>NC_044978.1:104801508-105134138 GCF_008728515.1 Papio anubis
TTCACAGTGTTTTGGTGTTCTGTTCTTTCAATTATTATTATCATTCATCTTCTATTTACATATATGTTTGGAAAATTGCTTTTCACCTAATTTTAATTTCAATAACTATTCCTTAGCCACATCGAGTTTACTGATGAATCCAATGAAGATATTCTTCATTTCTGTTATGGAGTTTTTTATTACTAACACTTTTTTTAAATTCTTAGACTGTATATTTCTGCTTCCATTACTCATGCATGTTGTTTATTTTCTCCATTAGAGCCATTAATATATTAATCACAGTTATTCTAAATTCTGTCAACTAATTCTGATATGTGTGTCATATCTAAGTCTGCTTAAGAAGATTACTTCCTGTTTTTAGAGTGTGTTCATCTTAACTTTGAGTATAGTTTATATTCTTTTGTTGATATCCAAACCTGTTGCATTGGGCCATAGTAACAGAGATGTATAACCTTTAGTGTTAAGACTTATGACAATATGAATAGGAGGTGGGTTATGTTTAATATCTTTTATATTTGAAGATGCCAGAAATTTCTAATTCCTTTAAGTTCCTTTTTTTCCACTCTTCTTTAAACTTTGGACTTCACTAAGTACTCTTCTCAGAAAATGCCTGCCTCTTGAAAGTCTTTAAGTTATAAGCACTATTCCTATACTGGACTCCTGTTGATGTGGTGGTCAAGTATTGGTGGGAGGGACATTCTATAGTCTTATGGTTAAATTTCAGTTTTTTAATAAGTGACCTTTTACTCCTGGTTGTGAACTTTACAAGTGTTGCTCCAGTTACATGCAGATTGGTATTCCTAATTTGAAAAAAAAAAAAAAAAAAAATTCCACTCTGTGATGGTTACTACTGAGTATCAACTTGATTGGATTGAAGGATACAAAGTATTGTTCCTGGGTGTGTCTGTAAGGGCGTTGCCAAAGGAAATTAACATTTGAGTCAGTGAACTGGGAAAGGCAGACCCACTCTTAATCTGGGTGGGTACAATCTAATCAGCAGTCAGCCTGGCTAGAATATAAGCAGGCAGAAAAATGTGAAAAGAGAGACTGGCCTAGCCTCCCCGCCTACATCTTTCTCCCTTGCTGGCTACTTCCTGCCCTCCAACTTTGGACTCCAGTTTGGGAACTCAGACTAACTCTCCTTGCTCCTCAGCCTGCAGATGGCCTACCGAGAGACCTTGTGATCATGTAAGTAAATAGTTAATATAACTCCCCTTTATATGTATGTCTATTCCATTAGTTCTGTCCCTCTAGAGCGAGTGTGAACTCTGACCAATACACAATCCAAAATACTTCTAGTCAAAGCATTTCAGATAAGGGATATTCAACCTGTATCTTTTTCTCTCTCCTCTTTCCATGAGGCAGCAAGGCTAGAGGGGGCTAAGAGAGAAGAAATGCCTTACTGGAAAGTATAATAAAACTTTAAAGTCTTTTTCACTGGAAAGAAGTCCTTTTTTATGAAAAAGGTTTTGGACATATTTCACAATGATTGTTCTTCCTCTCTTCCAGACAGAGCCACAAGGAGTTTTTGTTGGATCATCACTTTAACAGTCTGATGGAATTTGTGGAGGTAAAACCCACAAAAGTATGGTAATCTATTTAAGACTGACACCAGAGGTTTCTCATTCTCATGTTATTCCATACTCAGTCCCCTATCATTCATTAAAATTATGTAAAAGTTCTACCAGTGTATTAGTCTTATGGCTTCTGCTCCAGGTATGCAGATCTTAGCTGTGACTCGGTTAAATTGTCTCCCCAGATTTCAGGCTGGAAGTTTGCCCTGCAACCTCAGCTCTCTCATAACTTGAAAAAAGTAATTGAATTTCAATTTGTTCTGTTTTCTGGTGGTTATAAGGATGTGTGTGACAACTCTCGAGCTCTTTAATTGTTGAAGGTAGAAGTCTATTTTTATTTCTTCTATTTACAATGTAAATTTGAATTTTGAATTCACTTCCCAAAGATATTGATTTGCACCTTGCTTATTGTTACCAATTTTCATTTATTCACACATTTCTTCTATTTATTTACTCATTTATTCCATGTTACTGAGCACATATCACATGCTGAGTGGTGTTCTAAATTCTGGTATTGAAAGATAAATGATATATATATATACTTAACAAGTTATAGAAATTAAAATACTCAATAAATAATTTACTCAAGAAGGGCAAGACAACAGTTACTTAAATATTTGCATGTTCACCTTTTAGTTTAATGTAAAATTATTCATTTTACTAAAAAAGACTTATTTGTATAAACCTTTTTTAAAAGCTTATTTATTACATAAAAGGTTATAAAACCATATGCATAAAATTCAATATAACCTCACCCATCAACTAATTCAACTTTTTCCATGCTAGTATGTTGGTTTAACTTTTTAATTTTATTGTGTATGAAAAGATAATTTACTATGCAATTTAATAATACAAGCAGGTTTTTATAAAACTTATTTTTTTTTATTTTACTTTAAGTTCTGGGATGCATATGTAGAGCATGCAGGTTTATTATATAGGTATAAGCAGAATTATTAACATAAAACTTCTAAAGAGACAAACATGTTTAAAAGCTATTGTTTGAATATATAGCATTATGTTAATTTTTATGTGAATCTTAACTATATTCATGAAGTATGGTAAAAAATGTACTGGACTCCTATTCAAATGTTCACCATTTGCTAAGCTTCTGAGTGTAAACAGGTTCAACATGGAATTGTCAGAGATTCCTTACACATTTTTTGTGGGTGTATAATTCAGGAAACTCCTTTGAGGTAGAGTTTTATGTTTAATATAGCAAAAGATACATATGCCTACCATCAAACAAACCCATTGTTAAAGGAACTCTCACACCAGTATGCAATCCATTGTAGGGGCTAAGACCCTTGGGCCCCTGAAGTTGTACTAAAAAATCAATCGACAAAAGGCACGTTAATTGGAGAAAAGGCTTACAAATTTATTTAACATGTATAAACAAGAATCTTCAGAATGAAGACTTAAAGATACAGGGGAAATTGTCCATTTTTATGCTTAGTTTTAACAAAGTATGGGAAACTTGTGTTGAAACATAATTTGCCAGAAAGAGTACAATCTAATGCTAATCAAGTGTGGAAACCCAGCAAGCCCTCTCTGTCTAGATCCTTCTTGGCCTTTCTGAATATGCATTCCTTCCTCTGGGTGTGGGCACGACTATCACTGGAATGGTGGTAATATGACCCACACTCAAAGAAGGTAAGGTCAGAGAATTTATTTATGGCCAGTTATCACACAGAATATTTTTAGGCTTTATGGCTGGCTTTCAAGACAAGGGGTCCTCTGGTTTCTATGACCTGTATTGGGGGAAGGACCCTAATTCTCTGGCTAGCTTTGGGGGAGAATGGGAATGAAAGACAGGAGGGCAGAAGAAAGTCAGAGATAAAAGTTTTGTCTCTGAGGTTGCTTCTGAGGCCTTCATTTTGGGTATTGTTTTCTGAGCTGCAGAATTTTATATATATGCATTGTTTATGACAGCTAAAAAAAAAAAAAGAAACCTAAAGTTCATCAGGAGGAGAAAGGTTTAACATATTGCTATATATTCATAATTTTAACACCATATAACAAATATCACAATGAGTAGTTACATAACTATGAATATAGATAAATGTCGATAACAGAATACTGAGGAAAAGAAGCAAGTTAAAAAATGACCTGAAATTTGATATTATTTATATGATGATATATTGTATACAAATAATGGTATATTTTGTTTTAAGTTACATATGTAAGTAGTATGTATACATTTATAAAAACTACATTCAGGATAGTGGTTGCCTCTGTAGAGGAGGTAGGAGTGTGGGGGTTGGGAAGAGTAGAAGTGTGATGTTTTATTTGTTGTACTAGTGGTGAGTCAAGAATGTTTCTTGTGTCGTTTTGTAAGTCCATTTTTGTAGAAATATAAAAATAAATAAAATGGCAAAAATTACAAGTTCTCTGAGTATTAGCTTCTTCATCTATAAAAATTGTTCTATTCACTTTACTTGGTTTTTCTGAGTAATTAACTGGGTAATGTATGATGAAATCATTAAAGATTTTGAAATGTAAAGTGTTATATGAATTTGTATAAAAATATATGCACAAAGAAAATGTATTTCTATATAAACATAGAAATACAAATTTAAAGGCTAGAATTTTTTCTTAGAGTCTCAGAGTACTATTAAGTGTCAAATTTTGTAGGTAGTTTTGTTACTTCAGTGGCTAGGTTTTAAGAAGATTTTACATTAATAGTTTATTAGACATTTTTAATTATTATTCTAGAACTTTAAATTCAACACGAATAAAAGTGAATTCCTGTTCTCTTTATAAATGCATCATGGGTATTTATCATAGTAAACTAAAAATTGTTTATTATATCAATCACAATTTCCTAATTTTTCCTTTGGTTCAATGAAAGTAATTTATTTTAGAATTGTATTATTTTGTTTTCCTTTGGACAGTGCAAGCTTTCAATTCCTATCAATATGCATCAGATTACAAGAAAACACAAGCACAAATTGACTGATAGTCAAAGAGAAATAAAATAATATTTTTCAGAACCAAGATATATAGTAATGTAGTTAATTTTTACAATTTTCTATGTATATTGTAATAAATCCATTGCAAATTAAAAATTACTCGTTGGCTTACAGATCAACAAATACTTTTCTACATTGTTTAAACAGGGGCAGGGAGAAATGACAATATCCTTTTGTCGAAGAAACTCTACTTAATTTCCTAGATACATGGACATTTTCTCAGCCTGCCTTTAAGGATCTCAAATTTGTTAGAAGAATGCTTTAATAATTAATATGGGTCCATTAAAGACTAACTTATTTTTTCCCTCTTTTCATTAATCTCAAATTTATGTCAGGCAATATATAACAGTAATGATTAAAAGTGGGTTTACTACCATCTTGGATTCATAAAATTTGGCTATTGTGCTAGAAGGGAAATATAAAGTTAAGGACATGGAGGAATTGGATACAAAACTTATAGAACTTTAAATAATAGAGCATCATATTTTAAAAATTATTAGAGTCAACAGCTTTCTTTGCTACTTGAAGTCATAGAAGTTGTTTATCAAAGAACAATAGATTTTCTTTAATTCTATTTTTGGATATATTCTGTTTTAATGACTGGTGAAGAATGTCGCAGGAAATTATCTACTACCACTGCTGTGTCTATTGCAGTTGCTGTCATGTTTAATTCTTGATAAGCATGTAATTAAATAGTGTCATTACCACATCAAATAGAAATAAGACAAGGTGATTCAATGTTTGAAAAATACACGCACGCACAAATAGAAAGTACAAAGTTAACTTCCTGGTGGAGACTCGGTGCCAGGTATTTAGCAAGAGTAATCATGCAGAGTAAAAACCTCAAGAGCACCAGACATTAAAATCTTTTCTACTCAGCACATTGGAAAGCACAATTATTACCAACCCTTTGCTATTAAAACATCATCAAATTATGTTTATAGAATATTATTCACTGAGAACTTCATAGCAGTTTCCCAACAATAACCCTGACCATATTAATGCATAGGGAATATTAGTATTGACTCCTTCAAACCAATAAAAAGCCAATGTAATAAATCATGACTCCAGAGTGAAGAAAATAACCCTTACTGGCCATATGATGTTAACGTAGCCATAAAATATTTCCTTCCTACACAGCAGTACATACTGGACCACATACCATGAGGAAAATACAAGTTAGAAATTCCTTTACAGAATAAAACAAACATAGAAATACATGAGCACCTTACATTTTCCCCATGTTTTTGGTTTATATAAATATCTTAACACATGAGCATATTAAGAAAATATCCACCGTGCATGGTATTGACTAATTTAATCATCACAGCAAATCTTCAAGAAATGTATAAATAACCCCTATCCATTAAAAAGAAAAAAAGAAAAGGGAGACTTAGATTAAATAACTTGTCTAAAGTCATATTGCTGCAAGTGAAAAAGCCAGGTTTGCCTTATCATCTTTTTGGTTTTGTTAATTTATTGTTGTTTTGTTGTTATTTTTATTGCATATGGGACTGTTTCTTCATTGATCTTGTTTGGCAGAGAATCTCTTAGCCATTTTAACTAAGTCATAGAGAAATATATTTGTAGGCAATCGATACATTTAGAACAAAGCTACTGATTTAGACTGAATCCTGCTCCATAAAGTCCATGTGGGTGAAAATGTGAAGGAGATGGGAACCTTGCTGGAAAATGAGAATAGCTCAAGGTTTAGAAACTGATTTTTCAAGGAGTGGCATATTGGGATCAGGTACGGATGATCGACTTGTCTTCTTGTATAAGGTTGGGATACAGGAGAAGACCTAGGTTAGTGATAACAACTGGTCTCAACCTTGGTGCACTAATATCCATGGCCTCTTTAGTCCAAGATATAAAATGTGGGTCCTGCCTGAAGTCTTATTTCCTTGTTAAAATTGCAGCATTCCATTCTTATAATTCTCTTCTATTACTTTCTATATAGAATGTTCAGTTTTTAACCCATTTAGTACTTTTGAAGTTTCAACTTACAAAGAAATAAAACTTTGCCTCATTAATTGCCTAAAATGATGCTATCTTTAAACACGGGGAAGTCTTAATAGCATAATAATGTAATGCCATTTTTACTGCTTGAAACATATAATTTTGGTCATTATTTTAAAAATTAGCTACTAATTAAGAAAATATTATCTCACTATTGTTTTGTGTTTCTGTAGCTTCTTTAAAAAATCTCGAAGTTATAAATAAAACAATATTAAACACAAAGGAAAAATAATTTCAGAGATTTAGACTTGGTTAATAGAGATTTTAGTTATTATATATGTCATGAAAATACTTATACATCACTAAAAATAATATCTAATATATACAACTTTTATAATTAATAATATTAAGTTATCTAGTGAATTTTAATTAAACATTACTTTATCTATAAACTTTTCCCTTGAGATTAGATGGTACATGGAATCTACAATTACTGTGAAAGCATAGTTATGGAAAAAAAAACAGTAAAAATATCATTAATGTGGTACTGGTGTATCACATTGTATATGTTCATGACTCAAAGAATTAACAGAAAATGTTGATCTATCACCCTGAATACCTATAAGGAAGTTTTACCCCAATTTAGTTAACTGTATGATAGTAATAATTTAAAAGAGCATTTTGTTAATCAGAAAAGAAAAACAGTACATCCAATGTGGGGAAAAATAATTCCTTCAGGAATGAATGTACATCCTTCCTTTAAAATGTCAAGTGAAATTAAAACAACAAAAAAAATGTAACACAGAAAGAAAAATTTCTCTGTTAAAACATCAAAGTCTAATTTTTTGAACACAGACTTTTGTTTTAAAGTATTTAATCTTGAATAGCAGTTATAATCCTTAATTAAATTTAGGTGATGGAGATGACTTTGTTGCTTCTGGGTATTATTCTTGTTGGCAAATGGAGAAAGAAGAGAATAACTAATACGTATGAAACATTTAGAAAGCCTACTTCTCAAACTATTCCAAATGAAATTCTAAATTTAGTAACTTTAAATACTGTATCCACGTATTTTTTTTCAAAATGATTTTGGGGTCCCTATTCCTGTGGATTGATTCTCCCACTAAGTACATATGTGTGACCTATGAATGACAGCATGTACAATCTAGACTTACAGAACTATTACACTGTAGATTGATACTTAGTATGTTGACAGAGTAGGCAGTTTTCAAAAAAATATAACCTATAAATTAGTAAATCAGAATATGCAATGATTAAAAAGCTATTGAGATTTAGATTTGTGTTATAAAACAACAATGGGAAGGGATTTTACCTTGAGAATATGATTAGATAACATGAATGATTTCAGTGAAATTATAGAAGGTAAAAGGAAGCTGAAATAGATAGTCTGTAGGTTGTCAGCACTGAAATTCTGCTGTACTATGATATCATGAGAGAAGCACAAGTTAAAAAAAAATGGAGGAATAAAAAAATATTACACCACAGCAGCCAAGAGTGGAGAGAGAATATGCAAGTCACAAGAAGCATTGTGATATTATTGAAAACATATTGTATTGAGGACTCTAGAAACCTGGTACTTATTAATGGCTACGTCATGATCTTACGGTCTTGCAAACATTTTCCCACTTAGGTAGAAAAGGGATTGGAATTTATTATCTTGGATTAGAAACACCAGTAGAGTTAAACTAAAATGAAATGCTAAATAACTACTTTGGGCATAGTATGTACAAGTGTGTGTGTGTGTATATACACATGCATGTACATGCATGCACACAAAAATTTAAGTGTAATAAGTGTCATATTTTAAGGTTTATGCTTTACATACATACACACAGATTTTTTTTTTAGCCATGGCTTTCTTTAGCTCTTTAAATCTATTTAAAATTAATTCTTTAAAGTTCTTATCTAGTAAGTCTAACATCTGGGCCACCTCAGATAAAATTTCTATTGATTGCTTTTTTCCTATGTATGAGTCACACATTCTTGTTTCTTTGCATGCCCAATAATATTTTTGTTGAAAACTGATCATTTTGATTATTATTATGTGCCAAATTTAGAAATGAAATTCTTTCCCAGGATTTGTTGTTGATGCACTTACTGTAATTCTTTGTTTAATATCTTTTCTGAACAAATTTTGTAAACTCTTTACTCTGTCATGTGGAGCCACTGCAGTCATTTGCATTAGCTTAATGATCGCCTAATGATTAGACAGACATTTTCTTAGTACCTGAAACCAAAAAAAAATCTGCTTTTCCAGAGGATTCTGTATATGTTGGTGCACACCTTCACTACACAAGCAGGAAGCTTAACACCCTAAATTAATCATCTTTCTGCTTGCAGAGAGCCTCAAGATTGGCCAAAGGTTGTTGAGTTTAGTGTCTTTTCATGTATTTCCTGATCATGCACACAGTCTTGGGCACACATACAACCCTCTAGATTCAAGGAGTATTTGAAAGGTTTTCAAATTCCTTATTCCCCAAAGCATCTCATTCTTCACCTTTTCTCCCAAGCTTTTTAGTTAGTATTGATATGGCTCTGATGACTGGAGGAACACCAGGGTTCTTTGTTTCACGCCAGTTTAAATGAAACGACACGGACACACCTAGAGTGGTTTTAAGGAGCAGAGAGAGTTTAATAGGCAAGAAAGAAGGAAGAGGCTTCCCTGTACAAAGAAAGAGGGAGGAGGGCCCCAAGTAGAGAGCGGGAACACTGAGTGAGGAAGAAAACAGTTGGTTATATTAGGAGGCTGGAGGAGGCGTTGTCTGATTTGCATAGGGCCCAGGGGATTGGTTTGACCAGGTATGTCATTCACATAGCCCGAGAAAAAACTGCCTCCCTACTCTAGCCTTGTAATATGCAAATGCAGGGCACTAGACGTTCTACATACTTGGGGACATCTAGGGGAAGCCATGATGCTAGGCACATGTGGTGACAAGAAAGTAGGAATTGCCGTATTGGATGAACCCAGTTTCTAACCGCCGGCATTTGTATATCAAAGCTTGCTGGCCTGGCCCTTCAAGGCATGTTTCTGCTAAACAAGAAACGTTTCTGGAGTTGCTGTAAAAGAAAGAAAGAAAAAAAAAAAAAAAAAAAGCCCTACCAAGGACCCCTCATCCTCTCTATCTGCCTAAAATAATTTTTTAATGACTCCTGTAATAGTATATTGTTTGCCGCAATTGCTATTCATTGCCTCAGTAACTAAAATGTCTGCTTGCCTGTACATATTTTCAACAAATGCCATTCTCCACTTCTCGGATAATGAGTTTAGTACATGACGAATAAAGACAAATAAAGATAAATAAATCAGGCAAAATAAAGATAAATAAATCAGGCAAAATAAAGACAGGGCTTTAGAGTAGATTTTTCTGGAAGTCAACAGATAGATAAGAGAAGGACAATTATTCAAAAATAAGGTCATTTTACTCCCTCCACAACTGCTTCCAGAAATGTTTTCTGTTATTTTAAAGTCTACTGCTGAGCTGAGGAAGAAACTAAGGTAAGTTAAAATGCCACAGGTCTTACTGTTCCCACAGAGATTAAGCCATTTTTCTTGAATGAGCATGATCCAGATTGCTGCAAGCTTTCAGTTGCAGAATTCCAAAACAGTTAATTCTAGGCATTTTCGCTATTTTTTCATTGCTTTTTAGAGGGGGAGGCATTTGCATGCATTTCCTCACTCTGCCATTTTCACTGACACCTTCTTTTTTTTTTTTTTTTTTTATTTTCAAATGTGGCTCAAAGTTTGCCAACAGAGAAGATATTTAAAATGTTATTTGTCCTCTTCTTTGTGTTTTGAAATACAATGTATTTTGACATTTCTAAAAGGCATTTTTTATATGCAATTGGTTCATGCACTTATGGAGGCTGAGAAGTCACACGATGTGCCATCTGCAAGCTGTAGACCCCAGAAAGCCAGCAGTGTGGCTCCACTTTGAATTTGAAGGCCTGAGAACTCAGACAACTGATGGAGCAAGTTTTAGTCCAAGTTCAATGGCCTGAGAATCAGAGAGACAATAGTGTAAATTCTAGTCCAAGGCCTGAGGGCCAAGGGTGTCAATGAAATAAGTCTTAAGTCAAGGACAGGTGAAGACTGATGTCCTAGCTCAGTCAGGCAGAGAAACAGTTAATTCTCCCTTCACATTTTTGTTCTATTCAGGTCTTTAAGAGATTGGATGATGCTAATCTGCTTTACTCAGACTACCGATTTAATCGTATCCAAAACACCCTCAGAGACACATCCAGAAATGATGTTTCACCAAATATCTGGGCATCACATAATCTGGTCAGTTTGACATATAAAATTAACTATCACAGATAGTGCTACACTTTATAATCTGAGTAACTGGATAAATAGCAATGTTATTAATCAAAGGAAGAATAGAAGGATGAGGAACATATTTGGATGGTAGGGAATGAAATTCATGATACTCTTCTGGGACATAAGAGTTTCTTTTGGAACATCACCTAGCAGAGAGAGTTCAAACCTGGACATGGACATGTAATCATCGAAGTGAGGTTGAAGGAATAGTTCACTGAATGAGAGAGAATGAAGTGCTGCCTAATTTATTTTTATTTTGTCTGACGCAGAACTACAAATTCTCTCCAAACAATTTTGTCCTGATTTCTACCCCCCTCATAAAATAACTCCGTTTCTCAATTTCTCCATAAAATCTCTCAATTTCTCCAGTTAACGTGATGACAGACATGAACTTATTTTTACTCTTTTCTTTCTTCACATTCCACAGCCAATCTCTTAGAAAATCTTGTTGTTTCCACTTTTTAAAATATCTCAAAATGGAACCCGTCTCACCACCTCCGCTAATACTATCTTGGTCCTATCACCCTGCCCCATTATTCTCTTTTATATTATTGTAATAGCCTTTTTACTATTTTGCCTACTACTATATTTACCCCCTTTCAAGTAAAAGTATTCTCAACACAGCACCAAAATCATGACAGACAACTTTTCTATGCATGACCCTCTAACAAACAATCTACATCTCATTGTGAATAACATTACCTACAAGATACTCCATGAAGCAGCCTCTGGTGATGCTACTGATCTTGTCTCACTTTGTCTGCCCTCACTCCTACTGGTTCATCCGCCCTTTCTTAAACTGTTCCTGTAAAGCATAGTGATGCTCTGATTCCTTGTTTTTTGCGTTTGAAAATGTTTTTGCCTTAATTTCTACGTGACTTAATTACTTACCTTCTTTAGCTATTTCACCAAATGTTATATGTTCACATATTTAAATTTGCAATTTTTTTTTACCATACCTTTGCAATCCCTAAATTGCTTCTCTATTTTATTCAATAGCGCTGTTACCAGCAATGAATCCACATCCATACAGGTCTGCAGGAACCTCAATTCTTGCCTCCTCAGAAGAAAGAATTCACCTGAGGGGAAGAAGACAGAAGAAGAGACTGAGGCTAGTTTTAGAACAGGAGTCAAAAGTTCATTAAAAAGCTTTATCGGCCAGACGTGATGGCTCACGCCTGTAATCCCAGCACTTTGGGAGGTCGAGGCGGGCGGATCACGAGGTCAGGAGATGGAGACCTTCCTGGCTAACATGGTGAAACCCCGTCTCTACTAAAAATACAATAAATTAGCCGGGCGTGGTGGCGGGCGCCTCTGGTCCCAGCTACTCAGGAGGTTGAGGCAGGAGAATGGCGTGAACCAGGGAGGCGGAGCTTGCAGTGAGCCGAGATTGCACCACTGCACTCCAGCCTGGGCGACAGAGCGAGACTCTGTCTCAAATTAAAAAACAAAAAAACAAAAAAAAAAAAACCTTTATCATAGGAAAAAAAGGAAGTAAAGTACACTAGGAAGAGGGCCAAGCAGAAGAGTTGGGAGATGAAGTGCGTGGTTTGACCTTTTGACTTGGGGTTTTATACTCTGGCATGTTTCTGGTATCTTGCATTACTTCTCCCTTGATTGTTACCTTGGAATGGGCTGTCCACATGCACAGTGACCTGCTAGCACTTGGGAGGAAAGCATGTGCAGTGTGATAACTGGAGTTGCATGCATGCTCACTTGAGATGTTCTTCCCTTACCAGTGGAATGGCCCTGGAAGGTCATATACCAGTTACACTTTGCCATTTTGCCTCTGAATGTGCACACTTGAGTCTACCTGCCCAGTTCTTGCGATCTTACCAGGAAGCTGCTGATCACCAGTTTCAGATGTTTCTATCTATTGGGAGACTGCCTTTCCCTGGCACCAGCTGCAACCTATTATTATTTTAGAAAGACAGTGTGACAACTGTCTAACTATCACCTGATGGTAACCTGTTTCTGGTAGGGTCGGGGGAGGGGGGTTCCTCTCCTGTTCTGCTCATGACTAACTAGCTACCGACTGTAACAGTACTTTTCAGCATCTTGACTGTATCAGTTTTCTAGGGCTGCCGCAACAAATTAACACAAACTTGGTGGCTCGAAACAACAGAAAATTAACCTTTCACACTTCCAGAGGCCAGAAATCCAAAATCAAGGTGTCAGCAGAATTGGTCCCTTCTGAAGATTATGAGGGACAACTTGTTGTCCGCCTGTGTCCTAGCTTCTAGGGGCTATTGTCGACCCTTGACATTGGGTCTTTATAACTCTTATTTCTGCTTTCATCTTCACGTGGCTGCTTTCTTTCTGTGATTCTGTTTTCCCATCGTCTTTAAAAAACAACTGATATGGAATTTTGCATCCCCTCCCCCTACCCAAAAAAATCCAACATGATGTCATGTGGAAATTTTAAACTTAATTACATCTACAGAGAACCCCTCCTCAAAATAAGGTCACATTTACAGGTATCCGGAGTTACAACATGGAGATATCTTTAGTGTGGAGTAGACGTAAGTCAATCCATTATTTCACTTAGTATGAATTCATTTATTTGTTAATTCTCAGTTTCCTTCCACTAGAATATCAAGTGCATGACAATCAGGATTTTATATGTTTTAATTATATTTGTGACTTGACCAATTTCTGACACACAATGAAAGCTTAAAAAACATACGTTGAATAAATATAAGAAAAAGTGGAAAGTGCATAGGGATTATCAGTATAATTAGAGTCAAAAGTAGAAAAATTGGGGAAGCCGAATAATTTTTTTTTTAAGTGGTGCTCCTGAAGTCAAGAGTGTTTGCTTAATTAGGGAGTAGTTTTTAAACTGAAAAGGGCATGAAAAGAGGTCTCCTGGTGATTTGCGTACCAGCATTCTGTTGGTACTTGTGAAGATCTTCTTATCACTCGGAAACATACCAAATCTGACACAGGTTTTGCCTTTGTGCTTTGGTATCTTAATGGCTATGTCACTCTCTTGTTAAAAATGATAAAATGAGGCTGAGGCAGGTGGAACACCTGAGGTCAGGGTTTTGAGACCAGCCTGACCAACATGGTGAAACCCCATCTCTACTAAATACGAAAAATTAGCCCTGCATGGTGGCACACGCCTGTAATCCCAGCTACTCGGGAACCTGAGGCAGGAGAATTGCTTGGACCCAGAAGGCGGAGGTTGCAGTGAGTCGAGTTTGCGCCATTCCACTCCAACCTGGGCAACAAGGGTAAAACTCCTTCTCAAAAAAGTAAGTAAGTAAGTAAGTAAGTAAATAAATAAATAAATGATACAACAGGTCAGGAAGGAAATTATCTCTGTCACTGTATTAGAACTCATCAACACTGTTTTTTACTAATATTATTTTGGAGTCTCTTGCTTCTTACTCCCATTGAATTGTCATCCTACTGACTCTTATTTGGTATTTGAAGACTATTGGGCCTGTGAAAGGAAACTAAAATCTAAGGACCCCAAACTCACTATGCCAAAGGGAGAGTTAAATTTGAGAACTCAGTCATACAAACACTGTGTTCCTTTTGTTCCCAAACAGATAGTAATTTTACATCCTTTCTTTATCTTATTTAACATGTAGATCTACTAATTGGGAGACAAATGCATAATTGACTCCCTCCCCGCCACCCACTCCTTTTGTAGGGGTCCGTGTGTTTCCTAAACAAAGGAATGAACACACAAGACAACACAAGACAAGACAAACATGGCGGCTGCCTCGAATGGCAAGCTCTGCTTTATTTTATACAGTCGTTTGTGGAATGTTGCCAAGTCACAAGACACATTGTTGTTTTTCTGACCTTTCCCTGACTTTCTGGATTTTCAAGATGTTTACACATAAACAAGCCCCTAACGCCCTGCTTCGTTTGCAACAGCAGGACTTATCGGGAACGCCTCGTTTGCGAGCACGTAGTCCTCTACACCTTTCTTTTTACATGTAAAATGTAGTGCCACTGAGTCCTAAGCAGAGCCTCAAATAATATGACAATTTGTTTCATTTCCTACCCTCCCCACTTTTTTTCTTTTCCTCCATCTCCTCCTGCTTGCTAATTCCTGTTTAAATATAGAAGTCCTCACAACCCTCTTTGGAAAAAACACAGGTCACAGATCCTACTGTGACTTCTGCTTCTTTTTTCCCAGAGCATCCACATCCTTGGCAAAACAAACCTCTAAATCGATTGAGATGCTTCAGTAACTTTTTGTTTTATAGAACCTCTGGGTATACACGTTTTATTTACGGACTCTATCTTTTAAACTAGACAAGTTTTCACCTTATTAAATCTATCTTGCCATTTCCAACCCATAATCATTTTGTGACAATTTGTAACTTTTTTTCATTGACAATATCTAAGTAACAAACTTTTAAATAATTCAATGTTTAATTAATCTATTCCAAACTATCATTTCAGAAGCATGCAAGTAATTTATAAAATATAAACCACAGCTCTTACATATGAAAAACAAATGTATAGAGGTGTATTTTATCCAATAACTATAATAAAAATTTATTGTGTTGAGCTATAGTGCGACAGGACCATAGGGTGCCATTTATAGTTATAGGGCTGTTTTTCTAGTAGAAAAAATGCACAAAATAATGTAAACACATCAACCGTGATCCCAATAAAAAGGTGTTTATTATAGGTGAATATATTTCAGTCGTAATCCCTTAAATTATTTTCTGATTTAAATTTATTTTTTATTATGCAACTGGTATATAATCCACATAATTTACACTTTATGTGGTACGATTTTCAAATGCAGTTATTCAATTCTTGCAAATACTTTCAGCACATAATATGTAGACATTATATATTTAGGAAAATAAACTACCTTTTTAGAATTTGGCTGAAATTGTTGTTTTCTAACTTAATATCCATTTAGTGGCAATTTATAATAATTTGTTATTACAATGACTTGATCTTAAAAATATCTCTCTAGAAATCTGTTATTTTTTTCCTTTTTCTTCTGCATTCAGAGTATAGATCTCCACAAGTAGTGACAGAATCTTCCCATTAAAGACGTATGTGAAAATGGTTTCATGCCATGTTCTTGGTATAGAGAATTTCAGGACATAATCTCATACTAAAGGATAAATACAGTCATCATAAAAGAGAGAACTAAGTAAACCAATATAGAGTCAAAAAATTGCTTCAAAGTCTTGTTGATTTAAATCAATATAATTTTACTTCAGAATTTGGGATTTCATTAGAGAGGTTATAGTTTTTATGTAATTGTGAAAGCGTTTTCAGGTAAGAGAAAGGAACTCAAAACCTGAATGCAATTGGACTTTTTAAAATCAAAGTGAAGAAAAAGTATATATTATTGGAAAAATGAAATATCATAAAATTTTATTCAAGTAGATGAAGAAGTTAGAAAACATTGTAATACAAAAAGTCTCAACTAAGTTAATGTATCACTTAAATCTGCTTATCTGACAATGCTTTATAGACCATCCAAAAGTGAATTAAAGTAGAAAAAAAAATTCTCATACAAATGACCAGAATTCAATATATTGTTTGTTCACTCTTTATAGCATTTATTGTTCTGTGGCAAAACCAATATGAATGGTGCGATGATAAAATAAATTTTGGATATTTTCTTGTTGATACATCTGGATATCTTTGTGAATATCAATGTTGCGAATATTACCATTCTTGTCTTTTTTCTTTTTTCTCTTTCTTTTTTCTTTCTATCCTTCCTTCTTTTCCTCCCTCCTTTCCTTTTCCTTTCTTTCTTACCTGTTTGCTTGCTTGCTTGATTCTTTCTTTTCTTTTTTTCTTCTTTCCCTCCCTCCCTCCTTTCCTTTATTTTCCTCCCTTCTCCTTCCTTCCTTCCTTACTTCCTCTTTCTTTCTTTCTTTCTTTCTTTCTTTCTTTCTTTCTTTCTTTCTTCTTTCCTTTCTCTTTTCTTTCTTTATTTTTTCCTTTCTTTCTTTCTCTTTCTTTCTTGCTTGCTTTCTCTCTTTCATTCTTCCTTTGTTTCTTTCTTTTCCTTTCTTTTTTTCTTCTCTTCACAAGCTTTTCCAGAAATCAGTGTATCTTCTGACTTTTCCCCTTTAACCTAAGACAAGACTTCTTAAATTTTGCTTCAATAATTATCAATACTGAGAGCTAAATTTTTCTTCAGAACCATTTTTTCAAAAGAGGAAAAATATTACTGCATTTTAGAAAAATGAAGCCATATTGAGAGACAGAAGCTAGGAGGTCAAGTAGGCTCAATAGTTAAGTGATACCTTTCTTCAAATAACCCTAACATTGAATTTGCTTCCAATTCATTTCTCAACCATTGTTTTGTTATGCCCAGACCGTTTGTTCCCTAAAGAAGACCACCAGAGTCCAGAGTCAAAGCCAAGCGGCAAGGATCTTTACTACAAGTTCGAACTTGGTCCCTCCATTCCACAGCATGTAAGAGGGCCCCGAACAATGCGAGTGCTTGCTTTTTATAGCCCGATGGAAACAGGATATGTAAAGTTATAGGGGAACAAGGTAATTCTCTCGGTTACAGCATTACAATTGGTTAATATTATACATTTAGCATTTTTTATTGGTTCCCGCTGCGTCCTTATCAGAGATTTCCCAGGTGGTGTTTTTCTGAAGTTTGAAAGAAATATGGAGGAATGTGTTTGTGCTGGGCTCAGGAAGTTGGGAGATATATGGGGGATGTGTCTCATTCCTTTCAGTTTATATTACTATATTTTATTAGCCTTTTAGTTGATCTGAAAATTTGGTAGAAGTTGCCAATATTAAACCCATAAATATCAAGGTTCTGCTGTATTAGGTTCAAAATGTGATCCTAATGTTTAACTTGCATCACAGATTTCTGGCTCATCAATCATCCATGCCTAAAACTGTGAAATCATAAATATGACAATAATACAACATTATATAAGTTCATCAACCTCACCAATGATTGAATGAGTTTTAAAGCAGTGAAATTAAGACAGATTAAAGAAACCTGTAATTCACCTGTACTTCCACTTATTCAAGAGCTGAGGCTGGAGAATTTCTTGAGGTTAGCCAATCAAGACTAGCATAGGCAACATAGCTAGACCCAATCTCTCTTAAAAAAACAAATAAGGAAAGTAAATAAAGTAGTAGTCAGTCATGGTGGTGCACACCTGTAGTCCCAGATACTCAGAAGCTTAAGGTGAGAGGCTCTCTTGAGTCCAGAAGTTCAAAGTTGCAGTGAGCTATGTTGAACCACTGCACTTCAGCCTGGGTGACAGAACGAGATTCTGTCTTTTAAAAAATAAACTGTAATTTCTTCCATCAAAGAACATTAATTCAACATCTACTTTAGGTATTTTCAAACACTAAGGATACAATTAAACAAAGTCTAGAAGAAGACTCAGTAACGCGAATGGGAAATTAAACAATGAGCGAAATGACATAATAAGGAAGTACAGTCGCATGGAGTCTTATGAGAGTCCATCGAAGAAACATCAAACCAGGAATTAAGGTAGCAAGGAGAGATGGCGGTCAAGGAAAAATGACAAAAACAAATTATACATATATATGAGACTTACAGGGTACAGCCATGAGAATGAGTAGAAGCAAAGTCCCTGTTTTAGACAAAGAAAGCACTATATGGAAAATTCTGGATGAAGGAAAAGCATTTTTGTCAAATAAATGAGAAGAGGGATGGAGAAGATGGTAGAATAGAATGCCACACCGAATCATGTCCCCCATGGGAACATCAAATTCAACAACTAAAACAAAAAAACCCTTAAAAAAAAAAAAATCAGGTGAGCACTTAAAGTACCTGATTTTAACTTCATATCACTGAAAGAGGCACTGAAGAGGGTAAGAAAGACAGTCTTAAATTGCTAATGCCACTCCTCCCCTATTCCCCTGCAGTGGTCATGTGGTGTGGAGAAATCTGTCAACTTGGGAGAGGGAAAGCATAGCAATCGTGAGACTTTGCATTGAATTCAGTGGTGCCTTTTCACACTGGAAATCAAAACCAGCCTCACTCAGCAAATGCCCACCCATGGAGGGAACATTCAGACCAGCACAAGCCAGAGGAGAATTGCCCATCCCAGAAATCAGAACTTGAGTTCCAGCAAGCCTTGCCACCATGAGCTGATGTATGTGGGAGCCCTAAATAAACTTAAAAGGCAGTCTAGGCCATAAGGACTGCAAGTTCTATTGCTGGGCTGGGCTCTAAGCCAGTGGACATGAGAGGCACACAACTTACTGAAACACCAGCTGGGGCAGCTAAGGGAGTGCTTGCACCACCCCTCTCCCCATGCCGAACAACACACTTCATGGCTCCAAAAGACACCCCTTCATTACACTTGAGATGAATAGAGGGAAGACTCAGAGGATCTTTGTGTATCATCTTAGGTACCAGCTCAGCTACAGTAGAATTCGGCACCAGTCACAGTCATGTGGCCCCTCTACGAGGCCACATCACCCAGATGACATTTCTAGATGCAAAGAACCAGGGGGAAACATGCTGCCTTCAGTGAAGGCACAGTTATGGAAGGATCCATCACCTGCAGACTAAAGAGCACTTAGGCCTTGAATAACCAACAGTGATAATTGTCAGGCCTCTAAGCCCAAGCCACACCATCTTATCCCTAGTGACCTGCACATATACATCCAGATGGCCTGAAGCAACTGAAGATCCACAGAAGTGAAAATAGCCTTAACTGATGACATTCCACCATTGTGATTTGTTTCTGCCCCACCCTAACTGATCAATGTACTTTGTAATCTCCCCCACCCTTAAAGGAGATTCTTTATAATTCTCCCCACCCTTGAGAATGTACTTTGTGAGATCCACCCCCTGCCCCCAAAACATTGTTCTTAACTCTACCGCCTATCCCAAAACCTATAAGAACTAATGAAAATCCACCACCCTTTGCTAACTCTGTTTTCGGACTCAGCCTGCCTGCACCCAGGTGAAATAAACAGCCATGTTACTCACACAAAGCCTGTTTGGTGGTCTCTTAACATGGACATGTGAGACAATAATTAGGTGGTATGCTGTGGACCTTGGCTGAGACTCTGAGACTTTCTCAGTTTGAGTGAGACTCACCAAATTTCCAGCAGCAGTGGCTACAAGGAGAGCCTCCTTCTGCTTGAGAAAAGTGGAGAGAAAATTATAGAGGTGTTTTTTATTTTTTATTTTTATTTTTTGTAACTAAAGTACGAACTAGGCCACAGCAGAGAATAGCACCAAGAAGAATCTTGGGATCTCTGATTATAGGCCTTGGGTCTTGGATGACATTTCTGAACCTTTGCTGGGCCAAAAAGGAGCCCGCTACATTGAAAGTTGTGTGTCTTAGACTGACTTAGAGCCTATGGACTTTAAGGGAATGTAAAGGGTAACCTGGCAGTACTCCCTGTGAGATTGTAGTGATCCTGGCCATGGGATGAGGTTCCTCTTCTGCCTGTGCATAGGGGAGGGAAGAGTGGGAAGGATTGACTCTCAAGGTTTATGTGCCAACTCAGCCAGAGAACAATAGAAAACCAGGTAGACTTACAAGGTTTTATGACTCCAGTTTCTGGCTTCTAGACAGACCTTTGGACCCTCCCAGAACCTGAGGGAACTCTCTGCTCTGAGGGGAAAGAAACAAGCCTAGTTGAGTTTGCTACCTGCTGATTTTAGAGCCCCAGGGCCTTGAGCAAATATAAATAGAATAGTAGCCAGGGAGTGATTACAGTGGGCCTTGGACAAGATTCAGTGCTGTGCTGGCTTCAGGTCTGACTCAACACAGTCCCAGTGGTGTTGGTCACTGGGGTGTTTGTGTCACTCCATCCCCATGTCCAGGGAGCCCGGAACAGATAGATAGGCACCATTTGTTTGGGAGAAAGTAAGGGAAGAGATCAAGAGTCTCTACCTGATAATCCAGAGAATTCTTCAAGATCTTATCCAGGGCCACCTAGGCGATACCTCTAAGAGTTTGCAAGAACCACAGTGTAACTAGGCTTGGAGCCTTAGGGTGTCTTCTAATGCAGATGTAGATTAGATTACAACACCTAAGCCCTTTTGAATACCTGGAAAGCTTTCCTGAGAAGGACAAGTACAGACAACTCCAGGCTACAAAGACAACAATAGATAACTAACTCTTCAATGCCCAGATCCACAAGCATTAAGACCATTCAGGAAAACATGACATCAGCAAATGAATTAAATGAGGCATGAAGGTCCAATCCTGGAGACACAGAGATATGTGACATTTCAGACAGAATATTCAAATTAGTTTTTTTGAGGAAACTTGAAGAAATTTGAGATAACACACAGAATGAATTCAGAAATCTATCAGTTAAGTTTAATAAAGAGATTGAAATAGTTAAAAAGGAATTAAACAGAAATCCTAGAGTTGAAAAATGCACTTGACTCAATGAAGAATTCATCAAAGTTTTTTAATAGGAGAATTGATAAAATAGAAGAAATAATTAGTGAGATTGAAGACAGATTATTTTAAAATACATAGTCAGAGAAGACAAAAGAAGAAAGAATAATAAAGAATGAAGCATGCCTACGAGATCTAGAAAATATCCCCAAATAGGCAAATCTCAAAGTTATTGGCCTGAAAGAGGAAGTAGAAAAAAGAGACAAGAGTAGAAAGCATACTCAATGGGCCCAGGCATTGCAATCTGTAATCCCAGAACTTTGGGAGGCCAAGGACGGCCAATCACTTGGGGCCAGGAGTTTGAGACCAGCCTGGCCAAGATAGAAAACCCCATGTCTACTAAAAATACAAAAAATTAGCCTGGAATGGTGCTGCATACCTGTAATCCCAACTACTTAAAGGACTTAAAGACTTAAAGGACTAAAAGACTAAGGGAGGAGAATCACTTGAGCCTAGGAGGCAGAGGTTACAGTAAGCCAAGATGGTGCCACTGCACTGGGTGACAGAGTAAAACTCTGTTTCAAAAAAAAAAAAAAAAACAACAACAACAACAACAAAAAACACCCTGTCTCAAAAAAAAGGAAAATAAAAAAAGAAAGACAGAAGAAAGAAAGAAAGAAAGAAAGAAAGAAAGAAAGAAAGAAAGAAAGAAAGAAAGAAAGAAAGAAAAGAAAGAAACAAAAGAAAGAAAGAAAGAAATGTCTACTCAAAGAGATAATAACAAAGAATTTTTCAAACCTAGAGAAAGGTATGAATATCCACGCACAAGAAGGTTGTAGATTAAACACTAAGCAGATTAAATACAAAGAAAAGTATCTCAAGGCATTCAATAATTAAACTTACACAGGTCAAGAATTAAAAAAAGATTCCTGAAAGTAGCAAGAGAAAAGAAACAAGTAACATACAATTGAGCTTCAATACATCTAGCAGCAGACATTTCAGTGAACATCTCACAGTCCAGGAAAAGAGGCAGGCATATTTAAAGCAATAAAGGAAGAAAAAAAAAAAAAAAGAATATCCAGTGGAACTATTGTTCAAACATGAAAGAGATATACTTTCCCAGACAATCAAAAGCTGAAGGATTTCATCAACACCAGGCCTGTCCTACAAAAAGTGCTAAAGGGACTATTTCAAAAAGAAAGAAATCGATGATAATGAGCAGTAAGACATCATCCTAAGGTACAAAACACAGTGATACAGAAAAACACAGAATGTTATAGCACTCTAATTGTGGTGTGTAAAAAGTACTCTTACCTTAAGTAAAAAAACTAAAACCAATTAAACAATTTTTTCAAGACATAGTAGGTACAATAAGATATAAATAAAATGACAAAACGTCAAAAATATGCTGATGAAGTTAAACTGTAGAGTTTTTATTAGTTTTCCTATTGCTTGTTAGTTTTTCTGTTTATACTGTGCTAAGTTGTGGTCAGCTTAAAATAATGGGTTGTAATGTATTTGCAAGCCACATGGTAACCTCAAACCAAAAAACATAAAACAGATACACAAAAAATTAAAAGGAAGAAATTAAAGCATACGGTTGAAGGAAATCACTTTCACTAAAAGGAATGCAGAAAGGAAGAAATGAAGGCAGAGATGACCACAAAACAGTCAGAAAACAAATAACAGATTAAGTCCTTAGTTATAAATAAACATTAAACATAAGTAAACTAAATTCTCCAATAAAAAGACAGTGTAGCTGAAAAGATTACAAAACAAAGACCCAATTATCTGTTTCCTACGAGAAACACACTTCTCATATAAAAACACACAGAGACTAAATAAAGGAATGGAAAAAGATATCCCATGCCAACGGAAACAAAAAAAGAGCGGGAGTCACTACACGTATATCAGACAAAACAGATTTTAAGATTAAAACTGTAAGAAGAGACAAATAAAGTCATCATGTAATGATAAAAGGGTAAATTCAGCAAGACAATATAATGATTGCAAATATATATGAGCCTAACACTGGAGTACCCAATTATAAAAAACAAATATTATTAGAGCTAAAAGGAGAGATAGGCTACAATACAAAAATAGCTGGAAACATCAACACCCCATTTTCAGCATTAGGCAGTTCTTTCCATTGGAGTATCAAAACAGAAACTTTGGACTCAATCTGCACTACAGATCAAATGGATCTAATAAATATTTACACAACAGTTCCTCTGATGCCTGCAAAATACATATTCTTCTCTTCAGTACATAGATCATTCTCAAGTATAGACCTTGTGTTTGGTCACAAGGAAGGAAGGAAGGGAAGAAGGATAGGAGGGAAGGAGGGAGGGAGGGAGGGAGGAAGGAAGGAAGGAAGGAAGGAAGGAAGGAAGGAAGGAAGGAAGGAAGGGAAAGAAAGAAAGAAGGAAGGAAGGAAGGAAGGAAAGAAAAAGAAAAAGAAAGAAAGAAAGAAAGAAAGAAAAAGAAAGAAAGAAAGAAAGAAAGAATTAAATTATTAAATTACAAACCAAAATAATCTGATGCAAAAAATCCTACACAATATATTGATGCAAAAAATCCTACACAAAATACTAGAGAACTGAATTCAACTCTACATTAGAAATATCTTTAATCATCACAAAGTGAGATTTATTCCTGGGATGCAAGGATGGTTCATTATATGCAAATCAGTCTATGTGATATATTATAGCAAAAGAATGAAGGATAAAAGCCAAATGATCATTTCAATTGATGCTGAAAGAGCATTTGATAAAATGCACCATTCCTTCATATATAAAAACCCTCCAAAAACTGGATATGGAAAAAATATACCTCAACACAAAAAAAAGTCCCATATGACTGACCTACAGAGTTTCATACCGAATAGGAAAAAAACGGAAAGATTTTCCTCTAAGATAATAACAAAAGATGCCCACTTTTACCATTGTTTTTCAACTTAGTACTGGATATATGAGCTAGAGGAATCAAACAAAAGAAAGAAATAAAGGGAATCCAAATTGGAAGGAAGACATCAAATCATCCTTGTTTGCAGATGATATTATCTTCATTTAGAAATACCTAAAGAATACACAAAATAACTGTTAGAACTCATAAAAAAATAGTAGTATTGCAGGATACAAAATCAACATACAAAAAATAGCATTTCTATATGCCAACAGGGAACAATCTGAAAAAGAATTCAAGAAAGTAACTTCATTTACAATAGCTACAAGTAAAATAAAATACCTAGGAATTAACTTAAAAAAAAAAAAAAAGAAGTGAAAAATCACTACAATAAAAACCATAAAACATTGATACAAGGAATTAAATAGGAAAAAAGAAAGATATTACATGCTCCTGGATTAGAAGAATCAATCAAACTATGAAACTACTACAAGAAGACTTTGAGGATATTCTTCAGAATATTGGAGTGGGCAAATATTTCTTTAGTAATATCCCACAAACATAGGCAATCAAAGCAAAGATAAACAAATGGGATCACATCAAGTTAAAAAGCTTCTGCATAGCGAAGGATATAATCAACAACGTGAGGAGAAAACATACAGAATGGAAGAAAATATTTGCCAATTACCCATCTGACAAGGGATTAATAACCAGAATACATAAGGTACTCAAACAACTCTATAGAGGAAAAAATCTAATAATTTGATCTAAAAACGGGCAAAAGAACTGATTAGACATTCTTCAAAAGAAGGCATACAAATGGCAAACAGGTGCATAAAAGGGTGCTTAATATCATTGATCATTAGAGAAATGAAAATCAAATCTATAGTAAGGCATCATCTCACTCCAAATCAAAACTACAATGAAATATCATCTCACTCCATTAAGTGGTTTTTGTTCAAAAGACAGGGGATAGGCCTGGCGCAGTGGCTCAAGCCTGTAATCCCAGCACTTTGGGAGGCTGGCGAGGTGGATCGGTCAGGAGATGAGGACCATCCACAGCTGGCATGGGTGAAACCCGTCTCTACTAAAATACAAAAACTAGCCGGTGGTGGCGAGGGCAGCCTGTAGTCAGTTGCACCGGAGGCTGAGAAGAATAGGCGTGAACCGGGAGGAGTGGAGCTTGCAGTGTGAGGCGAGATGGCGCCCTGCACTCCAGCCTGACAGGCGAGACTCCGTCTCAAAAAAAAAAAAAAAAAAAAGACAGGGGATAATAAATGCTGAGGAAGATGTCAAGAGAGGGGAACCCTTGTACACTGTCAAGGGAGGGTAAGTTAATAAAGTCACTGTGGAGAGCAATTTAGAGATTCCTCAAAAAACTAAAAATACAGCTCCATATCACCCAGCATTCCCACTCCTACATATATACCCTCAAAAAAAGATAATCAGACAATTGAACAGATATCTGAACTCCTCTGTTTACTGCAGTACTATTCGCAAAACTAAATGGAAGCAACCTCACTGTCCATTAACAGATTATTGGATAAAGAAAATGTGGTACATATAGACAGTGGAGTACTATTTAACCATAAAAACGATGACGTCCTGTCATTTGCAACAACATGGATTAAACTGGAGATTATTGTGTTAAATAAGATAAGCAAGGCACAATCACAGAAAGACAAACTTTTCATGTTCTCCCTTATTTGTAGGAGCCATAAACTAAAACAATTGCACTCACAGAGATCCAGAGAAGAAGGATGATTACCAGAGGGTGAGAAGAATAGTGGGAGTGTGGGTGTGAAATGGGGATGGTTAATGGGTACAAAATATAGTTGAAAAAAATAAATAATCCTAGTATATGCTAGCACAGCAGGGCAACTGTAGTCATAAATAATTTAATGTACATTTATAAATAACTAAAAGAGGAAAATTTGATTGTTTGTAACACAAAGGATAAATGAACATTTACCTTGAAGTGATTATTACACATTGCATGCCTATATAAAAATATCTCATGTAATCTATAAATATTTACATCTACTGTGTATCCTCAGAAATTTTTTTTTTTTTAAATAAACACTTTGTGTCTGAGAGTGCTCCCACTTTTAAAGTACTGTTGTGAGATGAAGCTGGAGAAGTGACCTGCAACTCCACACTAAGGAGACTGGCCTTTATCTGAGGGCAATCATGGGCCAAGCAGTGAAGTGACTTGATCAGTCTAAGGACTTAGTAAAATTTTCTGACTTTGGCGAAATATTCATATGTTAGGTGATAAATTTATAAAAAATTCTCCCCAAAATTAAATATGTGAGAAATAAGCATCCAAAATTTTTATATAAAGAATAGAAGGAGCACTGAACTGGGAATCTAAAGATACAGATCGAATCCTAATTCTGTCATTTACTAATTGCATGGCTTTGGCTAAAATATTTAATATCACTTCAGATATTCATTTTTACATTTGTGATTTATAGATAAAAATGTATTCCCTGTACAAGGTGATTTTAATTCTTTTATTTGTTATGTAAAACAAAAATCATTAAGAACTAACTTTGAAAATCATCAAGAAGAAAATATTGAATATTTTAAGGAATATTATTATGAATAAAATGCCAAAATGCCTACCAAGAAAGACAAGAGAAATATTTTAAAACTCAAATGCTATAAATATAAGTTGAAGAAGAAAAATATTTTCATGTTTATGATATGGGTGAAAACTCTTTGAAATAAGTTAAATCTATATATGTGAAAATTATTTAGATATTATAAAATGTATGTTAGAGCCTACCTATTATATAGACTCTACTGCCACTTTTTATTTGTTGGTAATTTTGTATAACTTACTCCTATTTGAAACTACAGAGCCCTCAATTACAGTTTGGAATTAACTATTACAGCTATTTGTGGCTATAATAGCATTTATCTAACAAAATTAAAATTATAATGAGATTCAAACCATTGGCTTATGGTCCAAATCAACATGACATCGACTCATTTTTCTTTAAAAATTTATTTAATATTATTTTTTCACAGGCACATGGTATGTCACTTTTTATATTTTTAGAATAAGCAGATCATGAATAAATAAAGTCACTATGATCATTAACATGTATTGACTAACCAAATGGCAGGAATGCTATACTTTAAGTCATATATAAACAGTTGTGTTTTTTTAAAATGAGTAAAATAAGATGCACATATTCCTTCAAAATTAAATAGCTAAAAAAAACCCATTAAACACACATATACTGTATTAAAGATTCTTAGTTATAAAACATGGTTCTACATGCTGTGACAGTCACGATGTCATTAAGGCATTGTCTCTGACCGTCATGTGCTCAGGATTTAGTGAAGGATTCTATCACACACATGCACAAATCCCTCTCTCAAGAAGAAAGAAGGATTTTTATAAGCATGAAAGGGGCAGAGAAATGTGAGAGGTTGAAAGACAGAATTTTAAAGAATTTGAACCTTACTTGACAGAGAATGGAGAGTGAGGCAGAGAGTAAAAGTTCAAGATTTTAGAGCTTGCAGGATAGAGTCAAATAAAGTACCACTAAATAATATTGAAAATTAGAGAATATGATTATATTTGAGGTAAAAGGCAGATTGGAAAATAAAGTGAGTCCTATTTAGATAAACTGTATTTGAAAAGTTTGAAGACAACAACGGGGAAATGTTTAACAGACTTTTAGAAATGCAGGTCTTGTGTTCCGGAGTGAGAGAAGGAATAGAAGTATGGAGTTTGGCATCAGCCACCGAAGGTGATATTTGAAGTCTTAGGATTAAAAAAAAAAAAAAAAAAAAAAAAAAAAGTGGAAAAAGGAGAGAAGGCGAAATTAAAAAATTTAGAAAAAAAAAAAAAAAAAAAAAAAAAAAAAAAAGTTGTAAATGGAGAGAAGCCTACATTCAAAAGTTGGGAAGATTAAAGTAGAGTGCAAACAGAGGTACCAAGGGAGTGCAGTGTCATAGAAACCAACAGAAAAGAAAATTTGGAGAAGAACGAAGTAGTTTAGTACTGAAGGTAGATTAGAAATAAACTTTAAAGTAGCCATGAAATTTTAACAAATGACTCTTTTTAAAGGGAGAATTTTAGAGGTTAAGCTCAAAACAAAACTAACGCATATACTGAAAAGAAAATAAATAAACTTTGGAATGTGTAGAGCAAAACAGACAGAGGAATAAATCACCTTTTTTATTGTTAAAACCACAGAAAAATTCACAAGTTTAGTAATAGTTTTAAGGCTGAATTGAAGGAAGAAAAGGGAGAAGTAGGCTGGTCATGGTGGCTCATGCCTGTAGTCCCAGCACTTTGGGAGGCTGAGGCGGGCAGCTTACCTGAGGTCGGGAGTTCGAGACCAGTCTAAACAACATGGAAAAATCCCGTCTCTGCTAAAAATACAAAAAATTAGCCAGGTGTGGTGGCACATGCCTGCAATCCCACCTACTAGGGAGGCTGAGGCAGAAAAATCGCTTGAACCTGGGAGGTGTAGGTTGCAGTGAGCCAAGATCGCGCCATTGCACTCCAGCCTGGGCAACAAGAGTGAAACTCCGTCTCAAAAAAAAAAAAAAAAAAAAGAAAGAAAGAATAAAAGGAGAAGCTAGAGATTGATAGTGAGGCTATTCCAAGAATAAGAATAGCATGAGATTCAATTTTCATCCTATATTTTTGTATATGTACTTGTAAACAGATCTATAAAACTACACTCTACTCCTAGTAAAAATAATGGCTACCCTTCTGAAGGATTATTGTCTTCAGGAAAGATTCAATAAATGTTAGGTATAATTTTGTTTTAGGCATGTTTTTGAAGGTGTTGCATGTATTAACTTATTTAATGGTCACAAAAACCCTCTGGGGAAAGTACCAACATCATCTCAAAATCAGATGAAGAAACTGAGGCTTAGAGATTTTAGTATGGTTCAACAATTTACAATGCAGACATTCAGGAATCAGAACTTAAGTTATTATATTACTGGTTAATTCTCTGCTGACTTCCTGATATATTCTTTGATGAGTTTACTGAGTTGCTTCTTCTTCTTCTTCTTCTTCTTCTTCTTCTTCTTCTTCTTCTTCTTCCTCCTCCTCCTCCTCCTCCTCCTCCTCTTCTTTAATTACATCTCAAAACTTTGGAATTAAAAAGCGTTACTATCTCTCTACTCCAATCCTTGTTTTACAGATGAAAAAACCATGGCCTACTAGAATCTCTTTAACTTACCCAAGGTCACCCACCTGAATGCAAAATACCAAGAATCATAGTTCTGTCACTCCTAATTTTCTTCTCTTTAATTACTATTTTAACTTGTCATAAACGGCTTCTGAAGTTTGAATTCTTACTTGAGGACTTAACGGTTTTGACAGAATGGGAAATTAGTTTATATGACTAATAACGTAACATATGTAGCTCATAATTTCCCCTAATATTTCATTTTGCAGTTTGCATTTACCCATCTTTGTGCTTACTGTCTGCATCTATTTTTTCAGTGTTTCTTGAGTTTGTGTATGTACATGTTTTACCTATATCAAAATGGCATTGTGAGCCTTAGACTGTAAATTTTCAGAATACAGGGGTTATATACAGAGTAATGAAATTTTGTTTAGCTCCAAGTGTAGTCAATATTCAAGGTTAGTCCTTGAATGACCTTGTAGAATCTAGGTCAAAACAAATGACCTAGATTCTACAGTGGGTTCTATTCCTGTTATTAACCGGACAACTTTAGGCAGTTCACTTAACCTTTCAATTGCCTTATCTCTAAAAGAAGAATGACTAAATAATAACAACAATAATTATATAATGAGACTAATATTTATCATATATACTTTTTATGGACTTTAAAATCAGAAAATAAGAAAATAAATACTAAAAATTTTTTGGAATGGAAAATGCATTTCAATTCAAAATGTGAAAATGGATGGATCAAGAAGAGTGATGGGAGGAATAAGGTGGGATGCAATGGAAGGCATTTAAATGTAGAGTTTTCTTTTCAAAAGACACATGAGCTATGAGTTAATTTTGTCTTCATCTCAAAGGCAAAGAAAATCATAGACTCTTAGCAATCCAAGGGCCTTGGAGATTATTATATCAGCCTCCTTCATTGATAATTCAAGGATCTAAGACTTTGACAAATATGATCACCAGCCAAAGTGTCACAAAATTAGAAGTAACACTGATATTCTGATTGCCAATATTGTTTTTTTAAAGTACCATATTGTCTCACAGAGACAAGCAAATAACACAATCACAGTGTGCATAAGAAAAACAGATAAGTGGTTGGTAGTCGCTTCCCATTCACTCATCAATTCAAATGACTGACATTCAAAATCTACTCCAGGCAATACACTAGCAATGTCAGATAAAAGACACACCGTCCAGTACTTATTGAAAATTGCTGAAGATTGTAGAGTCCCTGAATAATACAGTGTGTAGTAATGTAAAATGCTTGGTCAATCAAAGTTCCAATAACCCAAAACACTACATTCCACTCTGTGATTAATAGCTATCTACCTTCCTGGTGCCCCCTGCAACTTGAGAAATATGAAGATGCACTTTGCCAGAGTTGACAGCATCCTCTCATCTGACACCAAAACAAAGAAAAATGTGTTTCCCAGATGTATTAACAGCAACATCTGGTCCTATTAATGCAAGAAAAAAACATAATCCTCTGAAAAGCATATGCATAATATATACTCCAAGGCTGGTGCATACCATGCATTTCAATATGACACAAGTTTCAGCTTATGATTTGGCTTTAGTCTGTGATTCAAAGGTTGCCAGCTGCAACAAGATTATTTGGAGGTGCCAACCTGGGACCACAGATAAGTCATTCTAGTATGAATGTTTGCTCTTGCTGAACGTCAGGATTCTACAAGTCAATACAACATGAGGTAAAATGTCATTATGCTTAAAGCTATTCAATTATAGATTCAAATGCATCTGCTATTCATCACTTTTAATCATCGTCATTGTCTGATAGGAGTACCAAAAAAGGAAAGATCAGTTGGTGCTAACAAATCTGTCTCCAAAAACATTGCATTTCTCAACCATTTTCAGAGGGGAAAAAATAGATCAAGTGATATCTTGTGTACCTTTTAATAACATAAGCTTGGTGAGAAATAAATGTTGCATAATGCTACAAATAAAAAAAAGTGCCTTTAAAATTTATTTTTGGTCAGGTGTAGTGGCTCGTACCTGTAATCCCAGCACTTTGGGAGGCCAAGGTGGGAGGATTGCTTGAGCCCAGGAGATTGAAAGCAGTCTGGGCAACATAGCAAGACCCTGTTTGTACAAAAAAAACAAAACAAACAAACAAACAAAAAACAAAAAAAAAAAAGCTATGCATGGTGGAACAAGCCTGTAGTCCCAATTATTGAGGGAGCTGAAGTGGCAGAAGCACTTGAGCCTGGGAGGTGAAGGCTGAAGTGAGCCATGATTGCACCACCACACTCCAGCCTTGTTGACAGAGCTGAGAAACTGTCTCAAAAAATATATATTTTTAAAGTTTTTATTTCTTTGCAAATAGGATCTTGCTAGGGTAGACTAAAACTCCTGGGCTCAAAGGATCCTCCTGCCTCAGCCTCTGAGACTTAGAGGCGCACCCCACTCACTGCACCTGGCTATTTTAAATTTATTTATTTATTATTATTATTTTTTGCTAAAGAAATTCACAAATCCTCAACCTGATCTTCCATGAGTTTTAGGGTAAAATACAACATAGGTATTGTAAATTTATTTTTATTTTTATATAAAATAAAAGTAGTGATTTGAGAAACTTTTTAGAATTGCAATGCCCTATTAGTTACCAGTTTTTATTTTGAGGAGCTGGTGAATGGACCAAGAATAATAAGGTAAATTAGCTAATTCCCATAAAAAAATTTCTCCCAGATAATTTCTATTAGCTTTATTGTTTGATTTATTTCCCCTTTTAGAATGCATTCCCCTGGATTGGAGAAGATTTAATAACCCAGCAAAAATTACTTTAATCATTTGTATAGGTTGCTGTCTTCTTTATAGCTACCTGTGATTATGTTATTATATTGTAGCAGAAATAAGGACTTTGGAGAAGAGAAGAAAGGAAAGTCATTATATGTCTGATATGGGATATCTGAAACTATAGCACATTATTCACCAACACTGTAGGAGCATATGATGAAACAAGCAAAGAGACCCACTGAAACAATCAGTGGTAAATGAAATGGTAAATGTTTCAGTTACCATTTAAACTAGGCTACATGCCATTGATTAAGACCATGTAGTTTGACTAAAACTTAATTGCCAAAACATGTTTAAATCAGCTTAATTACTTTTTGAGCTAAATCTCAAAAAATTGAAACAAAAAATTCCTGATTTTTTGCCACCTTAGTGTTTAAAGCATCAGTTCATGCTTGTTTTCCTAATGAGAGTAAATGGAAGTCTAATTTAATCAGTTGAAGTCTATTTTTCTATCATATTTCTTTTTGCATAAATACTATTGTGAGCATAAAACTCTTACAAGAATGTATTGACAAAGTAGGCTATTTTATCACTTTTACCTCTGCTGACAGAGGATAAAGAATTACATCCCCCTACCCCCAAGAAATTTGAAGAACTTCATCTATGACCAAATACTTAGGACTAAGGCCTGACTTGAAGGACAGTATCTCTGATTACTATGAAAACATATTTATGTTCCAACAATACGTATGCCGGACCCTTCACACACAGAGGCACACATATACACATATCTACAACATACTAAAAGTTCACACAATAATAAGAGGATGATAATTATGAAAAATAGATTTCTTTTTTTTTTAAATGGAGTCTCTCTCTGTCACCCAGGCTGGAGCGCAGTGGCGCGATCTCTGCTCACTGCAACCTCCGCCTCCCGGGTTCAAGCAACTCTCTTCCTCAGCCTGCTGAGTAGCTGGGATTACAGGTGCCTGCCACCAAGCCCAGCTAATTTTTGTATTTTTAGTAGAGACGGAGTTTCACTATCTTGGCCAGGCTGCTCTTGAACTCCTGATCTCATGATCTACCCACCTCAGCCTCCCAAATTGCTGGAATTACAGGCATGAGCCACCACTCTGGGATCTCGTTTTTTTAATGACTAATTTTTCCAATAGCTGTTACAGATTCTGAAAAACCTAATCTATAAACATATCTGTAAAATAGAGTGCTGCATGAGTCTAACAAAACATTGAATTGCAGTTAAGATCGTCACTTTGGCATACAAATGACGAGTAAGATAATATCACTAAATGGCCTTGCTTGAAGCAGTAAAGACCAAGGAACAAAAGGCAAAAGAACTTAATACCACACAGCATAAGAAAGAATTGTGAGCAGTTTGAGTCTATTTCACTTATTAATGTTAAATTTAAAGAACGATCTAATAATATAGTTGTTCTGTAATACAAAAAATAGTTGCTGATTATCACACAAATACAATATTTAGGCACTGTGCACATCTTTCCCATGTTATAGATGAGGAAAACAGAATAAAATACATAGAATAATTTGGTCATGTTAAAGCCATTAAATACCATGAATGGGATTCAGATAACTGTAAAGTGTATATCTCTACCACAACTCACTTGCCTTCACTATGGATCCTGTTTGAGTATAATACATAAAATAACTTTTCTAGATATTTCACAAATCATTGTTTTTCACATTGAGGTAGTGTTTACACTGACAGTAATTTATTATTTTATTCAAAATGTTGTCCCCGTACTATTTAACACAAGGTATAAAGCCAAAAATCATGGGACTTGTCCACATAGAACATTTGTTGTTTGATTGGCTTTGTTTTTATCATGAAACAAATAGTTGTCAATCAAATAATTGAATAGATATATAAATGGTGCAAGTAATGTAAAGGAAAAGCGTAGGTTAACTGGAGAGTGAATAACAGGAAAACTTTCACTCAGATTGAGAACCCAGGGAAAGTCACATTTCAACAAAGTGGCATTTAACAAATTGTCCAGTGAAAAGCAGGGAATGAGCCGAGGGAACAGTGAATAAAAGGAGGCTAGAGAGAGGAAAAAGTGGGTATGAAATCTGAGTTTGAAAAAAAAAATGGCCTACTAAACAAAATAAACACATTTAAAAGAAGAAGAAACAGAACCAGACATTAGATCATCCTGATGGGAAGAGTTTATCAAGTAATGAGGTTGAATGTATTGGGGGAGAGAAATAGGAGTAATTATGACTGAGGGTGAGAAACTTAAATATAGCAACCATCCATAAGGAAGATGGTGGAAGAGAGGACAGGAAGTATGAAATAAGAGACACACAGGTTTTTTGATACTCGAACCACATTGATTGACAAGACAAGACCATCAGATTAATTTCAGTCAGCAGTCACACTTTTTCACAATGGGCGTTTAAAAATTCAAAGGCTATTGTCATACTAAGGACCCTTAAATCAAGCATGGGCTGTCAATAAGCACTTTTAGTAGAAATTGATTTTAAACAAGACAAAGTGCATTGGCTAGAATTATTTTAATGGAGAACATAATCAAAATGTTTAGTGTTTAGTGGCATATGCTGACTTACTCTTTTCTAATGCTCATGAATGTAGTTATATATAGATAAAATGAATCAAATAATATGATTAAAAATATCACAAAATGCCAGGCAGGGTGTCTGACACCTGTAATCCCAACACTTTGGGAGGCTGAGATGGGAGGATCACTTGAGTCCAGGAGTTCAAGACCAGCCTGGGCAAAATAAGGAAACCCTGTCTCTAAAAAAAATACAAAAAATTAGCTGGGCGTTGTGGTGTGCTTCTATATTCCCAGCTACTTGGATGGCTGAGGTGGAAGGATTGCTTGAGTCCAGGAGGTCAAGGATACAGTGAGCCATGATCACGCTACTGCACTCCAACCTGGGTGACCGAGTGAGACCCTGTTTCAAACATATATATATATATATATATATATATATATATATATATATACACACACACACACACACACACACACATACATATATATATATATGACAAAGTGTTGATTCAGGAACTAATATGATCCTAATATAACACGTGATAACAAGTTCATTTGGGGTAATAATTATTATTTATATCATTTACATTCTAACTAAAGGTAGATTCAGATATATAAAGGCAAATAGAGAAAATACAATATATCATATCTAAAACCTCTACAATATATTCAAAATGTATTGGCCTAAAGAAAAGATACTACTATTTGGTGTACCTAAAAATAAATACTGCACTCAGTAAAAAAGATATTGTGTTAACTAGAAATATCAGAAATAACTATGCGGATAACAATGCATGTTTTTGGTAGATAAAGTAAGCGTAAAAATTTAACAACATTAAACAATGAGCATCTTAATCTCTGGAAGTTGATGTAATGACAGACACCTTTATTTTGTGTTTGTATGAATTCAGAAAGGTCTGTTTTGAGGAAACTATCATCTAACTGAAAAATGCCTATTTTAACATAGATTAATTACATAGGAATGTCAAGTAAAACTCATGCAAGTTTCATTGTGAAAACCAAATATATCTCAGCCGTAAGTCATCACAAACATTCTGATGTTTCGCAATCTCAGCAGAAGATTTTTGAAATAATGTTTTTCTTTAAAATGCTAAAAAATCTAATTAAATGGATATAAATTTTTATGTTTATTTATTATAATCTCTTACAACATGGCACATACTTTTTTAGATTTGTATTTGTAATGGGAGTCCCAATTTGTCATAACATGGCTTCTTTAGTTTTACGGGCTTTAGCAATTTCACTTATAACACATTCATAGTCTGATTCCCCTGGAGCCCTCATGAATCTTGATTTTACAGCATAAGCACAAATGCAATAGAACATGGTTCTCATTTAAATTATGTGAAATTGATATTGTGCTGCATTCGGATGTCATAAGAAAGAATGTATCTGGTCATGGCAGGGCTGTCAGAGACAATGGAGACTGAAGCCCTTAAGAGAGAATGCTCTGTACTTTACCTTAGCATGAACTTCAGAATCCTTTCCAGAGAGAATTCTGATACTATCATGGTACTTCTAACACTGGATTTTATTACAAGCCATAATGCAGGCTTCATAATGTAAATTCTCATACACTATTGAAAGTACAGTTGTTTTTAAATAATCTATTCTTGTTACAGATCGAGTTATTTTACATGAGAGTGTCATTAAACTACTTTCTTCTGGGTCTTAGAAAACCATTTCCTTCCTACTTATTCCCTAATGACATTAATATATCTATCATTTCACAAGATAGAGAATCAAACTGTGTAAATGTGAACAGCTTTCCAGAGATTAACAATTTGTATAGTTAATTCAGGGGTGGGGGGAAAGCCTGTCAAAATCGTCTTTTGAAGTCATTCAAAATGCTGCAAAAGAGCTGGATTCTATATTGCTGTTTCTCTTCCGCTCTCAGAAAGTGACAATTAGTTAGAAATACTGTTCACTTAGAAGAACAGGGTTTGACATTTCTAAGGCTAAGGCCAAAACTTTACTCTGAAGTGTCTCCTAGTAATTTCTTCTTTAAGTCCATCCTCAATCCTATTACGTCTAGTTGTTAATATGTTAACCACATTACTTTACTGATGGTTAACCCATCAATATGGTAAACATATTAAAAAACTGGGTTAACCATCAGTAAAGTAATATGGTTACCATAGTAAAAAATTGGATGCATTTTCAGTTCTGCTTATAAGCAGAGTAACCAATCCAAAACTGCTCACAATGTGGTGGAAAAAAAAGCAGGACTCATTAGAATCTAAATAAGCTTTATTATCAGGATTAAAATATAACTGAAATATCAACTATATTGTTATGCAATAACAATATAAGTGCAGATGTCTCCGCAATATATTTACAACTCAAGAGTACTTATTTGTCAAGTACAAAATAGCGCTCTGTGAAATACCAGAAAGTTGTTTTATGGACATTATTCCTAGTAAGCACAACTGAGCTATAGGGATTTAAATTTTAAGGAAGTGTCTGAATCCCAGTTATGGTACTTAATATGTAGGTAAGCAACAATGATCAAGTTATTTAATACACTTCATTCCAAATCTCTCATTTATAAAACAAGGAAAATAGATAATCAATAAAAAGGAACTAACACAGTGCCCAAAATAAAATATATATTTAATATTTGATAGCTACAAATACTGTATTACAACAAAATTATACCATTACAACTTTCTCTGTTCCGAGAAAAGTGAAATAGGCTTATGAGGTTTATCTAATACTGCTCAAGGCAGGTGGACCTGACTATCTTCCAGGTATGAGAATTACTGTGCTAGAAAGGCATATTCTCTAGCACCGTAGCGAAATTCTTCCAGTTAGATGGCATGGAAGAAATATCTCTCGAAACATGTAGTTCTCAAAATGCATATCAGAATCACCTGAGGATTTTTTTGTTCAAGCTTCACATGCTTCTTAGTGTATATTATTTTTAAAAAGCTATATGTGTTTTATTACCCCTAAATTTCTATCAAGTGTTAGATTAGGGTGAGAAGGAAGTACACATATTATCTCCCCAGGTGAATCTGAAGTTCGATCCATCCCCAAATCAATTCCATTTGCTACCCTTGGCTCACAGCATCTGTATCCTTTTACTCTAGTGCTGTATTTGGACAGATTCTGATTATGAATTCGTTTCTCTGTGATCTTGATAACATAAAGGGTTGTGGGAGATAGAAGAACATGAATATTCTGGGCAAATATATATCCCCCTCAATGAAGTAATTAATTGAAATCTGCTTTATAAGTAGTTATCTTGTTCATTTATCAGTGTGATTCAGTCTCCTCAGACCAAATCCATTCTGGCTATCTGTGTAAATCCAGTTTCAACCTTGAAACATTGTGGACCAGATCTTGGCTAGTGACGATTGCATAGTGTTATCCCCTATTATTAGGCTTTGTTCAAGTTGAAATCTCACTTGTTTGTTCTCCCTGATTTTTCTGCTATTTCTGCATGTAATAAAGTTAAGAATGGATGTAGTTATATGGAAGTTCTGAGTCATCTTCAAGATATTGTGATTTTCCAGTAAAGACAAAACAACTGAGTTTTAAAATTCATTTGACGTAAGTGTTTAGGGTGGATAACATATTTTTTGAAGGGTGTATATGCCTATTTTGGCCTTAAGATAGATTTTTAGATCTCAGACATAGTGAAGGTCATAAAAGGCTATTTATTTATGTATGCATTTACTTATTTAGTAGTTCATTGCAGTTTTACTATCAGTACTGAAATACAGTTTTAACCCAAATATGAGTATTCTAAATATTTTACTTTTAATCTAATTTTGGACAGTATTTTTTTTAATAAAGGCAGTTAACACTTACTAAAAGAGAAGAGAGTCCATTGTCAAATTTCATCAAGATTCCATCAATCCATTTAACTAGCACACTAAAAATGTTTTTCTACATTTCACATATAATTAGTGAACATTAAATTTATGTTCAATATTTATGCCAATTTGGTCATAGTAATATAGAAAATAGCTTTTAAATGCTATAATATTGCATAGTAGGTAGACTTCTCCAACACAGAATTTCTACAGATTGTATATTATGAATAAAGTTTTACAGAATCGGTTTGGTATTGAGTAGTATTATACAAAAGCTGTCTTACCCTTGCTAACTTTGGAGAACAATGTATTTGAAATTGGTATCAAAGCAGAATTAATATCATTTTTATTTTTACTTCACTCTGTTAATCCCTTCATATATTTTATGAACATTTATAACATTGAGGATTGTAGTCATTTCCCTTATAGTTTTGAACATAGTGTCAGACACAGGGAAAATATCCAGCTCTCCCCTCATTCTGCAATTCTGAGCTGAGAGCCTATATTAGGTCTCTCATTTCTCTTTCATACCTCTTGTCAGTAGACGGAACTCAACGTTAGAAGGGCAATGCTTAAAAGTGGTACTGAGCATGAAATACTGGCATTCAATGTCCAACTCTGCTTTTATTACTGAGTAAACTTGGATATGTGATTGTATCTCTCCATGCTTCCATTTCCTCATCTGAAAAGAAAGCAGATTGTAACACAGGACAACATTTTAAAATACTTACCGTGTGCTAGCATAGTGTTAAGCAATTCATGTATGAATTGGTTTCCATTTAATTCACCCCAATTAATGCAGGGAATGGGCAATATTGTTTTTCTTAAAGAAAAGGAAACTAGGGATCTGAGATACCTATCAGAAATAGTACCACTAGATAGTAGCAATGTTGATTTCAGATAAGTCTTCTTAAATTCTAAATTCACACAGTTCTGCTACTAATAATATCTACCTCAGTGATATTATTAGTGATTATAAAAATTATTTTATAAAATATAAAGCAATATAAAAGTGGTAGAAATTATTGGCATTGATAGTACCCTTAACCTTTCAAGACCTATGTGTGTGAACCAGATATTTATAGCACTCAAATTTAAAGTGAGATAAGATGAAAATTCTCTACCCAAGATATAGTGCCTTTAGAAGATTTGAATTATTTCTAGCAATAAGTAGAAAATTTGGACAACATTTAGGCTAGGTAGAAAGATGTTATAAATAGTTAAAATTATGTAGTTTAAATCATATAAAATTAAAGTATCTATGATATATATTTTTACTGTTTCTTATCCAAACATTAACAGAACAGTTGTATGAACTGTGTATATCCACTATGTATGTATGTGTTTCAAAAAACCAAGTTACAAATTACAGATACTCTGTATCTATAATACAAATTGGAGTATTATATATAATATATATAATATATTATACTTAATACAAATTGGACTGTTATAGATACAGAGTATCTATATCTATTTGTATTATAGATACAGAATATCTATAAATAAATATTACATTATTTATTTGTATACTCTGTATCCATAGTACAAATTATAGCTACTTTGTATAGATACTCTGTATGATAGGTTTTGTGAGATATATGTTTGTGCCTATCTCTTATACATATGTATGTTGATAGGATTTAGTTCTGTCCGCATCCAAATCTCATCTTGAATCATAGTTCCCTTAATCCCCACGTGTTCTAGGAGGGACCCAGTGGGAAGTAATTGAATTATAGGGGCAGTTAGCCCCATGCTGCTGTTCTCATGATAGTGGATGAGTTTTGAGCAGATCTGATGATTTTATAAGGGCCTTTTACCCCTTTGATGGTTCCCATTCTTCTCTTTCCTGCCACCATATGAAGAAGGATGTGTTTATTTCCCCTTCAGCCATGATTGTAAGTTTCCTGAAGCTTCCCCAGCCATGTGGAACTGTGAGGCAATTGAACCTCTTTTCTTTATAATTTACCTAGTCTTGGGTATTTCTTCATAGCAGCATGGGAATGGACTAATATATGTGTATGTTACATATTTTATTTAATTAATCTATCAGTCTATACATGTTACAGATATGGGCAAGAGACTAGAAGAATCCACTCTAAATAGATGATTCTTCTTGGATATTGATATGTTAGAACATTTTCATTTTCTCTTTATGGGTATTTCTCAGTCTCCTTTGCATTTCAAATCCAGCATAATTTCTCATTAAATAGGAAAATACTCTAAATATTTTTAATAAAAAGTTATCTAAATAGCACAATTTTTTTTACCTTTATTGTAAGCAGGATAACAGTTGGCATTCACTTAATGAAAATGAGCCTTTTTAATTTAACATAATAATGTAATTTACAGTAGCTTAAATAACAAGAATATACATTTCCTATTTTTGTTCATTTACTGTTTAGCTTTTATATTGGTCTGATGCTAGAAATTTTGGCAAATATAGGATTTTGTTTTAGTTCTAAAGAAAGGTAAAGAGATTGCTTCATTGATTATGAATCACAGCATTAGTTTAATTAAACACAAAATGGTCTTTCAAAAACATTTTCTAAAATGATGGGTTTTGATAACACTTGATGTTATCAGAATATTCAGAAAGGAGAAATACTTGCATTGCCAACCTCCAATAAGAGTTTGTAAATATGAAATTGTAAGTATATTAGATGGACAGATACAGCAAACACTTCAAAAATATTTTATATACTGTAGATTAAAATAGAAGTTTGAGCATTATAGGGAACTTTATAACTACTGACTGCAATAGAATTTGGGGAATCAATCCTTTTGGTGTCAAATTATTTTCATACCAAATTTAAAGAGTAGCATTCTGTGAATTCTTTTAAATTTATTTTGCTTATTTTTTGTGCTTTAATTTTATTTCTACTTATGTCTTTATTTACATATGGTGTGATAATTGCTCTCACACCAAACTGTTTAACTGAAATTAATATAAACACTGAGAGGTGGGACATGCCATTATATTTCCTCCATGAATGGAGAGGGCTGAGGAGGCTATTTACATTCTCTTGTCAACTAGTGCTCTCAAGTAAACATTTCAGATATACCATGTTTAGCCTGATTAAATCCTTTTAATTTTGACAGTTTGAAACAAATGCTTATAATAACATGTGTATCTTCCAGGGTATGTGTTGATGATTATGGTTAGCTATTCAGACAAAGAGAAACAAGAAAGATAACTGAGATTAATTTACTAAGGAGGGATAAGAAAGTTTTCTTAGGCAATCCTAAATGTGAGCTCATAGTACTTCAAGGTGAAAATTTAGTTGAAAATTATTAAAAGCCTGTGCAACATAGAGAATGCCTGTCTATACTAAAAAATATAAAAAAAATTAGCTCGGCATAGTGGCATGCACCTGTAGTCCCAGCTACTGAGGAGGCTGAGGTAGGAGGATCACTTGAACCTGGTAGGTGAAGGTTGCAGTGAACTGAGATCACACCACTGCACTCCAGCCTGGTGACAGAGCAAGACTTTTTCTCAAATATAAATAAATAAATACACAAATAAGTGCATAAATAAATAAATAAAATGATTAAAAGATGGTAGTGCTCCCATATGCCTTTTAAAAATAAATACAAATCTCTTTTCTTCTTCTTTTGGAAGGTTCTTGTGTTTCACGAGAGCTCCAAAAATTTCCAGAGATAAAGCTCCAAGAATAATAAGATCTCAGTGACTAAAACAAAGAAAACGAGAACAGCAAGCAAACAAAATACAGGCTCCCATGAATGACAGAAGAAAAAATCAAAAAAACAGATACACAAAGGTTTCAGATGCTGAAATTTCAAACATAATGTTAAAAATGCTTAAAGTAATAAGGAACTGAAATTATTAATAAAGGGCAAGGGACTAAACATTGGCAGTTACTATAGACAGAACATAAATACATATAACATCTTAGAAATTAGCAATATAGTATTTAGATACAAATTTAACTGATGTGTTTAATAGTGGAGTAGGCACAGCTGAAGAGAGTTAGTACCTGAAAACACGATGGAAGGGAGTTACCAAAAATACAACACACAAATGTCCAAAGAGGTTGAAAATATGAAAACACTGATTAGAGACCTAAATAGCAGAATTCTAATATCAAATATAGATCCAATTGGGAATTCAGAAGGGAAGAAGAAAGAAAATAAAAGAGACACATATTCAACAATAAATGGATGAAAATTTTGTGTAAATGAATATGACATTCCACAGATTTAAGAAGGCTGTTTGATCACCCCCTTCAAAAAGTAAAGAGAAATACCTAGACACAACAAATTTAAATATTTAGAAAGCTGAAGACAAAAATAAAATTCCAAAAGCAACTGGAAAGAAAAAAGATGGTTAATTTCAACAAAATTATAATTAAAGTAACTTCTGAATTTCTTAATATAAATTATAGAAGCCAGAATACAGTTGAGTGACGTCTTTACTGCACTAAGAGAAAACGAATGTCAACCTCAGATGTTGTATGAAGACAAAATACCTTTCAACTATTAAGACAATATAAAGTTTTAAACAAACAACATTTTAATTTTACAAAAATTAAGGGAATAAAATTCTAAAGGATAGATATGAAGGCATAAGGGAATTTACCCTAAATGAAAAGTCTGAACTACCTCAAGGAATACAGTACTTTGCAATGAAAGTTTTACATATGAGGATTAATCCAAGCTCCTATGTATCTTCCGTTTTTACAAATAGTATTACCCTTTGGTAAGACTTAAAAACAAAGAAAGAGAAGAAGTGATGGCCTAGGAAAGATCATGGATTTGTTTTTAGACCTGTTGTGCATCAGGTATATTTGGAAGATTCATGTGTAAATGCCAGGTACGCATTGGTATCCAGGGATCCAAACGTGTGGGGCATGTCTGGGCTGAAGATGAAATACATAATCCATGTGCATGTAAGTGGTTACTGGAATCATGGGTATGGTTGAGATTACCCCAGGAGAGGATGTAAAATGAAAAGGAAGTAATCCAGGACTGAGCATGAAAAACTCCAACTCACAGGAATTTTTCCTGTGAGCTGAAAATTTGAATTCAGTTTTGTAAAGTGACTTTTACTTCTAACAGGATAAAATTGCTTTATAAATTCACAATAGTTTTTGGGTCCAACAAACTTTTAATTTTCGAAAAGAGAAGTAATATTTGCTAGCAGCATTTGATGGCATTTTTTTAAAGTTATCTGCAGGGGAAGTATGAAAGATAGTTTATACATTTTGAAGATTGCAGAGTTAAGTTGTAAAAATTGAATCATAATAGCCATCATGTTATTTGTTGATTTTTAAAATTCATTCAACCTATATTTACTAAAGCCTTTCTAGGTATTTGCTTTGGATCTTCATGAAGCTTACTCAGCAGTGGGGGAGCCAGAAAATAAACAAATATGACACAACATCATCCTGATACCAAAGCCTGGCAGAGACACAACAAAAAAGAAATTTTAGACCAATATCCCTGATGAACATACGTCTGCAAAATCCTCAATAAAATACTGGCAAGCCAGTTCAACAACTACATCCAAAAGCTTATCCCTGCCATGATCAAATTGGGCTTCATCCCTGGGATGCAAGGCTGGTTCAACGATACGCAAATCAATAAACATAATCCAGCATATAAACAGAACCAAAGACAAGAACCACATGATTATCTCAATAGATGCAGAAAAGGCTTTTGACAAAATTCAACAGCCCTTCATGCTAAAAGCGGCTCAATAAATTCGTTATTGATGGAGCGTACCTCAAAATAATGAAAGAGCTATTTATGACAAACCACAGCCAATATCCTTACTGAATGGGCCAAAACTGGAAAAATTCCTTTGAAAACTGGCACAAGACAGGGATGCCCTCTCTCACCCTCCTATTCAGCATAGTGTTGGAAGTTCTAGTAGGGCAATTAGGCAAGAGAAAGAGAAATCAGAAATTCAGTTAGGAAAGAAGAAGTCAAATTGTCCCCTGTTTGCAGATGACATAATTGTATATTTAGAAACCCCATTGTCTCAGCCCAAAATCTCCTTAAGCTGATAAAAGCAACTTCATGAAGTCTCAGGATACAAAATTAATGTGCAAAATCACAAGCATTCTTATACACCAATAACAGACAAACACAGAACTAGCCAAATCATGAATGAACTTCCATTCACAATTGCTTCAAAGAGAATCAAATACCTAGGAATCCAGCTTAAAGTGTAAGGACCTCTTCAAGGAGAACTACAAACCACTGCTCAGTGAAATCAAAAGAGGGACACAAATGGAAATGGAAGAACATACCATGCTCATGGATAGGAAGAATCAATATCATTGAAAATGGCCCTTACTGCCCAAGGTAATTTATAGATTCAATGCCATCCCCATCAAATACCAATGAGTTTCTTCACAGAGGTGGAAAAACTGCTTTAAAGTTCATATGGAACCAAGAGCCCGCATCTCAAGACAATCCTAAGTCAAAAGAACAAAGCTGGAGGCATCAGCTACTGACTTCAAACTATACCTACAAGGCTACAGTAACCAAAACAGCATGGTACTGCGCTACCAAAACAAGAGATATAGACCAATGGAACAGAACAGAGTCCTCAGAAATAATGACCACCACACATCTACAGCCATCTGATCTTTGACAAACCCACCAGAGAAAAACAAGAAATGGGGAAAGAGGATTCCCTATTTAATAAATGGTGCTGGGAAAATTGGCTAGCCATCAGTGAAAGCTGAAATAGGATCCTTTCCTTATACTCCTTATACGAAAATTAATTCAAGATGGATTAGAGACTTAAATGTTAGACCCTAATACATAAAAATCCTAGAGAGGAAAACCTAGGTAGTACCATTCGGAACATAGGCATGGGCAAAGACTTCATGTCTAAAACACCAAAAACAGCGGCAGCAAAAGCTAAAAATTGACAAATGGGATCTCATTAAACTAAAGAGCTACTGCACAGCAAAGAAACTACCATCAGTGAACAGGCAACCTACAGAATGGGAGAAAATTTTTACCAAATCTACTCATCTGACAAAAGAATTAATATCCAAATTACAAAAGGGCACTCAAACAAATTTACAAAGAAAAAACAAACAACCCCATCAAAAATTGGGCGAGGATATGAACGAACTTCATTTCTCAAAGAGAGGACATTCATACAGCCAACAGACATATGAAAAAATGCTCATCATCACTGGCCATCAGAGAAATGCAAATCAAACCACAATGAGATACCATCTCACACCAGTTAGAATGGCGATCATTAAAAAGTCAGGAAACAACAGGTGCTGGAGGATGTGTGGAGAAATAGGAAGCTTTACACTGTTGGTGGGATTGTAAACTAGTTCAACCATTATGGAAAGCAATTGTAAGCGATTCCTCAAGGATCTAGAACTAGATGTACCATACTTATTAGCCATCCCATTACTGGGGATATACCAAGGGATTATAAGTATGCTGCTATAAAAGACACATGCACGTATGTTTATTGCAGCACTATTTAATAGCAAAGACTTGGGAATCAACCCAAATGTCCATCAGTGACAGATTGGATTAGAAAATGTGGCACATATACACCATGGAATACTATGCAGCCATAAAAAGGATGAGTTTGGAGTCCTTTGTAGGGACATGGATGCAGCTGGAAACCATCATTCTTAGCAAGAAACTATCACAAGACAGAAAACCAAACACGCATGTTCTCACTCATAGGTGGGAACTGAGCAGCAGGGAATCACTTGGACTCAGGAAGGGGAACATCACACACCAGGGCCTATCATGGGGAGGGAGGGGAGGGATTGCATTGGGAGTTATACCTGATGTAAAGCAAACCAAGTTGATAGGTGCAGCAGACTAACATGTACAAGTATACATATGTAACAAACCATGCATGTTATGCACATGTACCCTACAACTTAAAAATTATAATAATAATAAATAAATTAAAAAAGAAAAAATAAAATAGCGATAAGATGAAAAGAATGGAACAGTGTGCCATCTTAGATTCAGGGATTCTAAATCTCCGAAACAGGTAACAGTAAGCGGCGACATGAATGAAAGCGAATAGGAAGTCTCACAGATATCTAAAAGAAAAGCATTTCATAAAATCTTAGCATGTTCAGGAACACGGAGTACAATGATCAAGGTAGAGGGTGTAATTCTACCTTCATAAAAGGAATTAAGCTAAACATGAAGAAATAAGGCAATAGCATTATCCATCTGGAGGGCATTGATAATCAGGTAGAAAAAAAGATGTCAGTTTTTTTTTTAAACCATAGATCAAGTTGACTTGTTGGCTATTAAATTGTCATAGGAGGTCTATTTATGTGGATGAGCAGGGATATGAAGACACAGAAACAAACAAAAAATCTCCTATTTGTAATAAAGGATAATGATTTCTGAAACCACTATTATATAGAGGTTTAGATCACATTAATGTATTTCTCTATCAAAATGTTAATCTAAATTTCTTCCTCTCAGTGTGATACTCAGCCAAACAATACTCTAGAGCCCATAAAACTCCTGGAATTAGACATAAATATAGAGTATTACATTATTGAAAATCATTAGACAAATCAATGAACCTTAATTGTATTAATAAATTACGCCAAAGAATTAATCCATGGTTCATTTATCATTTCTTCAAGGAAATTTGCCATATGTACATTTCATAATATTTTCCAAAGTTAAGCATTGGCACCCCTGAAATCTCCAAACTACCATATCAGGGAAGGAAGAGTAGTTCTTTGTCATTTAGAGGTCACGTTGCAGCCTTGATCACCCAAGTTTAGTAGGTGTTAACTACAGGATGGTCTACCTGAAAATTCTACAACAGGATATCAGGTTTGTAAACTAGATGGACTTCAGATAATTTATTTTTTTCTTTATAAATTATTTATTTTTTAAATATTTTATATTATATAATATATATTATATACATAATATATATAATATAATATATAACAATTTATTTTTTTCTTTATAAAAAGTGCCATGTTCTTGCCATTATTTTTAAACTTGAGCTCTTTAGCATCTCTTTCAAGTGTATGCCATTTGTTACGTATCACCATGCCTTATATACTCATACTCATCTTTCATTACTGTCTGTGCAGAAGTTCCATTACTGACCCACTGAAAGGTTGTTTTCCTATTAATTTGTTTTGAATATGTTTTCCTAACTTTTGTGTATGTCTTTGCTATAGATGGGAATCAATCCTCCACCCCTACCCCATCATGCTGTCCTTCCAGCTTTAAAATATCTATTTAAAACCATCTGTCAGTGCACCGCTTTTTAACAATACTGAATTTTATCTCTCTTAGCCCTTAAATACATAGTTTCTTTTACAGCATTTTGCAAATTTTGCATATTTGAATATATATTGCTCTGTATTTCTCACTGATGTGAAAATTTCAATTACTCTTAATATCCTTCATAAGACATAATACAATGCTGTTCACAAATCAGGAATTAGCAAAACATCAATCTTCTCTGGTTGATCACTGGATAGTAGCTTGTTTTTCTAACTAATCTATTCACATTTGGTAACCAGTAGATTTCTAAAATTTGATTGCATTTAGGTATATGTTTTTGTATTTTTCAGATAAGGAAAAGATACATTTATACATTTTAATTTTTATCTGTGATATTGAAATATAGGCACACTAAAAATTTGCCATCATTGTCTTAAAATGTGTAGCAATGCAGAGGCTAATCTGATTGAAAAACACTGCAGGGTGATAGGCCTGACCATGTGCAAATTGTCTAAGAGGGTAAGTCCCTCGGTAGTTGGGGTCTCAAAACATTCCTGGAAACAGGCATCGTAAATAACGACATGCCTTCTTGATCTGTCGATGAATACTTTCACTCTTTCCTTTGAATAGCAAATCACGTTGAGAACACATCTACCTTTCCACATGTTAAGGCATATTCTGAGATGACAATACATTGTCAGCACATTTACAGATGCCATTATTAGAGTAAGTGGATGATTGATGAAAAGGAGTACTGACCTAGAGTTAAAATTTTTTTCATGCAAGTTATGCCAAACCCCAGGCAACTACATTCAGTATTCATAGAGTGACTGTGCTTAGTTGCTTTATCTGTTTACACAAATATAATAGCATTTGATAGACGGTGTAGATTTTTTAGCACAGTAGTATAGCGAATAAGGGAAATCATAATTATCTTTTTAAATTATTATTGGCTGAATTTACACTGTCACTACTTCCAACTACCTAACGATATTGAAGTGATGTATGATCACCTGAAAAGTACTTTGATATTCAAAAACAACATATTATACCTTCCTAAAAATCTCACATCAAAGACTTAATAAGTATGGTGTATCATAGAAAGGTAAAAAGAATAAGCTGTACCGAGTTCAAATAAAATAAAACTTGTAAAAGAAATGAATAAATTAACTGTGTCCACTTATTATAATAGGTTAGATTAGAAAGAATAACATGGAATTGAATGGGTATATAGTATAATTTATGTTCAAGACTGCATGTGCAGCAGCATAGTATATAAATATTCTAAACACAAATATAATGAAATCTACAAATAGGAACTATTGATGTGGTGCAGAGAGACTTTGTGGTAGATTAATAATATTCCCTTGCAACTACTATAAGAGAGAAAACTAGGAACAGTAATTTTACTTGGGCTAGCAGATGCTGACATTGCCTATTTTAATATTTAATTGTCATTGCTCTTGAATGGTATTGAGCTTATGATATTCTACTAAAGATATATTTTTCCCTTAACAGAAAAATTCTTCCAAAATAAATACAGTATTATCCAACTAAAACAGAAAAAAAAAATTCTTAAATGTTGAATGGTGTTTCTGTGTTAATAGTCATCTGTCTTGTATTTTGTCTTCTCTTTTTTTATATTTTAATTCATTTGTTCTATGCATTAGAGTGTATACATGTGTGCATATGGATGTACATTCACGAGCAAGAGGAGAGATGGACCTGAGTGGCAGAGAAGTACCTTTTATTTTCCATATCACTATCTTATATCTTACTAGTGAAAAACTAGTTGCTTCTCATGTATCCCTTAATATTTGCCGTAATATATTTGCAGAATCCTTTTTATCTGCCAAATGATTGAATGTATGGAAATTTAGTCTTTGCCCAGTAGGATATTGCAATAGCACTCTTAAAGCTGCTTTAAATAAGGCATGGTTTAAATAAGTTTGCATCACAGTCATCTTGATCTGTATTTTAATTTATTACCTGTTGCTTTGTAATTTGATTGCACTTGTGAAATAACCTCTGGAATGTTTGCAGAGCGTTTGTAAATGGTTTACTTCCTTCTCTTTTATCTCTAAATACCTATTGCATCTGGGAGATTACCTACTAGCATGAGTAACACAGTATTTAAGCTTCAGGATGAAATCATTTTATGCAAGAAAAAATAAATTATTTAACAATATATTTTAAAATTCTATACTAAATAAGAAAGAAAAAATATCCTAAAAAAGGAATTTAAATGATTCTTACTCTCTTTTATCTTTGGAGTTTATATTTACAAACTTCAAATTGCCATGTGAAAACTAAAAAAATAAAGGCACATCTAGAACAGTGTTATGTGTGTACACCACATATTTAACAAATGTTTATTAATGATAATAAATCCTAAATATATAAAATATGTCTTTAGTATTGAAAGAAAGATATTTTCTGTACTATGTACAAAACCATTTTATTTTCTGTACACTATAGATTTAAAAAAATAATTCTTTAGAATCAGTACCCTGAAATTTATCTTCTGAAGGCCTTCCCATACAGAGGCAAATCTTTATCGATTCTGTGATTTAAGCATAGCCCAATGTACTCAATACTATTTCCCATTGGCTTTATTGAATTGTACAATGTATTATGTCTTTCACATTGTTACTACATATTGCTTTTCCTGGAGGAATACATCAGCTTGTAGACTTTCAATTACTCCCCATTATCTATGAAATATCTCCACACGATATTTTGTATTCCTTCAAGAAAGCTACCTAAAGTATAGCTCAATAATTACCCTCTAACTTTCTGAAACTTCCCTTTGTTACTGACTTCCCTTTCTCTGTAGGTTGCCTCCCAATGTTCCAGAATGCAGGAGGTCATCATTTTTTAATCCATTTACACACTTTTACTTTCAACCAAACAGCAAGTTGCATCTAAATCAACAAAATTTCTACTTGTAGAAACAAATGTTCTTGAAAGGAGAATAATATTCAATGTTTTTGAAAGCCCCATGTACTAATTTATCTCAATCCCCATTTTCCTATTTTAATCAATTTTAATAAAAATCAAGAAAGAAGGGTCAGGCATGGTGGCTCATACCTGTAATCCCATCACATTCGGAGGTTGAGGAGGAAATATCACTTGAGTTCAGGACTTGAAGACCAGGCTGGGCAACACAGGGAAACTTCGTCCTTACAAAAAATTCAAAAAATTAGCCTGGCGTTGTGGAGTATGACTGTAGTTCCAGCCACTAGGTGACTGAGGTGGGAGGATGGCTTGAGTCCAGAAGGTCAAGGCTGCAATAAGCCATGATCACGCTACTACACTCTAAACTGGGTGACAGAGCGTGACTCTGTCTGAAAAGGCTGCAGTAAGCCATGATCATGCTACTACACTCTAAACTGGGTGACAGAGCATGACTCTGTCTCAAAAAAAAAAATCAGGAAAAAATAATATTTTATAATATTTCCTGAGTAAACTCAAGAACATTCAGGAAAAAAAGACACGAGATATTGATATTGATATCATTTTAATAGTAAATGAGTTTTAGAATTGGTAAAGAAAATTAATAGATGAAAATATTAATGAAACTTATAGAGGCTAAATTTTTAAAAAATCTTACTTGGGTGTTGTAATTATCTGTTCATGCTGGTAATAGACATCATCCAGAAAAAAATTACAAAAGCAACAAAGTGATATTTAGAATATTAATGTAATTATGTAAAAATATTAAAGAAAAATACCACACATCTTTGAAATACATTTAAATACACAAATAAGTAAATTGAATACATACTATTTTGCATTTTCAAAAAATTAGTATTGGATGATATTCCAGGGAGTCCTAGAGACTAAAATTAAAAATGATTGCTTGCTTCTTGTTTGTAGAAGTTTCTCAATTACACAAATGCCTATATCTTTGAATCAGTAAACATAATAACAGTAATAATACTCCAGATTATTTTATTTTTACCCAATTATCACACCTACAAATATAGTCAAACATGTTTCTTCAGTAAGAAGTAAAATAGATCTAAGGTCTTTTAGTATCAGTGTTGATTCATTTTCGTACTTTACCGTTTTTTCATTCAGTAACCATTCACTGAAGCCCCATTATGTGTTGAAAGGAGGGGATGCACTGATTTCAGCATGTTCCTCACATGTGACCCTAATCCTACCACAACCGCCACCTTTATTGTTGTTTCCAGGTAGATGCTTCTCCCTTTCCTAAGATAATTCAGCTTCTCCAAAATGCATGACTTCAGACACCCTATCAACTATCCGTGCTCATTGTAGACATTCACCATTCTTGCTACTATGCTCTCTCTTCATGAAGACATTAGAGTTTTCTGTTTTTTATCCATCATGATTCCTGCCTTATGGTGATTTTAATAGTCATTCTGATTCTCTAAGCACTCCGGTCTTTCAGTTCCTTGACTTGCACATCTCTGATGACCTTATTCTTTGACTTTTTTCACCTGCTTACCCTATATCCATACCTTAGGCATTACCAATAATAGAACCTCATCCAGGGCTCAATTAAGTGCAATCCTGTCTTTGATCACCACTTCCTCTCTTTGTAACTCATTCCGTTTAATATCACCCTGTTATAAAACTTGGGCCCCAGCAGGGACGATCCCACTCACTCTCCTCATATTATCATTTACATCCTTAATTGGCTGTGATTTCATGGTGTTTGCATGATGATCACCATTTTGCATACCATCTCACCACCCTTGGCTTTATTCTCCCTGCACTGTACTGATATTTTAAGATTATTTGTAACATGGCAAGAGCTGACTACTACATTCACCAGGCTCTGTTGTTCAGCAGCCATAATTATTCTTCCGAGAAACAGTTCAGATCATATTGCATTATTACCTAAAACATACAGTACATTTTAAGTACATTTGAAATAAAATACAAAATGTTGTAAATGGATCATGGAATCTACATAATCTGGCCCCTAGTTTCCGTTTGCCTACACTACCTGTGGCTTTTTGTCTTCCTCACCATGCTCCAGCTATACTGACCTCCCCACTGGCCTTTGAAAATATGATGCTCCCTCTTCCTTCAGGGAATTCGCTAGGTTGTTCTCTCTTCTGAGACCACTCTATTCTAGGTATTCACATCCTCCCCTGTGATTTACATTGTTGCTCAAATGTAACCTTCTTAAGAAGGTCTTTGCTAGACCATCTATTTTAAACTGCACCTGCTTTCCATTCTATTTTCTACCCTGATTTTTTTTTTTTTCGTATTGCACTTATCACTTCTTGTCATTCTATTGCAATAACTATACAGTTAATGTATTGTTTCCATTACAGTAAAATGCAAGCTCTAAGAGGGCCTAGAGTTTTTTTGTTTGTTTGTTTGTTTGTTTTGTATTCACTGCTGCATTTCTAAGGCCTGGCATTTAGTGTGTGTTCATATTATCCTCATGCTATTCATTTGTTGAATGAATACCTTGGGAATAATATGAATAAAGAATGAAAAGGGAAAAATAGGAGTAAAAGAGTTCCAGGTACTGCAAACAACACATACTTGCAATGGGAGGCATATTAGTAATTTGAGTAATGGACAGAACACCAGGTAGACGGATAAGTAGTAAGCAGATGAATATTAAACAAAGGAAAAAGGCACATAGAAAGGAGTCCTGAGAAAGTCCACACTAGGTAATGGATTATAATAATTATCAAAGCCCATACATGGCATTTTTCTATGAATTTTATCATAAATGCATCAGGAAGCCACTGAATGATTTTAAACACAAAAATGACATGAACTCTATGGTGTTTTAAAAATAGTTATAAATAAAATGAATAAAGTTATTTGTATAAAACCATAAATCATTTTACAAAGGAAGCTTAAAAAAGAAATGGAAAAATCTCTGTAGTGATACTGACCTGTGCTAAAACCGTCTAAAGAGACGATCTGTATACATGTACCTGGGATGTCAGTTGAAGATCACAAACCAGGATGACAACTCAAGACTATGAACAAGAAAATGTCTTACTTCATTTAAAAATATAGAAGATTTAACGTATTCTAAAAATCTGTTCCCATAGTACCATGTGTTTCTAGATTAATGACTATATATATGTGAGTTTATTTAATGATTAAGATGGCATGTTTAATATCTCTTCAGAATGGAAGGGTTAATAATGTAGAAAAAGGGCAGAAAATATTATTTCCTATCAAAATATTAATATATTAGAAAATTACTTCTACCTTAGTGTTTGTATCTGGTTGTAGTTAAGTACTGTGTACTATCATGCTTGTTTTTCATTCACAGACTCAAAACTCATTAAAGAATCATTCAACTTCTTTATTTTGTTTGAAATATTTGAAATACATGTGCTCAACAAATCACATGAAAATGCTGATAGATGACACTGATATCACTTTATAAAACTTGCAGCAGCAGTAGCAGTGTTTAAATTCTGGTTTTCTAAAGAAAGTATCATTTGCTTTTCCCAGTGTTGGTCTGCTTTAGTATTTATATACCATGAGTAGGTGTACTATTAGACTTAGACATATAGACGTACTTCTATATACCACACCTAAAGACAATCATACATTTAGCTTGTAAGACAACTGCTGATGGAAACAATTAATTCCCATAATAAATTCCAGCATACTAGCCCTTTACCATATTTGTTGAAGAATTTATCCTTAAAGTACATTTATTGGAATAGAGTGGATGAAATAGGCTTGAAAGGATCAGGATTGAGATAGCCCCTGAAAGTCAAATAAACACTTGACCACAGACTCTGCTGCTTAAACGAATTAACCTTTTTTTTTTTTTTTTCCTTGCACCACTTTATTTTGGATTCTCAGTCTCTAGACTAGAGACAGTCCATTGCCTGAGTATTCCTTAGCAATAAGAGCATGCATGTAGGGGGGAAATCTCTAAGGGCTCTTGGACTTTTTTAATAAGAAAGTAGAAAATGTTCAACAATCCAATCAAAAGTGAGCATAATTTGAAGGCTAGGAGCGGTGGCTCATGCCTGTAATCCCAGCACTTTGGGAGGCTTTCTTTGAGAAACCCAGTCTCTACTAAAAATACAAAAATTAGCCACGCACGGTGGTGTACACCTGTAATTCCATCTTCTTTGGGGGCTGAGGCATGAGAGTTGCTTGAACCCAGGAGGCAGAGGTTGAAGTGAGACGAGATCACGCCATTGCACTCCAGCCTGGATGACAGAGTGAGACTCTCTATCAGAAAAAAAAAAAAAAAAAAACCAAGACCAAAAACAAAACAAACAAACAAAAAACAAAAAACTGGCCATAATTTGAATGTCCTAATACCGAAAAGAATACAAGTTTGCTCTTAAGAAAGGTAAATTGAGTATTGGATATCCAAAATAATAGATGTTTACAATGTACCTAATTTCTACTTTTTTTTCATTTTTATTTTGAGAAAAAGTAGTTTTCACTTTGGTATATTTAAGTTTATATTTTTATACTTAGAAACTATTTGAATATTTGTATCTACTTTTAGTTAAAAATTATTGGTCTATATACTTATTAAGGCTTGAATACTAGCCCTAATTCTTAGTAATATGGATAAAAATATTTTATAAGGTTATTGTAATAATGAAAAGAAATTGTATTTGGATAGAATAATATTAGAATTGGGATGATCATTTGTATTGGTGAGAGTTTTTTTGACACTTCTCGAATTTTTTGTCAAGATTTCAGCTTTGCTGTCTAGTTTTTTTATTTCTGATGCGCATGTAATGGTCACCAATCAATAATGCAATGTCTATGTTCCTGATAATCACTATACAATATGAGCTCAAACTTTCTGCAAATCACATCATTCATTGAAAACTCTTTAAGAAGAGCAATATTTATGAAGTATTTTAGAAGAACATACCATTCACTCTTTCTTCAGCATTTGGCATTCTCAAGTTTTGACACCTATAATAACCACAAAGGGAAATCTAAATATGTAAACTACCAGGTACCAATCTAAGATAATTTGATTTAACAGGTCTGGGATTGGGTCTGGGAATCTTCTTTTATGAAAGCAAGTCATCTGCATTCCATATTTGGGAAATGTTGTTTTGGATATTAACTAGTGATTGGTTATCAATGGTGAGCATACCAGAAGAGTATATTGGAATCTCTTTTGAAAAATCTTCAAGTGCACTGACTCCAGCTTTGAGAGATCAGAATTAAGAGACTCAAGAAGGAAACCCTGACCTGTACATTTTGGAAGAAAATCATAATTGATTCTAATATACACATTCATAAAATGTTAAGAACTCCTCCTCCAAATAATCTATATTTTTCTATATGCAATTTATTAAATTAAATTTCTTATGGGAGTTATATCATGAAACAACAGCTACAGCAAGAGCCTCCTAATGGGTCTCCCCACTTCCATTTTTGTCTCTTCTTTTCCCCCCACTAAATCCCGAGCAATATTTTTGAAATGGAAATTTGATCATGATCCGTTAATGAATTGGTGTGGGCTTCCATGCACGGGCTTACTGACACACACTTCATTCCCCTTGTCCTTTGTGTTTTAGGTCACTCTTCAATTTCTCAATTCCTCCATCTACCTCAGATCCTTAAACATGTATTATCCTCTACTGGACTGTTTTATTTGCCACTGGCGTCCCTAAATACTCTCCAATCACCCTCTACCCAACACACAAACTCTTAGGTTCCACTAAGTTAACACTTTCTTCTGATCTGAGCTCAAACTCACCTACTCAAGGAATCTTTTACTCACCTTCCTAAGAAGGTCAATTCTTATTAAATTTTCTCATGTACCTTCTACCTTTCAGTTGCAGCACTTAACACATTTTAATTTTAATGTATTAATTATTTATGTGATGATTTAACTAGTGTTTTTCTCCTCCACAGGGTAGTAAGCCCTCTAAATCAGGCATCATGTGTTCCCTAAGTCCAAAATTGTATGCCTTATGCTTTCTCACTACCTGGCACACAGTACTTAGTAAACACTATTAAATGAAAGAAAAAAGTATGCAGTATTGTCACCTTTAGTGGCTGCCCAATTATTTTAACATTTTTATATGTTGTCATCACCTTACAAGTTTATAATTACTCTAGTTTACAGTCATAAAAATTTATAATCCCTAAAACTACAATAAATACATACCATTCCTAAAGTCAGAATGAAATTTAGAGACAAATATCCAGGTTACCTCAGAGCTTGTCAGTGTTGTCCCTAAGTCCCTCAAGTACTAAGATTTCAAGATTTCATTTCTTTCGTCAGGCAAATCACAAATAAATAGTTTCTGTTTGTGTTAGCAAATAATTTTTTTATTTAAGGTTAGAATTATTGTAAGGGTTGTAATATGGTTGACCCTTGAACAACTGCATAGGTCCCGGTATCCACATATCCTTTTCAACCAAAGGCTGATCAAAAATACAGTATATACAGGATTTGAAATCAATGTACAAGGAGGACTGACCTTTGGTAGATGCAGGTTCCAGAGAGCTGACTGTGGGAATTGAGTATTCATGGATTTTGGTATGCCTGGGTGTCCTAGAACCAATCCTTCCTGTCTTTGTATAAGGGACAAATTTATAAGTATTTGGGTTTTTACTACTATATTTAATTTATGTTATTACAAATTGACAATTGTTTTTAATATAGTTATCATTTACCAGTCAGTTATCACTTGCCAATATCTCACATTTCAATGCTTACATTTCTTAGTATTTTTCTAAAGTTTTTGGCATCACTGATTTCCTTCAAATGCCCCTTCTTTTATTTTCATGAAATACCCATCTTGATACCACTTGTAATTAAATCTTCTTTCCAGTTTCCTCTAGTTTTCCGCCTTGCACACATTATGATTTCTCCCTGGGGAAGGTAAGGATTTACCTCCTTACCTTCATTTTAACTCTAGATGTTTAACCTATGCAATTTCATTCATGGCCGTGATATGTAACATCAATAATGCTCCAGTATATTTTTCTCCTGACTACTAGATCAATATATTTAACTTACTCAGTTAACAAATGTTTTGAGGATATTTCTATTTGCCTGGCACTGTTTCAGGTAGAGAAATCGTGCCTACAACAACATGCTTACATGCTTAGATAGCACTGATACCTGAAACTCAATTTGCCCCAAACTGAATCTATCAGGTTGTCTTTCCTGGACTACTACCAAGCACTCAAAATATTCCCTTGCTCTGATCACTGCTATGACAAGTGTAATGTTGTTTCAAATACACATCTGTGTATCTTTTCTCTTACATGCAATTCATTATCAAAACCCCATTACTTCTTCTGAAGTTTCTAATTCCATCCTCACTGTCAATGCTTTATTTCAGCCCTTATGTATTGCCTGGAATATCCCAATAGAGAGACTCAACATGCATTTAGACAATAAATAGAATTCCCACTTATAACCTATAGCAACCTGTCCAGCTAAGCAACCCCCTACAATAAATACCACACCCAACTCTTACCTATAATAACTATCTTAGGAAGTCAGCCTACTCTAAGTCAGAGTTACAGAAATTTAGACTCCTATCTCCAGTAACAAGACAAGGAGCTAAACAATAGCCCCTGTAACAATTGTCTCTAATGGTCAAGACTTGATTAGTAACTGACAACTTCCCTATTTTGTTTTTCCCTATTGCAATTTAAAGCCACCAGGGAAAGCTAAAATATGCAGTACTAACCCATCACACAGGATGCTCCATTTCTAGTTAGCCCATCTGTAGCTTCCCCATGCCAAAGCATCCAATCAGGGCATACTTGAGCTTTTCTTTTTTCCACTATAAAGCTTTTCCACTTCTCTATCTACCTTGGAGTCTCTGCCAAAACACTAGTGATAGTGTTGACTCCCTTGCTATATATAGCAATCTCTGAATAAATACATGTTTCTTGTTCTCATTGGTTGGTCTTCATTTATTTCCACACAACACAATCCTAACTAGTCTCTGCCCAGAGTCTGGATTCTTCCAATAGATGGCCCTGTAGAACCATATTAATATTCTAAAACTCAGAACCTTTATATATTGTCACTGATCTTATTTTTCAATGCTTCCAATTGCCTTGGGGATTCAGCTCAAATTCTTAAACTTAGCACATAAGACTACTCCTTCATTCTCTAACTTCAATTCTTACCATTCCCTCTCATAAACTGTTTGCTGACACATGATATACCTTATACTCTAATTTTTCTAATTGTTTGAGCAATATGATGTTGTTTCCTTTCATTAGTTTGCCTACTTTATCTATCTGCTTACATCATTTTTTGTTCTTTAACACTAGATTGACTATAATCTCCTTAAAGAGTCTTGTGCTACTTCCAAGCCTTTTTATTTATTGTTTCTCTTCCCTATTCCTATAATATTCTGAGGTTAGTTTTACTTAGTAATCACAAAGATCATATTCTTTTTACATACTTTTATGTATCTCCCATTACATTGTGAATCTCTTGAGTATGAAGTTTTAGTCTTAATGAATTTTGTATCCATAGAAATTATACCAATTTCTAGATGATAGTAAGCTCTAAACAAATAATATTGACTATTTTATTTCTGGTCTTGTCTTATTTGGCACCCATATAAATTATAGAATAATTATATCATTATACATTAATTATATAATTAACTGATGCCTAATGGATATAAAGCAGGAATCCCCAACCCCTGGGCCATGAACCAGTACTAATCTGTGGCCTGTTAAGAACCAGGCAGCACAGCAGGAGATAAGTGGCAGGCCAGCAAGCAAGCGAAGCTTCATCTGTATTTACAGCCACTTTCCATGGCTCACATTACTATCTGAGCTCTGCCTCCTGTCAGATCAGCAATAGCATTAGATTCTCATAAGAGTGCAAACCCTCATGTGAACTGTGCATGCAAGGGATCTAGTTTGTGTGCTTCTTATGAGAATCTAAGGCCTGATGATCTGCGGTGGAGCTGAAGTGGTGATGCTATAGTGTGGGGAGCAGCTGTGAATAGAGACCAACATTAGCCGAGAGGTTTGTCTGCACAGAGACCATAATAAATCAATCGCTGCAGACTCACATCAAAACTCTATCAGTGAGTGGCAAGCAATAACTAAGCTATCTCTGATGGCAGGCTTTATAGTGGTGAGTGAGTTGATGTACTTCAATTTTACAGCTGCATCTGATGGCAGGTTTTAAGTCAGAATCCAACACTTATTTTAGTCTGTGTATGGCCTGCCTATTATTTTATTTACCACTTTCGTCCTCACTTCTTTCCCAAACTATGCACTTGTCTCAGTCACAGTTTTGGTAAGCACACAAGCTAACCCTACCCAAAATGAATAAAAAACAAACAACAGTAGAGAAGTTCTTTGAAAAGGAAGAAAGACAAAATGATGAGAAAGCAGAAGACACTAAGATTGACAACGAAAAGAAAGCTGCATTTAAAATAAATATGAAGAGTCCCACTTAAATTATGAGTTCATTGCAACAGGTAATTCACATTCTTTAAGCCCGCTTTTTATAATATGTGGTGACCGGCTATCCAACGAAGCCATGAAACCATCAAACTGCTTTGCCACATGGAGAGCAAGCACGCTGCATTAAAAGACAAGGCTTTAGAGTTTTTCAAAAGAAAAAGACAATAAATGTTTTTATCACAGAAAATGTAACACACTTGAATCATCCCAAAACCATCCCTCCACCCCAGTCTGGCGAAAAATTGTCTTCCATGAAACAAGTTCCTCGTACCCAAAAGGTTAGAGACCACTGATATAAAGTATTAATTTTGTTTTTCAATATTAAAAAGCTTATATATTTTTATAGTCCTCATCAGTAATCATGTACCTATATCCTGATGGACAGCATCAAAAAGATCAAGAAGAAACAACGTAGGAAATATGTCCTATAGTGTTTGCTGAATATTGAACACATTTCATGTACTTCCTCGCATTCTCTCAGGGCCATAATTTCTCAAACCTTCAGACACATACCTGCCTTGGCTGCCACTGAGCACAGCTTTGCCTCATGTGATTTTGTTACCGAAGGAGTACTAGATGTTTGCCTGGTCAGGCTGGGTTCTCTTCCTTGGATATCTCTACAATCAGAATAATACACCACAGGACCTTACTTTGTGCTTCTGCCATCACTTCCCAACTGAATAAGGCATCCATCATAAAGCATGTCATCTGACTTCCTGGGCAACTAAAGAGGGAACAGAACACAGATAATATAAATGAAATGGATTTTTTTTTCCCCCGACGGCAAAATGTTGACTACTGAGAAAGAAATCTAGAGACAATTGGACAATTTGCTTTTTTTTTTTTTTTTTCTGCCACTCATTGTCTATCCAATGTTGTGAAGATATGCCCAATGTTACAGATTGAGCAACCAGTTGAATGACTCGCTGTGTGTTTTTGCAAATGCTGGCGAGTTCGGTAAAATGAGTTTGCAGAGTTTTGCATCATTTTCTGCTCACTTCCATTTTCCCTCTTTATTGTTGCCCTGGGACTGTACCTTCTCAATCGAAGAATAGCAATACTCCTTGTCTCAGATTTTTGTCTTCTAAGGATTCAGGTTTAAAAATAGGATATATGTAAGCAAGGATTTGTGCGTGTACTCTTATTCTTTTGTGCATAGCTGTTGCTGAGATAGTAAAAAATTTCAATAGCTGTCAGCTAAGAAAAGTAAAGCTAGTAATGTGTTTATATTAAGTAACCAATTTAGAGAGATATTTCATTCCAAATATATTTGGGGATAGGTTCAAAGAGTAGGAAACCCAGTGATCTCTGATCCTGTGAGCCATATGTTGGTGTCCTAGACAGGGTCTGAGAACGTGAGCCACGTGCACATTTCACTTTCCTCTTGCCATTTTCTGTATTAGTCCTCGAGAACCTCTGACTTAAAGGCTTTGAGAAAAATCATGAACACAAGGTATAATCAAATACAGAATAGCAGACATTTGCTGCAATTGATGCCTGACAAAGCCGTAAACTGTACATGAGCATTGGAGACATATGCTTGACACAGTAGGGGTAAATAGGTCTGCTAGTACAGATCCCATGAAGTAAGAGATCCTGTGGAGTCTTTTGAAAGTTCAATATAGTGAGGGAGTGTCGCTGTGTCCAAATATGTGCACTGGTTGCTTTTTATTTTTTAAATAGAAAACCCATCATCTCTGCAAGAGTGGCTTGTTTATCAATATTGGCACCCTGAAGACACCTTAATCTGCTTGAAAATGACATTGAATTTGATGTTATGTTATGCTTCAAAAGAGCATCTCTGTACACAGAGAAGGGTTGCACCCAGCAAACCTAGCTTCATGTAGCAGAAAGAATTTAACTGAAGTGGTGGCATGCAGCTGTGCCTAGCTGGCAGATTGCACACTGTCATTTACATGGAGTGTACCAGGAGGAGCGAAGAAACAGAAGTGTATCTCTTGATGTTAATAAAGACTTCCAAATCAGTGATAAACACGCAGCTTTTAAGAGCAGTGATCAATAGGATTTCAAGATACTCACCATTTTTCAAAGTTAAAAAATGAAAATAAACTCTTCTATACAAAATTAAAAACAAATATTTTGGTACAATGTTTCTATTATAATACTAGTGTGCTGTTAAAATATATTTGAATAAGATTTTTTTTAACATTTATGTATTTTTATACCTACTGGTATTATTTGAAATCTAAAGCCAGCTATGTAGGTGAGAGAAAGTGACTAGCTGTATAAAAGACATCACAATGACCAATAAATATTTATGTGCTGTTTTTAAAAAAGATCATTTACTTAATCTGTTATGAGATACAGAAAATTTATGTCAAGTCCGTGGTTATTACTTCTCTGACACAGATTTTCCTGGTGATCATAATTGTGGAATTTTTAATTTTCACCTCTAAGTGAAAACACAAAATATACTGCAAATAACTTTTGCCATCCTGCAAAAAAACATACTGTAGATACCATAATTGAACAAAAAATATTTAGAACTTAAATAAAAGTTTATGTTTTAATAGTACAGGTGTGGCAGCTCATGCTTATAATTCTGCCCAGGAGGCAGGAGAGTTGCTTGAGCCGAGGAGGTCAAGACTAGCCTTGGCAACATAGTGAGACTCCATCTCTTAAAAAAAAAAAAAAAAAAAAGGTCAAATGAGCATTGTGGCATGCATCTGTAATTCCAGCTACTCAGGAGGCTAAGGTGGGAGGATCCCAGCCTGGGCAACAGAGCAAGACCATGTCTCAAAAAAAAAAAAAAAAAGATGACTATAGTTAAAACCTGTTACACGCTTTCATGGAGATTGTTATGAGGCTTAAAGGTTTTGAAAAATAAAATGAACACTGAATTAGGTTAAATACAATATTTACAAATAAACTTCTACACATTCTTCAAGTTTTATTTTATACTAGCTATTTCAGAATAAATAATACAATTAATTAGCACAGCATATAAGGTCCATCAAAACCAATCTCAAGATTATATTCCTACCTTCATCACTCTAAACCATGTACCCAGTTCTTTAGCCAAATCATTGATTCCCAGTTTGAAGCATTTTATTAATTTTTGCATTTCTTGATGGTATCCCTTGCACCTGTTATTCCCTCTTCTATTCTCCTGCCTTCCTCCACCCACTCCCCTTCTTTTTCATACAAAAAATATCTACTCATTTTTAAAGGTGACATCTTTTTTACAACTTCCTGAGATCATGTACCTCCCAGTTGTCCTAGTAGGCGGAATAAATTATTTCTGCACATGTATCTTATTTAAATTTTAATTATGCTTCTATATTAGCCCTTATCACGTTGTATAGTTGTTATATGCTATTGTGTTATTTTTGATGAGCTCTTTGTGGAAAACAATTGAATCTTGATCATCTTGGAATACCCTGCACCTAGTATCAGGCTTAGCACATGTTTACAAGGCAATAAATAATGTTAGCTTGATGAAGTAAACTTTAAATCTTTTTATTATTACTTATTTTTGGTTTTTATTGTGGTAAGAACATTTAATATGAGGTCTACCCTCTTAACAGATGTTTAAGTGCACAATACAATATTGTACTCTTATCCACAGTTTGTATATCTACATGTTTATTTATATGTTGTACAGCAGATCTCTAAACTTACTCACTTTTCATAACTGATGTCTTAATTGAACATACAATTCTAGGGTTTCAATATTTTTTTTTCAAAATTCTAGTAATATATTTTACTGAAAACCAGAAGAAATTACAGTCCAAACATTGCTCTTGCCACATTCAACCAATATCATTTTCATTTTAAAATTGTTGCTTTTCAGCTCAAATGCCTTATTTTAGTTCATTTGGCCATCATTTTCTCTAATATGCTTCTCTGTCCATTGATTGTTTCTGTGAATTTCTCATTAAATTATGCCAGTCACATTCTTCAACCACAGTCTTCTGTAAACAACTTATAAATTTTTCATTACTGTGTATCTCCACATACAATAAATGCCCTGTAAAAATATGATTTTTGAGGGTTCAGGACTATGTATCAGTTTCCCTTCTGCATAAAGAAATATTCAAGTTAGTACTCTGCATATAATTACCTTTCAAAACAAAATTCTGCAATAAACAATAGACAAACGAACAATGGTCTGACAATCATTTACCTTTAGTATTACTAGTTTTATAAAAACTAAAATAAATTCATCATAAATGCATTTTTCTCATTTATATACCATGCACCCTTTAATAAAATATAATTGGTTATGCTGAATAATTACATTTTCTATTGTTGAATTGATGTTGAAACACAATAGTTAATCAAGAAACTTTTTAAATTTAATTACTTGATGTACCAATCAAAATCCTTGTCTAATTTCCATGTTGAAATGATTTATTTATTAGAGTGCTGGAAGCCTGAGATGGCACCTTTTCCTTTTCCTGGTATCTGACTTGCATTCAGAATTGAAAAAAAAACATACATTTTATATTTGAAAAATGGATTATTTTATAATGATATGAGAAGCAGGTCTTTGTAATCAAGCACATCTTGACTTCACATTTATTACTTAGCAGTTGTGTAAAAAGGATATTAATCTCATAGTTCTTTTCTGTAAAATGGACTACAGCATCCTCATAAGGTTGTTATAATTTCATGTGAAAATGTAAGTAAATAAATGGATTGGTGTGGTGGTTGGCCTTAAACATGTTTTTACCCAGTAACAAAGTGAAAATTTTACAATCAAATTAAGTTTTTATTTGTAAAATAACATTTAATTGAAAATTAAATAAGTATAGTCACAGAAAACTAGAAACTCCATTTGTTAAAAAAATAAAAAAAGTTCTACGTGTTTAATCATTGTTTGAGGAAATTTGACATAAAACAAGTAGTTTTATCTGTCTACTTGATGCAACCCTTCTGGGCAGCTTAAGATGTATTATAGGAATGATATTGGAAATCTAAGTTATTTCAGGATAGCCCAATGAAGAAGGCTGAAGAGCTGCAAAATTTGTTTAAATCTAATTATATTTCTCTATTTTACTAAATAAAATATTTGCTTCCCTGATCCTTTGCCTTCCTCCCCCATACTTAGGGGTGTTTCCAATGATTTGGCGATTTGATAGTAATAGTGAGAACAATATGTAATCAAAACTTGATTTCATGCCTGATTTGATTACAAGGTACTGATTAAACCAAGCTAGTAAATTCCATTTAATTCAGTGATTAGGAGAGGGGCGTATTCCCATACACCTTTTGAAAGACCAATCAATATAGGTAAGATTCCCTGTCCTTTATGATGGGAAGCCTGAATCAGGCTTTAAATAATGTATTCATTTCATTTCTATGTAAATTTAGCAACAGGATTTTAGGTTTTCCTGAGAAAACTGGGACTGTATGTCCCCAGGTAAATGAAAGGAAAGCCATCTCCTTTCTCCTGAGTTTAATGGCATTTATTACTTCAGAGTCTTGACAAGTCCCATTATTACATTTCACTTTTTGAGTAGTGGCAGTATGCTAAGCCTGCCACCTTACATAGCATTCGATATCTTGCCCAGTAAGTTTACAAGTTAATTCATTAAGCCAAATCATTTTCATTAGAACACTGGCCTCATGTGTTACTACTAGCACTAAAATAAATCATTTTTTTCTATCCATTATGGTAAGTGATACATCTGTTATGCTTATTAAGGTAAAATGTTCTCTCAAATTCTCATGTTAAATTATTTTTGTCACCACTCACTACGCTGATAACTCTCTCAGGAATCATTATCTATAAGGATAAATTCCTAACTTTGTTTTCTCACCCTTAGTTTCCTTCACAGTTTGGTCACAGGCTGCTTTTCCAACTTCATCACCTACTAATTTTGTACACAAATCGTCCATGGCAACTAGGCTGCCCTACTCATAGTTTAAAGGTCTGCTAGACAGCGTTGCCTGCACAATATGCCTCTCTCTAACCAGAAGGCTTCAACTCCTCTTTGTTTCATCAAACTCTACTCTTTTTCCATGACAAGATTCAACTCATTGTCTTTCATGAAGTTACCCTTCTAGTCTTCTTCTATATACCCTTCCTTTCCACAATATATTCTATTGATGATAACCCTTTTGTTTTTGTCTTTACTGTACTGTTACTTAACAGTTATAATTATGCAAATTTCTCAGGTGGGTGTTCCTTGAAATTCTTTTGTTTTTAATTCAGTCTGGGGATATAAACCACTTTCTTATAAAACTATAAGAACTATAGTTTTGAATGAACTATATTCATCCAAAATTTAGCATCAAGTGCAGAGAGAACAGCGTTCATGTTTTTAAAATGTCTTAATAGTTGCGTATCATATTTTGCCTGGAAGCAGAGGAATAGTAATACATCTTTACCAAAAACAACCTTCATGAATCAGCTCTAAGTTCTTGACTCATATATGTGTGGTCACTCTTCTTATTTATCTGAATCCCCTGAAGTAATAACATGACTTAGACAAGAATTGCTTCCAGCTACCTTTTCTGTAATTGTTGAGAAACATTCCCAGACAAAGTGATATTTCTTAAATGCCTAACATATACAGGGACTTATATAAATCTTTAATTTCCAATTTAATTTTACTTCTATGTGTGGTATATATCCCTCGAATCTTCTTGAACCACTGTAGAGTTCATTTTTTGGATGTATCAAACATTACTATTATGGTATCACTTGCAAATTATTTTTAAGCATTATGGTCCAAATGTTTTAAATGAAGTAGAAGCTATTGATTAAAGCAAAGGCACAGTTGAATAAATCATGGAGACTACATACCCTCCTCCACTTTTGACAGCTCAAATTCGTGCTTATTGTCTGACAGATAGTGGTATGGTGAAAGAAAATTCTTGACCATGAATATACAGAACAGCTTCATTCACTAGCTTTCATTGGCTGAAAGCATAAGACAGAATAAAATGTATATTAATAGCATAATATAAGAGGTTGGCACATATGGAATATGTATATATGTACATGTATATATTTAATAAATGTGTGTGCTACACATACATATTAAGCATTTCAGAGAAAAAAGCATGAAAATAGTTTTCCCAGGATATTGCGAAAATATGAGATGCTTATATTCAAAATTAAAACAACAACATACAAAGGTGAATGTGTTTGGATAATTGCCTGGCTTATACAAAACAGATGATTCGCTACTTCGATCATTCTCATGAGTATTCAACATAATTCTGATAATACTTTTTAAAAATTTGCAATAGTTTAGTAACCAAGTATTCAAAATTTCAATCCTGGGCATTAGACGTCCATAATATTGGGGAGGAGAGGTATGGCACTACATAAACATAAAATAATACTGACAACTAAGCCCACATCTCAAATATATCACTTTGATGGCTGATTGATGTGTGAACTTTCCAAGGCTACAGCCCCCAGTTATTCAATCAAATACAAGTCTAGGTGTTGCTCTGAAGGGAATCCATAGATGTGATTAAAGGATACAACCAGTTGACTTTGAGTAAAACAGATACTCCAGGTAATCCGGATAGGCCTAATTTAATCAGGTTCTGAAATGCCTTAAGAGCAGAGCTGAAATTTTTCTAATGAAGAAGAAATTTTACCTGTTGACAGTAACTTCAGTCATGCTAGAAGGTTTTAGCCTGCCCTTCTTCTTGACCTTCCCTGTGAATATTAGACTTGATCAGCCAAGCCCTCATAATCATATAAGCCAATTATTTGCAATAAATATCTTAATATATAACTCCTATAGTTGAACATTGGTAACAACTATGCGCACTGACTGCATGTGTACAAATATGTGTGTATATCTATGTTTATAACACATACATGCACACTAAAATGTATTCATAGAGTGTAATCTATCTCTCCTAATAGGGTGATACTTTAACAGGCAAAAATGAGGACAATTCTTGGTTACACTGGAATACAAGAGTAAACTAGTACTACTCAAGATAGGCTAGATAAATCTAATTTTTTAAAAAACAGACAAAACACTAATGAGATCAAAAGAGGGCTTCAGATAGTTCTTTATTCTTCTAAGTTGAAAGCAAAAGGGTGTGTGGAGTTGGGAGTGTTTGTGTTTGGGAATATATGTTCATTACTTTTGAGTTTCCCAAAATATTCATGGCTCTAAAAGGTTAAGAATCACTAAGTTTTCTTCTCTCATCTTCTGCAAATATCTGGACTACATTATCTTACAGTGGGCTCAGTTTTTATCATTTTCTCTATTTTGTGACGTGCCTATTATATAGATCCTAAAGATTTCATGTCTTTTTTTGGACTCTAATCCCAAAAGGGTCATTCATTCACTGCCAAATATTTAATTAGCACCTATAGTATAACACACACTCTTCTATACCTTGGCATATGAAGGTGAATAAGGTTAATTCAGTAATCACAGAACTCACTAGCTAGTAAAAATATAGACAAAGAAACAAAAAGCAAAAAAAAAAAAAAAAAAAAAAAAAAAAAACATGTTGCATTTCTCCTAATCCTCTGATGTTCTACACACTTTTTTTTTTTTTTCATTTTAACAATCTGTCTTTTTTTATTATTATACTTTAAGTTCTAGGGTACATGTGCACAACATGCATGTTTGTTACATATGTATACATGTGCCATGTTGGTGTTGTGGCTGCACTTGTCATTTACATTAGGTATATCTCCTAATGCTATCCCTCCCCCCTACCCCCACCCCATGACAGGCCCCAGTGTGTGAAGTTCCCCACCCTATGTCCAAGCCACACACTTATTATAGTATGAATAAAACCGTTAGCCATAGTGAGAATATTCATCAATTTTGACCTTCAAAGTGGACTATATTATTGGTTACATGGTGTTAAGGTCCATTCTGTCAACAACTTTTCTTTCTGGTCTTTATAACTGTACTGTTCATTTGCTACACATTGATCTTTATCTGTCCTGGCTTAAACTACCCATGATATTTGTCATATACAAGGAATTTCACATTCAATTATGACAACATCTTTGCATGAATCCATTTTTTCTATTGGTCTGCTCTCTCAGCATGTTGAGTGGAGAATGAAGTGGGTATTTATCTTACCTCTAAATTTTCCTAGAGAAAACTATCAGGTATACCACAACTCTCCACACACTGCACTCACCTATTGCCATTTCCAGAATTACAGATACATTCCTCTGTGGTCGCTTCAGTTCTCCAATTACAATCACCTCTCAATTTGTAGGAGGTGGTATCCAAAGTGATCTGTAAGCATGTTTTAATCCCTAAGCTCACCCCAACTTTGACATTCATCAAATTATATTGGTTATAATTTTCAATTCTTTTTCTGATCTAAGAACAGATACAAGTCTTCTGTCCTCTGTCCTTAACTCTTGAATACACATCTGAGTCACACACTAGTGATATAAGAAAGAGGGGCGGTTCTACTAAATAAAGACACAGAGTTCTACTAATCACTGCTTGCATTTTGTGTATTATAGTACGTTGCTATACCAAGGTGTCTTCGTTTTAAGCCAATCACATACTAATTTTAGACTGCATGGTAGTTCAGCATTGCAACTTTACCATTACTGTGGGATGCCTACACCCTAAGTCCATTTGATTCTATTCCTGAAGAGTAGAAACATAAATTTTTGGTTTGACCGCTAAGGTATTTAAACAATTCTAAAAGGAGATCCTTGAAACCAAAGATCAAACTGTTATTAAATGAACATGAAATCTAAAGGATATGTGAAGCCTAAAAATATGAAATTTTGTAACAAACAACCATCAATAGAATGTGACCATATGATTTCTACTGCTAAGATTACAGCAGCATTCTTTATAATTTTAAGACAATTGGAATTAAATACAATGAAAGTACGTAAAATAATGTGCATGCAAATTTCCAAGAAGACAATTTGATCTTAGAAATGTTTTGATGGACTTCAAATTTAAAAATTCAATACTACATCTGTGATGTTATGAAGATCAGTTCATATTTTAGAACCACAGCCTTTAAATTTCTTAAGAAAAGATGGGGTTCAAAGCAATTTTGTGATTATCATCCCCTACTTTGTAAACCTTGAATCTAGCCTCAGCATAATGTAAGCCATTGTATATGAAAATTATAGCAATTTAAAATTAGAAGCTGTGTGTAGATAAGAGTGCTTTAAATGTTTTAAACAAGCGTGTTCTATTAGCCAACATGAATTATCAAAATTAATGAGAGCTATGCAGTTTATTCAAGGTATGATAATCTTTTACTGTGCCATTCCTAAGATTAAACATTGCATACTTTTTTTTTTGCAATCTCTTGTATTAAACAAAATAGAATAGATTGAATTTTCACAACAAACTCTTTCAGAAAATTTAGTTTTTTTGGTAAAGAAACTTTTTGTTTTTTGCTTTTTTGTCATTTTTTTCTTAAACATCAAAGCATTCATTTTTAAAAAATAAGGACATGTTAGAAAATTTTTGTAAGAAATCCTAAACAGGAATCTGAGCTTTCTTTTGAAGACTACAGTTTATAGAAGGAAAATATGTACTTGAGAACCAAACAAAAACCACAACAAAATCTATTCAAACCAAAATAAAAATTTAAAAATGCACATATTATACAAGTCTTTCATTTTCCAAAGTCCTTAAAAATGATTTTTCAGTATTATATTTCTATAGTTCATAAACTCTCTTTCCTGTATGAAAATACAACATTCTTATTTTTGCTTTTCTCTTTGTTACCTATCTTTCTCACTGGTTTCTCTTTCTTGCTCTGAAAGAATTCACTCTGCAAAGTGTAAGACATGGCCATCAATTCTTTAAACTCTGTATTTTGACCCTGAATAAAACTATTCTCAAAATTCTCAAGTATTGACTTCTATCTCCTACTTTAGACAAAACTTCAAAATAAATAATTCCTAATAATTATTTACAGGCTAATATCAAATTCTTCTTCTAAAATGTGCTTTCTCCTTTTCACCTATCTTTTGGACAGAATTAAAATAATATTTAATATGATGCCTCACAGTTACTATTTAGAAAATGTAGAATTAAATGGCTCACATTTTGTTGCTACTGTATATACTGATAATTCTGTTATTTTTGATGCTGTATTCTTTCCCTGCAGAAAGTATCTTCAGCTTCTTCCAGGTTTTTTATTTATTTATTTTTCTTGAGGCCCTCCTTTTATGTTTATGGCATGAACTAATTATTTTAAATAACAATAAAGAAAACACCTTACTCCTATTATGTTTCCTCCCATCAATAGAGATTATAAACATCACATTAATCTTCTTTACCACAAATTTTGTTAATATATTTTTATTCTGAAAAATTTTTAATCATCACGTAATACATCTTATTGGTTTTTCACCTTGTAATCTAAATATTATACTCTCTGAAGACCATGTTGGCTTCTCTATCTGTGTTTGCCTTTGTTTGTAAGTGTCATAATTCCAACAAAGTTGATATTTCCACTACACCTTAAATATTTTGCAGGGATTTCTCTTTTGGGCACGTATTTTGTGCTACCTATTGCTCCAAATCTTAATAACCTCTTTCCCATCTCTTCACATATTCAAATCTTACTAATGTTTAAAAACTCAACACACGTATTACCTATTTCAGGAAGAGTTTCCTGAACATGCTAGCCAATGGTACTGTCTCATCTTACTGAGGCATTAAAACATAGTAAGCTTTGGAAACAAACCAAACTGCTTTTCAAATTTGCATTCTGTTACTAATTTGCGATCTTAGACAAATTTCTTAATTTTTCTCTTTTTAAACTACTTAGCCATTAAAATGGGATAAGTATCTAACTCATGATTTTATAAAGACTGGTTTAAAAATATACGTATGTTTGTGTGTGCGCATGTGTATGTATACACACAGTTCCCTGTTTAAACTTAGGAAGTGTTAAATAAATTGCACCTACAATTGTTATCACTAAAGCACTTCTTATGTTTTCCTTTCATTAACCATATTGGGTGGGTATACTCCACATTTACGGATGCTGTCCCCATTCTCTCCACTTTTGACCTTTATGCATGTGTTCAGCATTTTACTTATATTCAACACCTCATAACACCAAATAGAGAAGAAACTTAGTAGATAATCTTTTGACTTAGGTGGGATAAAATTCCATCAATCTCTGGCTTGGTTCATAAAATTTTATACATGGTAGCACATTCTGAGAATGCACATAGGTAAAATCACAGACTTAGGAGAATTCAAAAATAATATTTCTAAATATTAATAACAAGAACACCCTAAGAATAATTCTCGGTCAAAATATTGGCCTGATGTAGTAAAAAGGCTCTGAGTTAGAGTTAGTACAAAGCTCTCATTCATTGAATATTAGTTCAGTGATTTTTGGTCAAGTGACATAAATTCTGTAAGCATTCATTTACTCCTCTACAAAATAAAAATAACACTATTATCACACATAACTGAAAATCAATTAAAATAATCCATATGAAAGTACTTTATTAAGCTACTCTCCACACAAAAATGTTGTCATAAGCACTTGAACATAAATCTGGAAAAAATAAGTTTTGTTTTCATTTGCAGCACTTTTAACAAGATGTTGGTGACTGTGGTCTAAAATTAATGAGAATGTAGCATTTCTCATTAATTGGAAAAAGGAATAGACTGTTAAAACTGAGAACGAAAGAGGGGACAGCATAAGGTCCTGGAAGTCACTACATATTGGGAGAACTCAAAAGAAAATAGCAAATGAAGAGGAAAAGATGGATGTGAATGGTCTTGATGAGATGAACAAACCAAAATTAAAGAATGTTAGAGGATAACCCATTGAGCTCATTTATTAAATAGTAGGCATTTAGATTCCAGACAGTCAATAAAGCCTTCTTTTTTAAGTATACAAAGAAGGATAACTACATGGCCAGAATCTCAGTGAAAGGATCTTCCAGATAGACAGCTATATATATATATATATAGTGACAATTTTCCCAAGGCTAGGAACTATGGAAGCTTAATATATCAACAAGAGAAGTGATGTAGCATTTTGTGTTTTAGCCATATAAGCTGAATATGTATTTGTTTATGGGTAACACTTATTAAACGTTACCTAAATGTAATAGGATTCTCCAAAGTAACATTTATGAAATCAGAGACAAATCTTAAACGGTTCTAGTCATGTGGTCTCTGGACCCAAAACGGACTATGGAGATTCTGCGTGGGTGCTTAGCCAATGTCTCATCAAACTTAAAGCAATGGCTATTATGGCAACATATTTATTTTAAGAAAGCAAAGGTCAGATGAGTAGATTGCAAACATTTTCTCCCATTCTGTAGGTTGCCTGTTCACTCTAATAGTAGTTTCTTTTGTTGTGCAGAAGCTCTTTAGTTTAATTAGATCCCATTTGTCAATTTCGGCTTTTGTTGCCATTGCTTTTGGTGTTTTAGACATGAAGTCCTTGCCCATGCCTATGTCCTGAATGGTATTACCTAGGTTTTCTTCTAGGGTTTTTATGGCATTAGGTCTAATATTTAAGTCTCTAATCCATCTTGAATTAATTTTCGTACAAAGAGTAAGGAAAGGATCCAGTTTCAGCTTTCTACTTATGGCTAGCCAATTTTCCCAGCATCATTTATTAAATGGGGAATCATTTCCCCATTTCTTGTTTTTCTCAGGTTTGTCAAAGATCAGATAGCTGTAGATGTGTGGTATTATTTCTGAGGAGTTTGTTCTGTTCCAATGGTCTATATCTCTGTTTTGGTACCAGTACCATGCTGCTTTGGTTACTGTAGCCTTGTAGTGCAGTTTGAGGTCAGGTAGCGTGATGCCTCCAGCTTTGTTCTTTTGACTTAGGATTGTCTTGGAGATGCGGGCTCTTTTTTGGATCCATATGAACTTTAAAGCAGTTTTTTCCAATTCTGTGAAGAAACTCATTGGTAGCTTAATGGGGATGGTACTGAATCTATAAATTGCCTTGGGCAGTATAACCATTTTCATGATTTGACTTTCCTATCTGTGAGCATGGCATGTTCTTCCTTGTTTGTGTCCTCTTTATTTCACTGAGCAGTATTTTGTGTCTTCCTTGAAGAGGTCCTTGCATCCCTGTAAGTTGGATTCCTAGGTATTTTTGTCTTCTTCAGCAATTGTGAAGTGGGAAGTTCATTCACGTGATTTGGCCTCTGTTTGTCTGTTTACTGTGCATAAGAATGTCAGATTTTTGCACACACTTGTATCCTGAGACTTTTACGAAGTTTCTTATCAGCTTAAGGAGATTTTGGGTCAAGAGAATGGGGTTTTCTAAATGGCCACATACATACAAATGCCGCTTATCTGCAAACAGGGATGATAATTTGACTCTTCTTTTCCTCAACTGAATACCTTGATTTCTCTCTTGCTTATTAAGTTCTCAACGAACTTCCAACACTAGCGACAGAGTGGTGAGAGGGCACTGTTCAGCTGCTTTCAAAGGAATTTTTCCAGTTTTTGCCCATTCATATGATATTGTTGTGGGGTTTGTCGAATAGTTCTTATTATTTTGAGATATGTCATCACTGAATTTCAGTTGAGCATTTTTAGCATGAAGGGCTATTGAATTTTGTCAAAGCATTCTTTCGTGATTTATTGAGATAATCATGTGGTTTTTGTCTTTGGTTCTGTCGTTGAGTGTTGATTACGCTATTGGTTTATGGAGTTAAACTAGCCTGCATCCAGGGATGACAATAAAGGGCTTAATATCCAGAACATACAAAGAACGCAAACAAATTTACAAGAAAAACAAATAACCCCATCAAAAAGGGAAGGATATGAATAGGTATATTTTCAGCAAGACATCTATTGGAAGCCACCAGAGACACGCGAAGAACAAATGTCATCATCACTGGCCATCAGGAGAACACAAATCAAAAACTGACAATGAGATACCATCTCACACCAGTTAGAATGGCACTAAAAAGTCAGGAACAACAGGTGCTGGAGAGGATGTGGAGAAGTCAATAGGAACACTTTTTACACTGCTGGTGGGATTGTAAACTAGTTCAACCTATTGTGGAAAACAATATGGCTTATTCCTCGTTGATCTAGAAATTGAAGTACCATATGACCCAGCCATCCCATTACTGGATATATACCTAAAGATTATAAATCTATGTTGCTATAAAGACACATGCACACACATATGTTTATTGGGCGGCACTATTCAATAAGAAAAGAGCCTTTGAATCAACCAAATGTCCACTAAAGTGATAGACTGGATTAAAAATGCAGGCACATAATACAATTAAGTGGAATACATAAGTGCAGCCATGTGCGATGAGCCAGTCTTTTTAGGGACATGGATGCAGCTGGTAACCATCATTCTCACAGCAAACTATCACAAGAATAGAAACTTAAACACCGATGTTCTCACTACCATAGGTGGAATCCTAATAATGAGATCATCAGATCGTTAGAAGGGGAACATCACACACCGGGCCTAATACCGGGAGGGGAAGTTGGATTTATGGTAGTTATACCTGATGTAAATGACGAGTTGATGGGTGCTGATTGTGAGTTGATGGGTGCAGCACAATCAACGTAGCACAAGTATACATATAACAAACCCAACACGTTACATGCATTCTGTAGAACTTTAAAGTATATCATCAATAATAATAATAATAAAGAAAGTAAATAAAATTATGTGAAAAGGTTCTGTCTGTTTTTAAACAGAACATTTATGATCATTCACATTGTTGTATGTTCTCTACTTTTAACTGTATAGAAAACTATTTTATGGTTCACTAAAAATAATTTCTCACAGTTCCACCAGTGCTTTTTGTCTTTTTCCCTTAACAGGGAACCTATAATAAAATGAACTGGATGGCCTGACTTTCATTATGATAACTCTGAGTGAAATATCTCAAACAAGCTAACTGGAAGACCCCAAAATAACAGGCTATTGTGATAATATGAAATAAAATACACAGCCTGATGGATCAAAGTTTTGTGTGGGTTTAGAGAATTTCCACGGTTTCATAAGAAGTCTAGAAGAACTATTTCAATAATGAAACAAGGAAACACTAACCAGACTTCCAAATAACATAGAATATAGCAAAGAAGAATAAAACTAATTCAACATGTGACAAAGAAAATGTAGCCCTGTATACAAGGCTCTGGTAAATCCTGATGTCAGCAGCTCTAAGTGAAATTTTAAACTGAAGTTGATTGAAAGCCATTTTTGAACATGTATTGATACTTATTTAAGCATTCAAACAACCATAACAAATAACTATAAAGAGGTCTCTCAAAAAATAAAAGACAACAAAATGGGAGACAGAGGGAGATGGACTGCAATCTATTCTACAAAATTTCAGAGCATAAAACTTCAGGTAATAAAATATTGATCATATTTTGTCAATAATATCAAATATCAAAACAGTAGATGCAAACATTTAATGTAAATGGTAATATTGGAAAATGATATTTATTACCATAACACATAACTAGCTCTACCCAAGATATGTGCCAAATATTTTAAAACAGTGTATATCTTTTTTCTATATAGAGGAATCTGGAAATAATATTTATCTGTGATGCTGCCCCACACTGCTGGGAACTTTCTGTTTTCCTGGACAGTGTCTCCAAATTACATCACCATCACTGCAAATATAGGTGACTTTTTTTGCAGAATATAACCTAGTTATCTTTTATAATGTAGCAATAATAGGCTGAGTAGAAATTAAGATAATTATTTTCCCTCTTTATCAATAAGACACAGAAATATAATAACGAAAGTGTTGAGAACTGTGTGAATAGATTCGAGTATTTCAATTTCAAATGTTCCTGGTTAGAATTCATAAATTGATACCTCAAAATCAAAGCATGCTTTAAAAATAACTCAATCAGTAAAGTATGGGCAAAATTGTAACCAGCTTTACCAATCGGTTAAATTAAAAACACAAACTAATTACAGGTATTGATAGGTAAAATTTAAAGATATAAAGTAAATTTTCATTGCCTAATAATGAGAGAAACACAATAGTTTGCTAGTTTGCAATGCCAGCTCTATATCTCAATCCATTTATTTTGCCCCTTTGGTCTTGATTGATTACTCTTTCAGTTATTGCTATAAAGCCCATTTCAGGAGCAGACAGATTCCCTTGGCAAGTATCACCGTTTGTTTGTTACTTTCACAAGTAGATCATACTTCTCTTGATTCAACAACTCTGGTTTGTCTTCTGGTTTCGGTTGTTTTTTCTCCTCTCCCCTTTTGTGCCGTGACATTTTCTCTTACTTGATTTTCTTTAAACTCACCTGTTAGCACTTCACCTCTAATCCTTCTCTCTTTCATATATTACATCTCTCCTGCCCAGTTTCCCTTTCCCCAGTCCCCTTTCAAGTTTCAAGAACGCCACGTTGTCTGCTCAAGTTCTTTCAGATGCTGCCCTTCTTCTCAGCCTGGTCAGAAGGTTCATTTATCTTCCCTTCAGGAAACCTCCATCACAGAACTTTGAGAAGAAAAAGAGACTGGCTATTCCCACCTGGAGGGAGGTTCTTGCTAAGAATGCAAACAAATCTTCTATACTGGTTTCTGTTTCTTCGGTTTAAAGCAACCTCCAATAGAATAAAAGCCACATATCAAATGTGTCAGCCCCAAGGAACAGCAGATATTGAGTTCAGTATTATTTGAAGCATAGCAATTATTCTTTTATATTTCCCCTCTTTAATCTATTTTTACCTTAAATTCTCCTTGACATTGTCTCTGACAACAAGCTTCAAATGCATTGGCATAGGGTCATACACCCTGTTTTATCTGTAGGAAAAGTCAGGAAAGGAGGAGATGGTGGTAAGAAGAAAGGAAGTACCAGTATAGTTGACGTCTGGACAGCATTGGTAATACTCTCACTGGTACTCATGTGGTTGGTGGTTGCTGAAATCTATGTGTCAGAAACACTTTCCTGGCTGCACAGTGGACTCCAGGATAAAATGAAGAAGAACCATGTGTTAGAATCTTTATTAGATAGATTTAATGTAAGAAACTGAGAACTAATAGGGGGATAAAAGAGAGGGGGTGAGAGTAGGAGAAAGGGGAAACATTAATCAATGAAAAAGATGAAAATGAAATGTCAAGCGTTCTGACTGTTTTCCGAAGACTTTACTGTTTGCTGATTACTAACACTATATCCTGTGAGCTAATTTAACATTGGCAATGGGATCACTTGAGGAGAGGTACAGGAATACCTTAGAAATATTGCAGGTTCACTTTCAGACCAATGCAATAAAACAAATATTGCAATAAAGCAAGTCACACAAATTTTTGGCTTTTTAATGTCTCAATGCATGTAACAGTTATGTTTACACAATAGAATTATGTCTTAAAAACAGTGTAACTACCATAATTTAAAAATACCTTATCGCTAAAAAAATACTAATGATCATCTAACCTTTCATCAAGTCATAATTTTTTGCTTGTAGAAGGTTCACTGGAGTAGTACTTTTACTATTTGTCAAGAATGTTTCCTTTGCATTCCCCACTTGGCTAACTCTTCAGCACAAGAGTCCTAGCTTCTGGCCTCTTTGTGCTTTTCAGAAGCCTTCCTCACTGAACTTAATCATTTCTAGCTTTTGGTTTAGAGTGAGAGATGTGCAACTCTTCCCTTTACTTGAACCCCTACAGGTCATTGCAGGATTATTAACTGGACTAATTTCAGTATTGTTATATCTCAGGTAATAGAGAGGCCCAAGGAGATAGAAATAAGGGGACCTGCTGGTCAGTGGAGCAGTCAGAATACACACATCATTTGTTGATTAAGTTAGTCATCCTACATGAGAGCAGTTCCTGGAGCCCCAAAACCATTATAACAGTAGTATCAAAGATCAGTGATCACAAGTCACCATCACAGATATAATAATCATTTACAATTTGAAATCTTGTGAGAATTACCAAAATATGATACAGAGTCAGGAAGTGAACATATGGTGTTGAAAAAATGCTTGATGCAGGGTTGCCACAAACCGTTAATTTGTAAGAAATGCAGTATTTACTAAGCACAATAAAGCAAAATGCAATAAAACAATGTATGCCTGTAATTCTACTTGCCTATTTGTAAATAAGATTCATTTTTATGTCTCATACATAAAGGTAAAGATACAAATAGGTCAGGACTTGAAAGAATGTTTATTGGCTGTTGTAGTGGAAAGAAAAAAATGAGGGAATCTGGCTCACCAACTGACTAGTGTATGAGCTTAGAATAGAAAGTGAGTTCCAGACATCTTGAGACCTTCAAAAACAAAATAAAAATTCTCTATGATCGCAATTTCTGTATTTACAAAAGAATCTCATTGAACATGATTAACGATAATACTGTTATTCAAATTTATTAACATTTTGTGCCATGTACTAAGGTAAGAATTTTGCAAATATCATCTCATTTAATCTTTACAAACTACCAACGTTATGAATACTACAAATTATTCTCAGTTTAGATAAATAGACTTAGAGGAGCTAAATAACTTAGCCAATATCATATGCATAATATTTAAAATCTTAGACCAGAATCCAGAACCTTAAACACCAGACTATATATTTTTTATTATGCTTCCTGCTCATATTTTCCTTCAAAAAGCAACACTTTGGCTATCAAATTTTCCATCACATTGTGTCCATGCAATCTGGATTGTTTTAACCATATTTTGAAGATAGATTTGATTTTCATAAAAGCCATTAAACAGTGATCACTGCTGGAATCATATGTATGTTATTTATACATATTACTAACTATATATATATTTATATATTATCTGTTAGAATTATGTTTATAAAGATGTGAGGCTGAAGTGACTGCAGCGATTTTACTACCATAAAAATGGACTCTGAGTGACAGAGGAAAAAGAGCTTAGAAGATGGAAAAAAAAAATTATGATAGTTTTACGCTAATATTCAATTCTCAAAACTCATCAAATTATACTATAGATCTACGCATTTAATGTATATTAATTTTACTTCAATTTCAAAGGAAGGTGATATTCCATTCTGCTCCTGTTTATATCAGTAATATCTAGATCTGCTATCTGATACTATGACTATTTAGGCACATGTGACTATATAATTTTAAATTAAATAAAATTTAAAATTTAGTTCCTTAGTTGCATTAGCCTTAATTGCACTAGCCATATTTTAATCACTCAGTAAGTTTGCATATAGCTAATGACTGCTGTATTCATCAGTGGAGACATAGAACATTTACATTATTGCAGAATGCTCTATCAGCTAGGACAAATGTAAAAAACATGCCCCACACTCAGTGATTCAACAATAACCATTATTTGTTGCTAATTTATTTAGTTCATTTGGTTGATTGAGCAATAACCATTATTGCTAGTTTATCTAGGTGATTTTGTTGATCTATCTGACTACCCTCTTCTTCCTTTCCTTTTTTTATTGACAACATTTCTCATCATGTTTACAAGTTTATCTTCCATTCTAATTCATTTTAATCTTAATGTACCCCAATATGACACAGAGGATCACCCTATATACCCACCCCAACCATAGCCTTGACTTTAAACCTACATATCTCTTCTACTCTCAAAACACAATTAGCATAGGCTCATAGTGACCGATTACTCTCTTATCCAAATTACAGCTTGAGTTTTTAGTCCAACTTCTTCAGCTGAACATTTCTTTCTACCATGGTCTCTTCGAAACAGGCCATATCCTAAAGCAATGTTATAAACATTTAGAAAAATGATTCCTAACTTGTTTCCTATTTTCATCTCTTCTTTATTTATTTATATCAAAATAATCTTATATATCCTTTTCTTCAATGTCCTTCATGACTACTGTGATCAACATTATACTTTCCATTCACTCAACAATAGCCACACCTGCTTTGGAACCATGCAGTCTTTAACTGCAATTAAATGTTATTGTGTGATTAAAAAAATGTATCTAAATGAGCCAGTACTTGAATTATAATGCATACCAAAAATGTTAGCTGTCATCATTATTATGTACATATTTGTCCTTGGAACCTGAATGATAAAGCCCTTAATAACAGAAACAATATATCCAATAATTTTAGTCCATATACAACATCAGTGCCTAATGACATTTTTATGCATATTACTTATCTCTACAACTTATATAGATTAAAAATGATACCTTGTTCTACACATATTGGTAATCAGCATACTTCAAAGATTTTAATTACAACATATGCAAACAATTTGAATGCAAATAAGAATAGAGTATAATCCTCTACTAGATGAAAGAGCAACGTAAAAGAAATCAGCTCCAAATTTCTTAACATCAATGCATGTTGTTTATTTGATGTTTAACTCCCATGTAAACAATATTTAAAAGAAAACATAAGAGCTCATTGTCAAATCAAACATACTTTCTTGAAACAAAGAGCCAGAACACAATGACACAATGAGCCTCTCATCCTACAAACCAACTGCTCTGAGCAGCCTTCTCTCTCCCCTTTGGCAGATGGTACTTGTAATGATTGCTCTCAAATGAGGACGTGGGTTGAAGCAGGCTTCTATTTACAATTATGGCTCTCACATAAGAAGACTGACTAGGGTTCTAAAGCTAATTAGTTCTGTCCACATCTCAATATTTTATGTTCCTCTAGCCCACAACCATTTTGCAATTGTGAAGAGAGGAGAACCTAGGGAAAGGGCAGAGAAAAACTAAAGATGTAGATAAGAACCTTATATTATTCTCTTTAAAATTGTAGGTAAAAGAATAGTCTTCAAGGCATTGCTATGGTTACAAAAAGTCATGGGGCATAAGACAATTCAAGATACAAGGGGACAAATATTTCTATACAAGAAATGAATATGTAAAATATCAGTTTCAAACCTTTGCTTGTTCATCTTATTCTGAAAACACACTAGAAAGGAGGTTTGAGATTATGTATTGCCATTGAAGTTCCCTTAAGCACAGACAGCTGGAGATCAGTTGGGGAGAATTTGACTGCTGGTATATCTGAGTGAAGAATTATTTTTTTTTCAGTTTTTTAAAAAAGGAACAGAAACATAACAAGATATATGGTTATTGTAAAAGGCTGAGAGTGTGAGGACAGGGAAAACAAGTGGAAACTGACCTAAGTTTTACAAACGGGAGCAGCATTCCTGAGAAAAGTTAAGCTAGTAAGCCAATCACCATCAATCTCCATACAGAATATAATTCCATCAAAAGCTAAAGTACTTTGGGAGGCCGAGACAGGCGGATCACGAGGTCAGGAGATCGAGACCATCCTGGCTAACACGGTGAAACCCCGTCTCTACTAAAAAATACAAAAAACTAGCCAGGCGAGGTGGCGGGCGCCTGTAGTCCCAGCTACTCGGGAGGCTGAGGCAGGAGAATGGCGAGAACCCGGGGGTGGAGCTTGCAGTGAGCTGAGATCCGGCCACTGCACTCCAGCCTGGGCAACAGAGCGAGACTCCGTCTCAAAAGAAAATAAAATAAAAAATAAAAATAAAAAGCTAAAGTATATTAAAAAGTAAGTTGCTACATGTCATTGATTTTTAATAGTTGCCATATAAATAAAATCTCCATAATAAATATGCAGTACACATATACTCTGCCAGGCTCACAAAAAGAAAAAAAAGTCTCAAACAGGGCATTTATATCCATGAAGTTATGGAACTTGGCCTTCTAAAACTCAGTATTCCTCTTTCTCTCTCTCCCTATATTAACTGGACTACATTAGTAAACCTTCCCTGTTAGCCCTGAGAGTGTCTTTATACTTAGTTTTTAATATTTTAATTTTTAATTTTTGTGATGACATAGTCGATGTATGTATTTGTGGGGTACCTGAGATCTTTTGATACAGGCATGTGATGTAAAATAAGCACATCATAGAGAATGGGATATCCATCCCTCAAACACTTATCCCTTGAGTTGCAAACAATTCAATTACACTCAAGTTATTGTAAAATGTACAATTAAGTTATTAATGGCTATAGCCACCTTGTTGTGCTATCAAATACTAGTTCTTATTTATTCTTTCTATTTTTTTTTTTAACCAGTTAGTGATTCCCCACCTCCTGCCGGCCCCCTATTACTCTTCCCAGCCTCTGGTAATTATCCTTCTGCTCTCTGTGTCCATGAGTTCAATTGTTTTTAATTTTTAGCTCCCACATATAAGTGAGAACATGCGATGTTTTTCTTTCTGTGCCTGGCTTATTTCACTTAACAAAATGGTCTGCAGTTTCACCCATGTTGTACAAATGACTAGATCTCATTATTTTTTATGACTAAATAGTACTCCATTATGTATGTGGACCACAGTTTCTTTATTCATTCATCTGTTGATGGTTACTTAGGTTGCTTCCAAATCTTAGCTATTATAAACAGTGCTGCAAAAATAATGAGTGTGGATGTCTCTTCAATATACTGATTTCCTTTCTTTGTGATGTATAACCAGCAGTGAGATTGCTACATCATATGGTAGCTCAATTTTTAGTTTTTTGAGGAATCTCCAAACTGTTCTCCACAATGGTTTTACTAATTTACATTCCCATCAACAGTGTACAATGGTTCCCTTCACTCCATATCCTTGCCAGCATTTGTTATTGCTTCTCTTTTAGATATTAATCATCTTAACTGGGCAAGATGATATCTCATTGTAGTTTTGATTTCATCTCTCTAATGATCAGTGATACTGAGCATCTTTTCACATGCTTGTTTGCCATTTACATGTCTTCTTTTCAGAAATGTGTTCAAATCTTGTTCATTTTTATCAGATTATTATTTTCCTATAGAGTTGCTTGCATTTCTTATATATTCTGGTTATTAATCCCTTGTCAGATGGGTAGTTTTCAAATATTTTCTCCTGAAAACTCTGATACTGCAAAATCCAAAGGATCCAAATTTGTCTCTTCCCTTCCTTTATTGTATCCTTTGCTGCACAGAAGCTTTTAAACTTGGTGTAATCTCATGTGTCTATTATTGCTTTGGTTGCCTGTGCTTGTGGGATATTACTCAATAAATTTTTGCCCAAACCAATGTCCTGGAGATTTCGCCCAATGTTTTCTCATAGTAGTTTCATAGTTTGAGATATTAGATTTAAGTCTTTAATCCATTTTGATTTAATTTTTGTATACGGCAAGAGATAGGGGTCTAGTTGATTATTCTGCTTGTGGATATCCAGTTTTCCCAGCACCATTTATGGAAGAGACTCTTTTCCCAATTATATGTTCTTGGCACCTTTGTTGAAAGTGAGTTCACTGTGTGTGGACTTTTTCCTGGGTTCTCTATCGTGTTCCATTGGTCTATGTGTCTGGTTTTATGCCAGTATATGCTGTTTTGATTACTATAGTTCATTAGTATAATTTGAAGCAGGTGGTATGATTCCTTCAGTTTTATTTCCTTTTCTAAACTTAGCTTTCACTATTCTGGGTCTTTCATGGTTCCATATAAATTTTAAGATTTTTTTTCTACTTCCATGAAGAATGTCATTGGTATTTTAATAGGGATTGCATTGAATCTATAGATGGCTTTGAGGAATATGGACATTTTTACAGTATCAATTCTTCCAATTCATGAACATGAAATATTTTTCCCTTTTTTGGCATCTTTTTCAACTTATTTTCTTTTAGTCTTTTATAGTATTCATTGTAGAGATCTTTCAGTTCTTTAGTAAAATTAAATTTACTTAATTTTATGTGTGACTATTGAAAATGGGATTACTTTTTAAATTTCTTTTTCACATTGTTCACTGATGGCATATAGACATGCTACTGATTTTTGTATGTTGATTTCGTATACTGCAACATTACTGAATTGGTTTATTAGTTTTAATCATTTTCTGGTTGAGTCTTTAGGTTTTTCCAAATATAAGATTATATTATCTACGAACAAGGCTATATGACTTCTTCATTTCCAATTTGCATGCCCTTTGTACTTTTCTCTTGTCTGATTTCTCTAGCTAGGATTTCCAGTACTATGTTGAATAGCAGTGGCAGCAGTTATTCGTCAGTGGACGAATAACAGTGTACACCCTTGTCATGTTTCAGATCTTACAGAAAAAGCATTCAGGTCTTCCTTATTCAGTATGGTAGTAGCTGTGGATCTGTCATATGTAGCTTTCATTTTGTTGAGGTATGTTCATTCTATCCCTAGTGTTTTTGAGGGTTTTTTTTTTTCCATCACGATGTTGAGTTTTATCAATGCTTTTTCAGCATTAATTGAAATAATCATTTGGTTTTTATCCTTCATTCTGTTGATATGATGTATCACATTGATTGATTTGCATATGTAAAGCATCATTGCATCGCAGAGATAAATCCCAGTTGATAATAAAGAATGATCCTCCTAATGTATTGTTGAATTCAATTTGCTATAATTTTGCTGAGGATTTCGGGGTTATTGTTCATCAGAGATATTGGCCTGTAGTTTTCTTTTCTAGATGTGCCTTTTTCTGGTTTTCTATCAGGGTAATTCTGGCCTCACAGAATGAGTTTGGAAGTATTCCTCCCTCCTCTATTTTTCATAACAGTTTGAGTAGGATTAGTATTTATTCTTAGATGTTTGCTATAATTCAGCAGTGAAGTTATCAAGTCCTGGGTTTTCTTTACTGGGAGACTATTTATTATGGCTTAAATCTCATTACTTTCTATGTGTCTTTTCAGGTTTCAGATTTCTTTCCGTTAAAATCTTGGTAGGTTGTATGTGTCTAGGAATTTGTCCATTTATTCTAAATTTTCCAATTTATTGGCATATAGTTGCTCATTATACCACTAATGATCTTTTGGATTTTGCAGTATCAGTTGTAATGTCTTCTTTTCCATTTCTGATTTTATTTATTTGGATATTCTCTCTTTTTTGTAGTGAGTCTTGCTAAAGGATTGTCAATTTTATTTAACTTTTTAAAAAACCAATTTTTTGTTTCATTGATCTGTTATATTTTTCTTTATTTCAATTTCATTTATCTCTGCTCTGATCTTTATTGTTCCTTTTCTTCTACTAATTTTGGGTTTGGTTTCCTTTTTTTTCTAGTTCATTAAAATGCACTGTTAGATCATTTATTTAAAGTTTTTCATATTTTTTGATGCAGGTACTTTTAGCTATAAACTACCCTCTTAGTACTACTTTTGTATCCCGTCGATTTTGGTATGTTGTATTTCTATTATCTTTAGTTTTAAGAAATTTTTCAATTTCCTTCTTAATTTCTTCATTGGCCCACTGGTCCTTTAGGAGCATATTGCTTAATTTCCATGTGTTTTCATAGTTTCCAAAATTATTCTTGTTATTCATTTCTAGTTTTATTTCATTGTGGTCATAGAAGATGTTTGATATTATTTCAACTTTATTGAATGTTTTAAGACTTTTTTTCTGACCTAGCATATCGTCTATTCTTAAGAATAATCCATGTACTGAGGAAAAGAATGTCTAATCTGCAGCCATTGGATGAAATATTTTGTAAATATCTGTTAGATCCATTTTGTCTATAGTACATACAGATTAAATGAGATTTTTTTTGTTAATTTTCTGTCTGGAAGATCTGTCCAATGCTGAAGGTAAGTTGTTTAAGTCACCAGTTATTGTTGTATTGGGGTCTATCTCTCTCTTTAGCTCTAATAATATTTCCTTTATTTATCTGAATGCTCCAGCGTTGGGTGCATACATATTTATAATTGCTGTATCCTCTTTTTAATTGATTCTTTTATCATTATATAGTGACCTTCTTTGTCTCTTCTTATAATTTTTGTAATGATATGTATTTTGTCTAAGTATAGCAACTTCTGCTCTTTTTTTCTGGATTCCATTGGCATGGAATATCTTTTCTATGTCTTTATTTTCATTCTTTGTGTGTCTATATAGGTGAAGTGTGTTTTCGTAAGCAATGGATCCATATTTCTTGTTTCTTCAACCATTCAGCCAGTCTATGTCATTTGATTATAGAGTTCAGTCCATGTACATTCAATATTATTATTGATGAGTAAGGACTTACTACTCCTGCCATTTTGTTATCAGTTTTCTGGTTGTTTTGTAATATTCTCTTTCTTTCTTTCTTTTCTTTCTTTCTTTCTTTCTTTCTTTCTTTCTTTCTTTCTTTCTTTCTTTCTTTCTTTCTTTCTCTTTCTTTCTTTCTTTCTCTTTCTTTCTCTCTCTCTCTCTTTCTTTCTTTCTTTCTTTCTTTCTTTCTTTCTTTCTTTCTTTCTTTCTTTCTTTCTTTCTTTCTTTCTTTCTTTCTTTCTTTCTTTCCCTCCCTCCCTCCCTCCCTCCCTTCCCTTCCTTCCTTCCTTCCTTCCTTCCTTCCTTCCTTCCTTCCTTCCTTCCTTCCATTCTGCCTTTCTTTAGTGAAGGTGATTTTTCTCTGATGATATGATTTAATTTGACGCTTTTTATTTTTTGTGTATTTGTTGCATGCTTTTGATTTGAAGTGACCAATGGACTTGCAAATACTATCTTATAAACCATTATCTGAAGCAGATAACAACTTAATGCTGTTTATATAAATAAGCGTGTAAAAACAAAACTAATGAAAACTCTGTGCTTTAACTTAATTGCCTTACTTTTTCATTTTTTCTTGTTTTTATTTATTTCTTACTGTACTGTCTATATCTTGAAAAGTTGTTGCAGTTATTTTTTATTGGTTCATCTTTTACTCTTTCAGTTTAAGAGTACTTTACACACCACAGTTAGTGTTATAATAGCCTGTGTGTTTCTATGTACCTACTATTGCCAGTAAGTTTTCTACAATCAGATGATATCTTATTGCGCATTATTATCCTTTGTTTTCTGATTAAGCTAAACCCTTTAGCAATTTTTTAGAGAAGTCTGGTGGTGATAAAATCCTTCAGCTTTTGACTGTCTCAGAAAGTCTTTATTTCTCCTTCATGTTAGAAGAATATTCTTGCCAGATATACTATTGTAGGCTAAATGTTATTTTTCCCTCCAGTGCTTTAAATATGTCACACCACTTTTCTTGGCCTGTAAGACTTCCACCCAAATGTCTGCTGACAGATGTATTGGAGCTTCATTATATGTTATTTGTTTCTTTTCTCTTGCTGCTTTTAAGATCTTTTCTTTGTCCTTAACCTATGTGAGTTTGAATATTGAATGCCTTAAGGTAGTCTTCTACCAAGACTTCACCAAGAAATCTGCTTGGTGTTCTATAACCTTCTTGTACTTGGATATTGATATCTTTCTCTAGGTTTGGAAGTTCTCTGCTATTATCTCTTTGAGTAAACTTTCTACCCCTATTTCTTTCTCTACCCTCTCTCTCAGGTCAATAACTTTTAGATTTCACTCTTTGGGGTGCTTTTCTAGATCCTGTAGGCATGCTTCATTATTTATTATTCTTTCTCCTTTTGTCTTTTCGGTGTATTTTCAAGGCTTTTATTTAAGTTCACTAATTCTTCTGCTTGATAATTCTGCTATTAAAGGATTTGATACATTCTTCAGTATGCCAATTGTGGTTTTCAGTTTGAGAATTTCTGCTTGATTCTTTTCAATTATTTCAATTCCTGTATTAAATTTATCTTACAGATTTCTGAATTCCTTCTCTGTGTTATCTTGAATTTATTTGAATTTCCTCAGCACAGCTATTTTGAATTCTCTGTCTAAAAAGTCACATATCTGTTTCTCCAGGATTGTGTCTGGGTGACTTGATTAGTTCATTTGGTGACGTTATGTTTTCCTGGATGATGTTTTGATATTAGTAGATTTTCAATGTCTGGGCATCGAAGAGTAACATATTTATTGTAGTCTTCACTGTCTGGACTTAGCCATCTTTCTTGGAAAAGCTTTCCAGATATTTGAAAGGACTTGAGTATTGTATTCGCTGTATGTACTTTTAAAGGACATAAAGCGGGTAACGCGGTTCTTGCAGACTTGGAATGCACCTTTATGGTCTTGGACCCAGGTTCGGGTTCCATTCCTTCCTTCTTTCCTTCCTTCCTTCCTTCCTTCCTTCCTTCCTTCCTTCCTTCCCTTCCCCTTCCTTCCCCTCCCTCCCTCCCTCCCTCCCCTCCCCTCCCTCCCTCCCTCCCTCCCTCCTTCTTTCTTTCTTTCTTTCTTTCTTTCTTTCTTTCTTTCTTTCTTTCTTTCTTTCTTTCTTTCTTTCTTTTTCTCTCTCTCTCTCTCTTTCTCTCTCTCTCTCTCTCTCTCTCGCTCTCCCCCGCCCCCATTGGTGAGATTGATGAATCCTGTGTGCCACCATTGTTGTGCTGTTAACGGGTCAGACCTGAAGCCAGCATCATATTGGGTCTCACTCGGGGCCTGCTGTAACTACTCCCTGGCTACTGCCTGTGTTCACATCAAGGCCCTGGGGTTACTACAATAAGCCAGTGGCAATGTCAGTCAAACCTGTGTCCCTCCTTTCAGGTCAATGAAGTCACCTAAGCCCTGGGTGGATGCAAAGGTGCCATAGAGTCAAGAACTAGAGTAAAAAACCTTAGACGTCTCTCTACCTAGTATTCTACTTTATTGTGGATGGACCAGAACTCAGACCACAAGATATAGTCCTTCCCACTCTTCCCTCCCTTTCTAAAGACAGAGAAGCCTCTCTCCATAGCTCTCGGCACCAGGCCATGAGGAGTAATACAAAACTATGATTTAGCCAATGTTCTCTTAAGGTTCAAGACTCCCTGGCCTAAGACTCACTCTTCAGGGCCGTGGGCTTTCTCCTGTTCTAGGGCAGTGTCAGAAATGGCATCCAAGGGTCAAGTCCTGGAAGCAGGGAACCCACGGCACTGCTTGTTGCTCTACCCCTCTGTCCCCTTGCTGGTACGTAAAGCACAGGACAAAGTCTCCTTTACTTTTCCCTCTGCTTTTCTCACGCAGGAGTTTTACCTCACAGTCTACACATCTGGGAATGTGCTATGTCTCATCAGAAGCCAGCAAGTCTCAGAGGCTCAACCAAGGCCCTCAACATAGTACCTGGGGATTGCTGTTGGTTATTCAGGGTCCAAAGTCTCTTCAGTTAACAAGTGACGAATGCTGCCACAACTGCATCCTTTCCTTCAAGGCAGCAGGTTGCCTTCTGGTTCAGGGTGTGTATAGAAATGTCATCTAGGAGCTAAGACCTGGACACGAGCCTTACAGCACTGATGGTGCCCTATCATTCTGTAGCTCAGCTGGTATCCAAGATACAAGACAAAGTCCTTCCCATTCTTCCCTTTCCTAAAGCAGAAGGAAGAGGGTGTCTTTTGGAGTGTGAGCGGTGCAGTCTAGGGTTTGGGGAGGGGTGGTGGTGCCTTGGCTGCTCCAGCTGGTGTCTCAGTATGTCACATGCCTTCCAATCCAGTGTCTCTGGACTTAGTTCAGCACTAGGACTCATCTAAGGGATGTAGTATTTATGGCCTAGATCACCCTCAAGAAATAAATGACAGTAAGTAGGAGAAAGTGTATCCACTCCTAACATTCATCAATATTTTACTTTTTATAGAGCATACACTTATTTCCTGATTATGTTATAATTTTCTTAAGAAAGTAACCCAGCAGTCTTCAACTTAGTCTGCAGATACTCTGGTATTGTGATTATTTCTTAGTTGTAAAGAAATATTTCAGTTAAGGATAGGGAGGAGATTTAGAAAGTAAGGAGCTACAAAGGAAGTACAAATATTTTAATGCAATTTGTATTTAGAAAAAATAGATTACAAAGCAATTATAATTTCAGTCAAGAGCATATCATAATAAGTCCATTGGTCAAACTAGCAGATTTAAGCTTTGAGAATTGATAGTAAGTATTGTTGACAAAATTATTTCTAAAGTATATGAAACATTGAACTAATTGTCAACATTAATTGGAAAGCACTGGCAAAAATAATAGGTAAAATCTAGACTAGTGAGATAGGAATCAAACTAGGATTCTGCTAAGACTCAATCTGCATTCCAAACTAAGAAATTTCAGAAACCATACTCTGGTTAAATTGGATAATTGTCATATACCACCATATTTTAAATTGATTTTTCACATAGAAATTGTTGTTATTGTTTTAAACATTAAAGACAGCACGTATTAACATATGGATTCAGCCATTCTCTGTCAACTGGGTCTTAGAATTTGACATATTTTAAATTATATTCTGTAATGTAAATGCTACATGCAATAGTCCAAAATAATACAATTATAAGTTAAACAAATGCACCAAAGTGTAATTATATAATTTAATCCAGTTTCAAAATATCTGCAATCTCATAGTACTTTATTAAAAGCACTTATCAAATATGCCAGGGGAATGTTTTCTCCTTTGTAAACTGTTCATTTTATTCATTTTTCACATGTACATAAACGCAATGGGAAAACTTATACTGACTGAATGGCAAGTATTATGATTTCAGAATATACCATCAACTTGATATAAAAATTATACTGTATCATTATTATAAGATTTATTGAAGAGTAGAAATAAATTATGGATATCTTATATATTTTAACTAATAAGCATGGGCTAACAAATTTATTGAATTAAATAATCTACTTAAATAAAATATTGGAAGATATTCTTCTGAAGTAGTTTCTGAAAGCTTTTCTTTCTGTAAAGGAATAATCCTAAACTATGGGTGCCATGATTTGAATGTTTGTGTCTTTCTAAAATTCATATTGAAAGTAAATCTCAGTGTAATTGTATTAAGAGGTAGAGCCTTTCAAAAGTATCATTAAGTGTCATCAGGTCTCAGCTCTCAGGAATAGATTAGTGTCTTATGAAAGAACTGGAAGGAACTAGCCCGACCTTTTCCTTTCCATCCTTCCTGTCATATGTGGACATCTAAATGGTGCTATCTATGAGGAACAGGTTTTCACCAGACATAGAACCTACCAGTATCTTGATCTTGGACTTCTGGGCCTCCAGAACTGTAAGAAATTTCTCTTGTTCACAAATTTTCCAAAAGAGTATTTTGTTACGGCAGCACAAATGGACTAAGACAAGAGGTTTCCTAAGATATCTTCCAATCTAAAAACTTTTGATTATATGACTGTGTCTATATGTGTCTATACATCATACAGAAACACATGCTAGGAGAAGTGTATGCCAATTTTGTGTAAACAATGCCTTCTAGTTAGCCAGGTGAAGCAGTTTGGATCTACTCAAGATTTATCATCAGAGTAGTATATATATATATGTTAGGGTTTAGAGCCTGAGAGTTTAATTTTGGTCCTGGGTTGAAAAAATCTTTAAAGTACTAAACTGTTTTCAGGGTGATTATAGCATGCCTAATTCTACGAACAGACTGAAAGGAAAAATAAAACCTTGAGCTTCTGGGAAGATAATCTATATAACTTTCACAGAGCAAAAGCTGAGGATTTTATGATAAATAAAGACACTTTACCAAGTGGTACAGCTAAACACTTTCAATATAAGAAAGAAGGGCAAATCAGAGAAATGCAAATCAAAACCACAATGAAATACCATCTCACACCAGTTAGAATGGCAATCATTAAAAAGTGAGGAAACAACAGGTGCTGGAGAGGATGTGGAGAAATAGGAACACTTTTACACTGTTGGTGGGACTGTAAACTAGTTCAACCATTGTGGAAGACAGTCTGGTGATTACTCAAGAATCTAGAGCTAGAAATACCATTTGGCTCAGCCATTCTATTACTGGGTATATACCCAAAGGATTATAAATCATGCTGCTATAAGACACATGCACCGTATGGTTTCATTGTGGCACTATTCACAATATTTGTAGAACTTGGAACCAACCCAAATGTCAACAATGACAGACTGGATTAAGAAAATGTAGTGAGCCAGATTTTGAGTGGCTCAAGCTTGTAATTCCAGCACTTTGGGAGGCGAATGAGACAGATCCACGAGGTCAGGAGAGTCGAGACCATCCCTGGCTATGCAATTGAAACCCTGTCTCTAAAAATACAAAAAATAGCAGATGAGTTGGCGGGTCTGTAGTCCCAGCTACCTGGGAGCTAAGGGCAGCAGAATGGTACAAAACCAGGAGAAGTGAGCTACAGTGAGCCAGAGAGAGATCGGCCACTGCACTCCAGCCAGGCTGACAAATGAGACTCTGTCTCAAAAAAAAAAAAAAAAGTAAATGTGGCATATATACACCATGGAATACTATGCAGCCATAAAAAAGGATGAGTTCATGTCCTTTGTAGGAAATGGATTCAGCTGGAAACCATCATTCTCAGCACACTATTGCAAAAGAACAGAAAACCAAACACAGTATGTTCTCATAGGTGGGACTTGGGCACAACAAAGAATACTTGGACACAGGAAGGGAACATCACATGAGACCTGTTATTGGGTGAAAGAGTGGGGTGAAGGTGGTAGAGTGCTTGGGGGTGGGGGTGGGGAGGGATAGCATTGGGAGATATACCTAATGTAAATATGAGTTAATGGGTGCAGCACACCAACATGGCACATGTATACATATGCAACAAACCTGCACATTGTGCACATGTACCCTAGAACATATATAGAAAGATATATAGAAACATATAGAAAGTATAATTTAATAAAAGGGAGTTTAAAGTTGGGCAGATTATGTTCTCTACAGGCATACTTTAGGTTTCTCAATTTATTAGTAGGAATAGAGTTGTGAAACTGACAAGACAGCATCTATAACAGGTGCTTGTTTAGACTTCCCTACTCATACCTCTTAGAAAAAATCCTGCAATGTCTTAGATACCATCTTTGGAGACTTCTGAAGAGTGGGCATTTTGTATCCTCTTGCCTAAGACTGTCGGAAGAACAGAGTTAAAACATGTTAGTGGAATCTGGTGGCCTTCTTGCTTCAGGAATGTACTTGACTAGCAGCAGTGGTGACATTTGGGGTGTAGAAGCAGGGGTAGATGCAACTTGTTGGGAACCTACACCAAACCTTTTATCCATTCTAATTCAGTCCTCTGCACAATGCTGAGTTAAGCTTTTATTCACATTTTTGAAGGTGAGAAAATTTGAAGGTCAGAGACACTAAGCAACTTGCTAAAGATTATAGAGCTAAGAAATGTTGATCTTATACTTTATCCTAGATAGGTCTACCCCTCAAGCTTCTTCGCTTTCTATCATACTTTGGTAAATGATCAGACAGCCCAGGAATTTTAGGGTTTTAGCATAAAAGACTATGGGAAATACTGCTGTAAACTTTCCATGCTGGCCAGTGTGAGAAAGAGTTATATAATTTTTACTAGCTAGAGGCCAGTTAATATTGAAATGGTATGGCTTTCCTAATGATAAATATGTTAGTCAAAACTAATTAATTCAATGTCCACATCTGTACATTTCTATCTAGAAGCAGATGTTGAGAATGCCTGAAGGTAAGCACATACAGAAAGAAATATTCAGTCAGGTAATTTCATTATATACATATTTCTAAATAAACAGGTGTTGTGCAATTTTAATTATCAATAAGATAAATGACCTTAGTTATTTTCCATTATAAAATTATGAAATTTTTAGTAGAGGATAATATAAAATATGCACTATTTAAAGCAAACAGTGTAAGCTTTAGGCTGTATTTTTTTCAGTAATTATATTCTATGCATTTACAAAAGTCAGGTCGTAGCAGAGTGGTTAAGGTCATCATCTCTTGACTTAGACTCCTGGACTCTGCTGGTATGAGTTACATATCCTTTGGCAATGTACTTCTTCATTCTATGCCTTTGTTTCCTCATTATTGAAATGATACCTACAACATAGTTGGATTATGTTAAATAGTTAGATTAATTTACATTAAATAAATGAATGCATGTAATATGTCTTGTGCATAGTAAGTTTTCAATAAATGCTAGCTAGATGTTATTTGTATTACTGTTACCCTCACACAATATGTAGCATAATGTGTATTTTTAAAACTTTTCACATATTATTATACATTTGGACTTTTCTATTACTCTATACAGTCTTCATTAAACCATTGTTAATGATGGCATAAATTTTAAAAATACATTATTGAAGCCCACAATTTTCATAGTATTATTATAATAGGAAAAGTCAAACATGTATTAATTATTTAACCTCACTTTTAAAAGCTCTTTTGAGGTTATCTATATTTGTGGTGGCAAAAATCAGATATAAGCTACGCAAGAAAGGAATATGGTCACTTTGATGAAAACCAAACAGAAGGTCAAGGAAATTGAGATAGATGACCTACTGCTAAGCAGGCATTATGTAAGCATTATTAAAAGGACAGGACATAAATCACCACAGACATATAGAGTTTTATTTTTTTAATCCTGCCTCTTAAAATGACCATAGTTTTAGTTTATAATGACAGTGCAAAGAATATATTAGAATGAAGGACAAGAGGGTTTTGGGTTGGGGGGATTGTAACAAAAAGAAAAGGGCCATGTGACTTCATCCTGATGCATGCACAATAGTCTAATCTTTCTCATGATATAAGAGAAAACAGAAAGGAGCCTACAATGCCACAGGAAAGGGCAATTAACCATTGTGTGGACTTGGAAAGTATTTAGATATCTGCTGTAGACTAGGATTTTCAAATCCAACTGCACTTTGGACTTACTTGGGGAATTCATAAAAACAATGCTGTTAGGCTCCATTCCCTAGAGATTCTGATTCAATTTGTTTGTGCAGTGCAAGGTGTCAGTATTTTTTTCAAAGTTTTTCAGGTAGCTGTAATGTGCATAACAGAGCTGAGAACTACTGTGGCAGATTCATTTTCCTACCTATGACAAAACATGTATGCATATTTTTAGAAACTTCTTGCCTTAAAATGTTTATCTCAGCATAAATTTTTGTCAAAATACTTACGATATTTTAAGCAAACGCAATGCAGTTGTTTCCATCTTTTGCATGAAATATTTCCATTGGTTACTAAATCCTTTAGCATCTGATTTGTTCCTTGTATACAAATCCCTGAAATCCTTAACAATTTTAAGCTCCATCTACAGGCAAAGTTTTAAACTCTCTCTAGAACAGGATTTTTCATCTTCAGTACAATTGAAACTTTGGGCTAAATTATACACTTTTTTTGATTGGGGGAGAGAGGATGTCCAGTGTCTTATAGGATGGGTTTAGCAGAATCTCTGGTCTCTTATCTCTAAATGTGTAACATTCTTTAGTGGTGACAATTGAAAATAGTTCCAAACATTGTCAGGTGTCCCTAGTTGAAGTCACTTCTCAAGAGTTACTCATGTCCTTAATCAGGGTCTAGGTAAGGAATCCTGGTTAACTGTGATGAACTGAACATCCATGTTTTCCTATACTCTCAAAAAAAAAAAAAGCATATAAAGATTAACATGGCACAAAGTAACAGGAAAAAGAGACAAGTAGGATGGGTTGAAAATATTTACATGGAGCAACTAGCTTCCCGGATCAAGTTTTATAAACCTCCATAAGAGTACAGGATCCAGAAGGTAGAAGAGGGAGATGAAGTGATCACCTAGTTATTATAGAGTATCTAGTATACTATAGAGTATCTATTTCACAAATTCCTGGGAATTCTGGCATACAGGCTTATTTCTCCTAGGCAAGAAGTTAGAGGATTCATCTCTGGAGAAGATGAAAAGAAACAATTTGCAAATACAGTTGACTGTCGAACAACATGGGTTTGAACTACATGGGTCCACTTATACACAGATGTTTCTCAACCAAACACGGATCAAAAATACAGCATTCCCAGCATTGGAAACCTGCATGTAGGAGAGACCTACTTTTTCTGTAAGTGGGTTCTTGGGGTCTACTGAGGGACTTGGAATGCTCAGATGTTGAGTACATATGGGGGTCCTGGAAACACTCCAATGTATACAAAGGGACAACTGCACTAACAGTTTGGGTTTCTCAAAAAATAAAAAAGCATCCCACAATGAAATCAACCAGCTGAAACCAACCACACTTCCAGTTAGCTTTGTGGTGCCTCACTCTCAAATGTGAAGGGACATCCAAAGATTACCATTCATCCAAGCAAAAACCTTTTAAGATATAAGATGACAGAAGAAAAGAGAGAAAATGTAAAAAGCAGAAGAAAATTTAAAAAGAAAGAAAAAAAAAAAACTATCGCAGTGAAACTTCAGAGATGAAGGAAGTGATTAAGTGATTAAGCTAAATGAAACAAAAAGAGATAATACAAAATATCTGTTAAAGAGTAACACTATAATATGAAAATAAAGTGAATATTAAAAAATAAAGCCAATACATTCTACCAGAAAGGCAAATAAAAAACAAAGAGAAAGAAATTGGAAATAAAATATTAGGAAATTACCATTGATTAAGAAATATATCTGATCGGAAAAGAACAGAGGAACTGGATGGAAAGTAAACTATCAAGAAAATCAAGGAGATATCTCAGAACTAAAGGGTTTAGAATTGTCTCCCACTGCAAATTTATGTTGAAACCTAATCTTTACTACCTCAGAATGTAATAGTATTTGGAAATAGAACTTTTAAAGAGGTGATTAAATGATGAACCGTAAGAAAATTTGACTGGTATCTTGAACATAAGGAGAAATTTGGACACACAACAGAGAAATGAGGATGTGAGGACACAGCAAGAAGAGGACCATCTGCAAGCCAAAAGGAACCAAACCTGACAACCACGGAATTTTGAACTTTTGACTTTATAGCAGTGAAAAAATGAACTTCTATTGTTTAAGCCACCCAGTCTATGGTATCTGGCTATGTCAGCTTCAGCAAATAAATACACCAAAGGGTGAAAAAAAAAAAAAAAAAACACTTCTCATAAAAGAACATCATAGTGAAATTTCAAAATACAAAGGTCAAATATTCTCAAAAGCTTCCAGAGAAAAAGCCCTTACAAAATATTAGGAATCTCAAGTATTATGCTTTATGAATGCAGCCCTGGAAACAAGAAGGCAGTGAAATAATGCCTTGACAATTCTAGGGGGAATTAATTTCCCAGCTAGACTTCTATATCCAGCCATCTTATCAGTCAAGGATGGAAGAAAGCAATTTTTAGTAATGCACAGTTTCAGAATATTTACCTCCCATATGTTTCTTCTCAGGAATATGTGGAAAGATATATTCTACCAAAATTGACAAGGTACTCAAGAAAAAACAGAACATGGAATGAAGAAAAATAGAGATTCAACTCAAAAGAGAAGAGAAGAGAATCCTTGGGGTGATAGTGAAGGGCTCAGAGAACAATCAGGACTTTTTGGAGCAGCAACAGAAGGCTCCAACAAAGAATGATGCCAACAAATTAAACTAAAATCAAACTAAATTTTTTACTCAAAAAGCATTGACTTGCACTGTTGAGAGTGAATTAATGATAAAATTCATGAAAAAGTAGGAAATCTTTAATTTTAGCAAAAAGAAAAGTTGCATAAGAAAGAAAATGTAATTTTTGTATTCTGAAGTGCTCAATTATGAATGCTCACATAGATAAAACAATGTATGCCTGGAATAATAACTTTAAAGCACTAACTCTTGGGAGGATGGATAAAAAGGAAATGGGTGTAGATATATGAGTTGGCCAGGTTTAGGAAGCTACATTCTCATCTCCTCTAGTACAAAGTCAGTAGTCTAAAACTAAAACTAAAAGCTCACATAATATTATATAAGCATTCTACTTAGAAATATGATAGTGATGATTAGGAGAAATGTTTAAATAGCTGCCTTCATGAAGCAAGAATCAGAAGTGGTGAGGGATAGGGCAGGTGCTGCTTGTCGTTGCTGTTATAAACCTGTAAAAATTTTTGAATTTTAAAACTCTGTGCATTGCACAATTTGAAAAAAAAAATTAAAAATTGTAAGTCAGACTAGGTGCGGTGGCTCACACCTGTAATTCCCTCACTTTAGGAGGCTGAGGCGGGTGGAGCACAAGGTCAGGAGATTGAGATCATCCTGCCCAACATGGTGAAGCCCCATTTCTACTAAAAATACAAAAAAATTAGCTGGGCGTGATGGCACATGCCTGTAATCTCAGCTACTCAGGAGACTGAGGCAGGGGAATCACTTGAACCAGGAAGTCGGAGGTTGCAGTGAGCTGAAATCGCGCCACGGCACTCCAGCCTGGTGATAGAGCGAGATTCTGCCTCAAATAATAATAATAATATTAACAATAATAATAATAATAAGAGGAAGAAGAAGAAGAAGAAGAAGTCAGGTAATTTTGAGTCAAGTTAAACTCTGATTTACGGTAATTCTGTTTTCTCAGCATTTCTACTGGTTGTTATGGCTGAGCCCCAGCCTCGGGCTCAGTCATCATTGATTTAGGCCTCATCAGCTGCAAAATCAATTAATATTGGGTTTCTAATAATCTTTCACCCTGTGTCCCCTTCTATCCTTGGATCCTCTTTTCAGACAAAATGGATCTTGCAAATACTTGTATTGGAAATTTGACCAGTTTCTTATTTTCTTCTTCCCAGCATAGAAATCCAGGAACAAGACAGAAATCCATTTATTTGAATGAATGCCTTGGATTAGAAATGAGGACATGTCTTCGTGTCACTCTTCCAAATAGAAGTCTTAGAACAAATGAATAGTCTGAATAATAAAGTCTTTCTCTGATTCCTAATTGCGTGCATCCCAGCTATTAAATACATAAACTCTGATCAATGACTTGCCCTGTACCCTTGGAATGGAAATCTCTTGAACTTTGTTGCCGATTGGAGTCCCCTTATGTTCATTCATTCATTCAGTCATTCAGTCAGTTAATCAGTCTTTCATCCAGTTATTCATGACTCATGCAGCACACAGTGCCAGTTTATCTGTCTACAGACCTCACTGATGACTGGCTACCTGCCCACATCCTTTCTTAAAGGGGAACTGTAAAGTATCTGCCTCTATAACTTCTGCCTGGAAACTCAGCAACTAGCTTTGCTTATTTGACTTCCTAAACTTAGTAGTATCCCTTCCTTTCAGCACTAGTTTGAGTTTTTCTACCATAAACCACTTATTAAAGTCACTTTAGATTTAAGATATCTTCCTTGAAATTAGCATAGTGTTACCTTGCCTGCCTAAAGACAGAAAGGCTTGAAAAAATGATCTTGACATTTATTCTATCTTCAAGAATCTTTGATTTTAGATTGTACTGGTCTTCTCAGATATAGTTTACTCTGAAAGCCTCCTATTTTAAAAAGTAATGCAGAAGCAAATAAGTTTTTAAAGCCCCTGACAATAACCACTGACAGGATAAATATTTTAGAAAAATATTTCCAACTGTTATTCTTTGATTATTATTGAGAAACTAACATTCAGAAACAGTCAGAAAAGGTTTTTGACAATTGAGCTCTTGAACAAAGAAAGCTGATGGATTTCTCAGTGGGGAAATAAGAGATACATGGTTGGCTCCTTTTTAGGTCTTGTAAGTACATTAATGAGGCTTGTTCTAGGGTTTTTATGAATATAAAACTCTCATTGACTTGAATGTACTTCAGTGTTGCTAGACTACAATTGGAGTTTTGTCTGAAAAAGGACACAGAATGAGACTCCTGCACCATAGGTCCTTAGGAACAAGTAGCCCCAGTGTCCACTGTGATAAATGTCCCACTGTGATAAATATTGACATTAAAGAATCATTTCTTAGTTTTAGTCTCTTTTTTTTATTTTCATAAATGAAATTATGATCTGCATGTTATTTTTCAGTATATTTCTTTAACTTTTCCTGGACATGTCTACAGACTGGCAACTGCCTGCTTTTCAGATGAGCGGGTGCCTATAAGACAGCAAAGAGAACAGGACATTTTGACTTGTAAAAGATAAAAGTTAGCGCACATGTTCTATTAGAGATTGGAATAGCTAAAACCCAATTTCACCACTTCTATGACGGCCATGTGTTCAAGTCCTGGCCAATGAAACAGAGCTCTTCTGCTTTTACCTCTTTGAACTTTCCATGAGATGCCTGGAGGAGTGGCAGCCATTACTAAGGATAATAGAATGGAGGGTAAGAGACACATTCCCTGACAGTCAAAATTTTGGCTAGAAACTTGTGTTTTTACTAGCTGCAGAACATGGTTTATACATGCAAATGTGGCCTAGTATAGAAATGAATGGAAATTCATGGTTTGCAGCAAGGCCACATTCTACCATCTGAGTGTTCTATTCTCAAAGCCTGTGGCAGGCCCTTAGAAAAGAGATGTAGTCTTTACAGACCGGTGAGGTCAGTTCACCAAACTATACAATACACTTTTGAGAGTATATATTTGAGAGAAAATTATCTCATACTTTCTTCCCTATTTACTCCACGCTCTAACACAATATGCAGACTTAACACTTCAGGGTGATTTTAAAGATGTAGTTTTATAGAACTATTCCAGAAAGATCAACGGTGTAGGTGTGATTTCTCCAAATTAGCACAAAATTTAGATAAAAATAGGTTATATTACTGCATTAATACATATACCTGGTGTATAACTGCTATATAAGTTAAACATAACTTTTTCTATAGAAATTTAGCTTTTGGTCGCTGCTCATTACATAAGCTGATGTTAATTCTACTGCCCACCAGGAAGCGGAAATTCTTTGAGCTGTTATTTAAGCATATGTCAAAGGAAGAAGATCACAGAGCAGGATTTCTCCCCACTTGCCTGTGTTATTTCCTGCTGAGGGATCACCTCTCATTAGTAGCTGCTTAAAGAGCAGAGATTTGCAGTAAAAGAAATTGACAAGCAGGGACTGAGGGACTGAATGGAAAATTTTGAACCACTAATACACTACGAGCTGATTTTGTACATCTAAAAATGTCAATATACATACTGAAATACTAAGTGACTACTTCTGAGAACACACAGGCACACACACACAAACACACAAACACACTGACACCGAGTAAAATGAGGAGGAGTAGGGAGAGGATTCAGTGTTTCTGTCCTTTTGTACGACAGTCATGAAAATGTGAATTAGCATTGACATAGAGAACAGGCACTTGTACATTTGTGGGTTAAAGTTCCAATGAGTACTAATGAGCATGCCTTCAGCATTTTCCCATTAGACTCCAATTCTTTTCTTTCAGTTTCTGAACTCTTTCCATTACAAACTCCAAATTCAATTAATATTAAAATATGCAGGAATCACTATTTTCAGAAAAATTCAGCAAACTGCATCATCTTTAGTGTTTTCAATAATACATTGCACAGTGACTTTCCTTCACAAATAATTCATTTAACAGCTAAGATGCCACATTTTGAAACTAGGAATGTAACCTTAAGAAATCTTCCACAAAGATATTGCAAACAAGAGGAAGCTTTCCAGAAAGCTGTCACAGTTAATGTGTATGAGACATATTTTCTGAGTCCATACAAAAGGAAGCATGAGTTAAATAAAGACTTTCTCACCCAGCACTGAAAACAATAAGTGATGACAACTTCAATTATGGGTAATGAAAACAACTAACATATATAGAGCACTACAGCATTCAAAAAGAGTTTATAATACATTACCTCGTACGAACTATCGTTATTGTAATCATTGCTTTGCCAGATTCCTACAAAACAGGTTTCCTTAGGGTGTTTCACTATGTCAGGCTAAAGACACAATGATCTGTGACAGCTGGTCAGGTTACAAGCTGCAGGAGACAACAGAAGAGTTTCTGGGTTTTCAGTCTCATTGTCAGAAGAAGATAGGACCCCTAAGTCTACATCTAGGCAGCCCCTTTAAACCTGGTCTGCAGTGTCAGCGGAAGTTACACTGAAAGGTAGTTAAACATCAATTAAGCTGCAGAACTTTTTTTTTTTTTTTCTGCGCACCGATTACTGACATTCTAAGTCGTCTTAGCTAAATTAGGAGCTGTTTAAATTTTTTCCCAAGGAATTTTAGACTTGTCGAAGTGGAGGAATTTCTGACATTTAGACAGATTTAAATCATAAGAACACATTTACAGATTAAAAGTTAAAAGGCAGTTCTCAAGGAGTCCCATATTACATGATGACTATATCCATTTTGGTGGGTGCGAGAGTGATAGGAGGTCGCATAGAGATGGATAAAATGCACAAATCAAGAAGGCAAGGAGATTTTTCGGGCTTGCTTTTAAGGTTGGCTTTCCAAACTCTACTCTCAATTCTATTACAGAAGAGTACTTGAATATTTACTGCAATTATTTTTCCCATTTCATTATTTTTTTCTGTAGGAAACATAAGGAAATAGAATAGCAATCTTAAACCCCAAATCCAACAAAATCAACCTACTTTATCTTGTACAAATGTTATCACCTTTATTGCTTTATTCCAAGAAAAGTAATTATTTTCAAGTGTTTCTTTATTTTCTTCTCTTCCTTAGATTAAAATGAAGGAATTTCTGTCTCTTGAGGGAACTATATAGTTAATAAAGAGCAAAAGGGATCATGTTGAAATACGGCATTGATATTCCAATCTCTTTTGTCTATTGACCTGGGAGCCAAGAAGTGATATTATATTTATTCTTTCAACAAATATTTCATAGTGTATACCATACATCAAGCATTATTTTTACACCTTATAGATTTACAGCAGTGAATAAAGCAGACAAAAGTCTCTGCCCATGTGGAAATTACATTTTAGGGCCAAAGTATAATCAAAAGGAACATGCAGAATGTTCAAGGGTTTCTCTGTAAAACAAAAGTAAAAAATAGTACCTGATTTTCACATCACATTTTGAATTGAAATTTGTTTATGATAGCATTTATTTTTTAACCATGGAAGCTTATTTTTTGAAATTTCAGTAAGTTCATAGTTCATGTTTGTGAATTGAACATTTATCTTTAGTCTTAATATATTCAGAATATGTTATTAAAAATACATTTCTGTGCAGTACTAAAGAATAGCATTCATTAACTAAAATCCTTGAAGACAAAATAAACTGTACTGGGCGCAGTGGCTGAAGCCTGTAATCCCAGCACTTTGGGAGGCCGAGGTGGGCAGATCATGAGGTCAGGAGATTGACACCATCCTGGCTAACATGGTGAAACCCTGTCTCTACTAAAAATACAAAAAATTAGCCGGCGTGGTGGCGGGTGCCTGTAGTCCCAGTTAGTCAGGAGGCTGAGGCAGGAGAATGGCGTGAACTGGGAGGCAGAGCTTTCAGTGAGCGGAGATCGCACCACTGCACTCCAGCCTGGGCAACAGAGCGAGACTCTGTCTCAAAAAAAAAAAAAAAAGAAAAGAAGTAAACTGTTAGGAAATCTTAGAGTCAATAGTTTCTCAGCAAGACTTCTATAACATTTTTTATTTTTCGGAATAGTGTTTGTGAAGTTTCTTTTCTATTATTACTTTAAATTTCTTCTAGTCATTTCAATCAATATGGTTAGAATATTCTAAGTTATATTCCAACAATGATGATAAAATGATCAAATGACTTATAGTTCAACTACAGTATTTGGAAATATAAATTATTGTATCTTACTGTTAGTATAGATGTTACTATACAGAAACATGTATGGGTAGAAGGTTTCAAATCCATTAGCTGGGGACTGTAATAGAAAGATCCAGAGAGTCCCCTAGAGTGTTCTTAAAACCTGTCACTTCTGAAAGAAGTTTGTTTAAGTAGCAATTTTGGGAAGACTGAGTTAAAAATGCTTTGAATAAAGAACATTGGAAATACAATGGATTAAAATGCAATTCTTGAGTGTCAAGGGCCCATGTTTTTTATTTGCTCTGCTACTGCCATGAAATGTCTATCTTAGAGCAGAATGTGGAAAGAACCACCTGAAATTATTATCACTAAATTTCTCCTTAAAAATATATGACAATGAAATTTTTATTGTTGTTACCTTGAAAAACATTTAATGCACATTTTTCGCCCTTAAGTAGAGGCAACTAAGGAGATTAACAAGAGAAAACTCATTAATTGTTAGATATGTGTCTTTTGTTTGTTTGCTTGTTTCTGTGTAACAATCATTGGCTCCTAGCCTAGAAGAAATATTTTGGTTTCCAATTTCTATCACTTTTGTGATGACCTCATGATCTGTTATACATTGAGTGAAATCTCTGCATTAGTGTCTATGAAGCCAGAAGCCCAGGAGCAGTGGGGTGGGGGCTGGGGGAAGCGGGAAGTGTAGCTGTCTGAAACCCAGTCTGTTACTATGATAGAGATCCTAGCTTTGGCTCAATGTCTGCTCTTTTCAGTTACTACCAAGACAGATGGAGAAAGAAAGGGAGGAAATGATTATATGTACACAAAGAATTTCAATAAATAAAAAAAGCTTTGGAAATTTTAACATAAACATCATTATCAAATGAACATGCATAGAGAAAAACAACAGCTTTGCTTAATAGCACATGAACAAAAATGTGGTTAATGAATGTTTCAAGACCACAAGCCAAAAATGGTTATTTTATTTAATAAAGTGTCTATGTTTTAAGTCAAGGTTACAATTGTGAATAGATCCCTATCCTTATTGAGTTCAAAGCCTAGGAGGATAGAGACACACATAAATACCATGTAAAACATGTTATAATATAAGAACATATTGGAAGCCTCTCTACTTAGGTAACAGTTCCAGGGCTGAGGAAGAGGATAAAGATTAAAGTATGAATAGTAGTTTCTTAGTTGATAAGGAAGAGAGATACATTTCAAAGAACAAAAGATGTACAAAGGTAAAGAAAGTCAGGCTTTTTCAGAAAAAAATGTGAATAGTTGAGTATGATCCAATGAGAGATTATGTACTGAGGAATGACTGTGTCCCTTGTCATAGACCCCTTGTATCCAAGAACAGAAACTCAAACTTTCTTCTGCAAGACATGGAGAGCTCATTATGGCTTTTAAGTAGAAGTAATATTAATTTATTTTTTAAAATCACAAGATAAGTTGGGAAGTGGAAAAAGAACATAGTGTTTAACCCACAGGTTCAAACTTAGGCCTTGCCATTTTGATACAGAACCACTTTAGGTCTCTGTATTACCATCTGTAAAACAGGGATAAAGTGGTTACCCTACAGGATGAACATAAGAATTAAATTAGACGTACATATAAAGTATCTAGCAGATGGATATATGGGCTAGATTTCTCTAAGGTGAAGTTGTAAGAGACAGGAAATAAGACAAAAGGAAAGAAGGCATAATGCGAAGAGAACAGAGTTTTTAGACGTTCTGAGCAACAAAGTGGAAAGGTTGGACAGGAAAAGAGGACTCAACAAAAGAAACAGGGATAGTGTAGTCTGCACAGCAAGAGGGAAACTTGAGAAGTACTTATTAATAAACAGCCAATGAAGACTACTAATTCCAGGAACTCAGCCTATGAAATAAAGTGAGAGACATATTTTATACCATATTTTCTAATTGGACTACTCCCATGGCAAATATACTATGATTTGAGTGTGCATAATCAACGAGTTAGTTACCTTTGTGGGGATCTCTGTTGGAACTAAAGGTAGGCAGCATTGTTTCAGAGGTATTTCTGTAGAGGACTGTCTGAGCTACTGGTAGTGTTCACTTTAACACTTAAAGTCTCTGTCATTACAGTGAAAGCTACCATAGTCTTAGGGCCAAACAAGCTAATATTTGCATTATACACAAGGTGTACAGTCCTAAATGCATACATAGATCCCTGGAAAGAAAACAGATGAATTGCTGGACCCTCCCCTCCCACATCCCAACATGGGGCCTATACCAGTTGGATGACTCAGGTTGTCTTCACCATGTCCTCTCAGGTGACTGGTAAGACTTAAAGTTTCCAACTCTTTTTGGATAATTTAGTCTAGTCCTTTTCTTTGGAAGGACTGCTTGAGAGCAGTCAGCGTAACTTATCCCACTTTCCACACTACTAACAGAATATTGGGTGCAGTGTTTAGTTTTGATCTGAGCCCTGTAGCAGGCTGTTATGGACGGAATGCTTGTGTCCCCCTGACATGTATATGTTGAACCCCTAATCCCCAGTGTGATGGAGTTTGGCCATGTGACCTTTGGGAAATAATTAGGGTTAGATGAGGTCATGCATGTGGCACTCTTTCTGATGGAATGGGGGCTCTTATAGGAAGAGATAGCAGAGAGCTTGCTTACTCTCTCTTCTGTCTACCATGTGAGGACACAGCAAGAAGCAGCTGGGTGTCTACAACCTGAAGGAAGAGTATTCATGAGAAATCGACCTTGTGGCACCTTTATCTTGGACTTCCAGTCTCCAGATATGTGATTACATAAATTTCTGTTGTTTAAATCATTAAGTCTATGTTATTTTGTTGTGGAAGCCTGAGCTGACTAATGTATAGGCTAATCATCGTATTTCCAAATAAATGTATCTGATAAAAAATAGTATCTGTAGGAGACATAATGAATCCAAACCCTAAGGCTACCATCTCCAGTTTGAAGCTGCCTACTTTTGACAAAGGCTACAATTGGAAAAATTATCAGCTGAAGACCTATATTTTCAAAAAGCAGTTTGGGTATTGTGCACCCAATGAATGATTAGATTGTGCCATGGCTTAATGGAACACTTATCCTGCAACCAACTGGTTTGGGCTGCATTCAAAAGATGCTATTTGTGAGTTAGTCCACATATCTTTGATACCCAAGAATACAATGAAGTACTGTGCTTCCTTTTTGGTAGGCTGAACTAAAAAGATAGTAGTTTTGCTTTGATTGCTGGATTTAGTGTTGCAAATCAGCTCACCTAAAACTTGACTTTGTGGGCAGTTCTCTGAAATTTACTGAGGGTATTTCTACTTTTAAATTACCCAAATTAAGAATCCAAACCTTAGACAATAGAAAGTTCCTAATCATATTTGTAGTAATGGTACATATTAATAACTAGTTTGAAAAAATTATCATCATAATTACAAGAAAAGTCAGTATATTTACTTCTAGTTTAAAAAGTGGAATAAAAATGTACTATTTTAAGAAAGCACTGTCAATCTAATTGTATAAGTAGATTTAAGAAGAGAAAAGTGTTGTAACTCATTATTGGCAGTCAAAAACACTCCAAAAGTTTAAAGGTAATCAGACATAACATTTTCTATATAGAGCACAAGTATGTATTAGCAATTATTTACAAGAAGATGTCTAAATGTAGCCTTTGGATTAACTTCTCTGTACAAACTCCCCCAAAACATGTCAAATTAAAATGGAAGCATGCCCAGCTTCTCAGCTTCGAGGATCTACACTGGAGGGAAAAATAAAGCAACAAAATTACTAATGTCTGTGCTAGTGAATACAGTACTCCTACTGGGACAGTAATAAGGAGAAAAATGACAAGAAGGACTTCTTAATGTAGAGTGCCAATTCCAAGACAGGTACTTTGCCTTCATTGTCTCTAATCCTGGCAACAATCTCTCAAGGTGATTATTAGGATCTCAATTTCACTGAAGGAAACAGACTCAGAGTGGGCCAATTACTTACCTAAGGCTATGCAGGGAGCAAGAAGCAAGCCAAGTTTAAACCTAGCTCTCTCTGGATTCCTGTCTCAGAATCTTTCTATGCAACTACTTCACTTTCACAAATTAAGAAAAGAACAAAATGGGATTTGAGGGAGAACCCATGTTTTTTCTCAAGGAAAGCTCAAATAGCAGGAGGATTTCAAAAAGTGTTTGGGTAAAAGGCAGTGGACAAAAGGCTGGCAAGGAATAAGCACAAGATAAGAAAAAAAACAGAAGCAAAGAGTTGAAACAAGGAGAAAAGTGGCATATATCTCCAAATAAATGCATTTTTCTGACTTCTCAATGAGAGAAGAAAAACCTGTCAGGTAAAACACATATAAAGGAAAAAATGGAAAAAAAATTCAAAGGGAAGTAAGGTAAACAGCCCATCAACAACAGAAATAAAATCAAATGTGCTGTGGGGGGGCATGCAGAGAAAAATAGAGAGAGCAATTTAAATCAGACAATTGCGCGATAAATATAATTTAAAGGAAATGAGTTAATGGAAGCTAACTTAAAAAAAATAAAAAGGAGTTCTGTATTTCAAACCAAGCGAAAACCGAATGTAACCAAATTACATACCACACATACACACAGGCATGCAGGCACATGTCCACAGTCTCACTCTATGATTAGCCAAAAGCATAATTTCAGCAGTTGTTGTAAAGAGATTTGAAATTTTGTTATGAATTCCAGGCAGTCAGAGGCCTATGTGTTATGTTTAAATGGTAGAGAAAAGTCCTGTGTTTTCTAGTTTGAACGAACTTCTTTGATAGGTGTAGCAAATCTAGTAAGTAATGGAATATCTATTTTTATATCATTAAAACCATCAATTTGAGGTTGTAAAGTGATCATACCTGAACAAAATGGGTTATGCTCCTGTACATTTTTTAAAGAGAAGGCATTGCTCCCCTGAATTAATTTCCATTGAATCTATAATTACCAATTATTTTGACTGATGCCAGCGAGGGCTTTCGTGCTCTCTATAAGACCCCTCAACTTTGTGCAGTTTACTATATATTTATCTATGCGCCAAACCACTTGCATGAACTGAAAGTATTTCTTAAGTGAACATGGGACTGAATAAGTCTTTGGACATTGTTTTTAATTTTAAACCACATTTTTAAAATGTTGATCAAGGTTCTTTGCTTTAGATATTCATTGCCACGTGGGCTATGGCACTCTGCCTATTAAGTACTACAAATGGAAATACACAGTGTCTTACTATGGACTTACTGACATTTAACACTGTACTTCAATGTTGGAAGTGGGGCCTGGTGAGAGGTGATTGGATTATGGGGGTGAACCCTTCATGTATGGTGTAGCAACATCCCTTTGGTGCTTTCCTCATTAGAGTTCTCACAAGATTGGTTGTTTAAAAGTGGGTAGCGCCACCTTCCTTTCTCTCATTTACTCCTGCTCTGGCCATGCAAGATATGCCTGTTCCCCTTTCACCTTGCGCTATGATTGTAAGTTTCCTGAGGCTTCCCCAGAAAAAGAAGTTACTGTGTTTCCTGTACAGCCTGAGAACCGTGAGCCAATTAAGCGTCTTTTATTTAGACATTACCTAATCTCAGGTATTTCTTTACAGCAATGCAAGAATGAGCTAATACACCATTTTACCTTCAACATTTAGATTTTTCTACTGAAAAGATATAGAATAATTTCTTAGCAATAAAATTCTGAAGCTCTGACTTCCTAAAAGGTGTCTTGTATTCAACAACCAATAGTAAATATTTGAGCAGCTTCTAGGTTATATATTCTGTGTTAGGTGCTAAAAATATGAAGAGCAACAGAGACATGCTCCATTAATGAAGATTATGTTATAATCCGACATAGGATAAATAATAATGACATATTTTGTAAGTGCATAAGTTGGAAGTATATAGTTTAGTGGAAGTTCATATCAGAGGTATCTAAGCTGTGCTTGCAAAGTTGGAGAAGTCTCCTAGAGAGAAAATACCTGAAAGTTGAAACATTCAGGGTGAATAGGCATTAGCTAGACGAACAATATAAGGTGAAGTTGGTTAGATAGATACATCCCAGGGATATAAAGAAACTGATAATAGCTCAGTATGATTGCATCATAGATGCAAGTGGTGAGATAGAAATCCAGAAAGGCGAGCAAATGAAAAATTATTATGGGCCTACTAAAACATGCTTAGAATTTTGATATTTACCAAAGAGCAATAAAAGCCACAGAAGCTGAATAAAGAACAAATCACAATAAAGATGAGTTCAGCAACATCACTGCACAGAGGGGAAAAGATGTGCCACACAGAACCCACCTACAGGCAGTTTGCTCTGTCTGGAAGGCCACTGCTTCAACCCTTGAATAACTTCTATTCTCCCCTATTTACTAAAAAACAATATATATAGCAGGCAATATGTAAAAAACCCAGGATACAGTGGAGAGCAAGACAGAAAAGGTCCTAACTTCATGGACTTCACATGAGAAAATGGATTTTTGAAATTGATGCATTGTTATTATGCCAAATGGGAAAAGGGGAAGTATTTAGGATTTTTTAACCTCCACAAAGGCACAGATATACACATAGTGTCCTTTCCTTTGAGTTCCCTTAAGTGATCACACTACCTTGTACCATTTATAGCAATTATTGTGAATATCACCTTTAACCTAGAGTAGTTTTACTGTATGTATATAGATGTTGAAATATATGAAAATTTTACTTGACCTTTTATAAAATTCCAAGAGTCAGGATGGAAAAATATCATGATTCCAAATTTGTATATCATCAAGAACAGATATGAAAGAAAATGTAAGGCTATGATGCCATTGCTACACTTAAGACAGTTTGAGTACTGAAAGGGGATTTCAACTGAATCTAGAACAGAAAGTAGACTAAACAGTAAATAAAAACCTATTGTATTAAATAATAGAGCCACTAAGAATATAAGTTTGAATATATGTGTTTGAATAAAAGTGTTAACTGACTGCAACATACTAAAGAAGATATAAATGGACAACAGAATTGAAACAAAAATGTTTTTAAAATCCTACCATTGGCAATTAAAAATATCTTCTCTTCTCACTACATAAGTAAACAAAACTTGGAAAACTTGGATTATTTGGGGAAAGAAGAAATATTTTTAAATTAGTGGAGGGATAATCAAGAGAAAACACTCATTTGTTTATGTAGTCCATAAAACAGTGGGCTACACTAGACATTTGAACAAAGTTTGACAGAAATTAGGAAGAACAACATTTCTAATCAATAATTATTTTGCATTTGTTTTATTAACTAACGGAAAGTAGAGAGCTTTTAAATAAGGCAAAAAGAAAATAAGCATAGTTCAGAAGATGAATTAAAGGCATTATTAATGACGAAGAGGAAAATGTATTAGGAAGAGAGACATTCAAATCTGTATGGAAAACCTAATAAATAACAGACCTTCCATAATATACGGGGAGAAAAAGAGTAGTGGTAAACTTCCAGGAGAAAATATTCAGCAAATTTGAGAAACTACAAATAGTGAAGACGTTATGCATGAAAGAATTACAGGAAAAAGAAAAAATGAATGAAGAACAATGTCAAGGACTCCAGCTATTACCAGAACAGTATTCTGGAGAAGTCAAATCTCAGGTAGTGTGCAGTGAATTCAAAGAACAAGTATTTCTAGATTCTACAAGACTCAACAGTTGTGCAATTTTATTCTTCTCTTTTATTTCTATTGATAACAACAGAAAAAAAAATGAAAAATTTAAAAAGATGAATAGCAAACATAACAACTAATAGTGGGTATCTCTCTGAGGAATCAAGCTAAAATACACACACACAGAGACAGAGAGAGAGAGAGAGAGAGAGAGGTGCCTATTGTAGAGAGAGTGAAAAAAATTACAGACCAGATACTGTACAATATTTAAAACCACACTACTCTACTATGCTCTTCACATTTGCTAGGTGCTTGGAATAATGGTTAAAAAGATACATAAAGCATCTATGTGTATCTTTTGTGTATCTTATTGCAGTATTTTTTGTACCTACTCACATAACTACTGTGTCTATAAGCACAACTGCACTCAGGAATTAATTCCTGGTGCTTTGAGCTTATCAGATTTTTTAAGAGAGCCACACTCAGTTTCTTTTGTTTTTTTCTCTCTTCCTTGAAAGGTACAAAATACTGAACACCTCACTGGCTTTGCAAGTTATCGAAGGGGATATTTCACTGAAAGTTTTACTTTTGTATGTTACTTTTTTTTTCCAGCCCTGAGTAATCGAATCTTTTCTGTGCACCTAATCCAAAACACGCAATGTAGTTTCCTGGTCCATCACATCCTTATTCCTGGTCTCAATTTCTGTTGTCAGTCAGGAGGATATAAACTATTCTTCAATTACCAACAGGCTGGATATCTCAGTGGTTTAAAATTACAAAGTTTATCCCTAATTACCACTGCATGTTTACCAGGTAGTAATGAGAGCTGTTCATTTCAGTCACAGAAACAATCAGGCCGACAGAGTCTGTGTCTCAGCACAAGCTTTCATGTTCAGAGAGTGGAGGCAGGACTTCATGAAAAAACACACACTGGTTCCTAACACTTACACTTGGGAATAACAACTGTTACTTGCATTTATATTTCATTGGTCAGAGCAAGTTATATTTCCATTTCAAATACATGGGAATTTATAATGTCACTTTAGGTTGAGCATCAAATATATCTTCAAAATATAATACATCCTACCACATTTGGTTCTCCTACACATCATACCTATGTACATGTTTACTTTGTCTCTCCAATTATTTGAGCCCTATCTCACTTTTTAATAAGTGGTCTGGCACCTCCTTTTTAAGTTTATTTATTTCCCCCCTTCTGGTTTAACTAGACTTAGGTTGTTGCTGGATTATCATCAGTATATGTTTCCCTAATCTTATTTTAGTCTACGTCTTAGTCCTTTATCAGTCTGCCTTTTTAGATCACACTTACCAAAAAAGTTCTGATTCCCTCCTCCTTCCTTGTTTCCTGGAACATGTTCTTTTTTTTTGAGACAGAGTCTGGCTCTGTCGCCCAGGCTGGAGTGCAGTGGCCGGATCTCAGCTCACTGCAAGCTCCGCCTCCCGGGTATACGCCATTCTCCTGCCTCAACCTCCTGAGTAGCTGGGACTACAGGTGCCCACCACCTCGCCAGGCTAGTTTTTTGTATTTCTTAGTAGAGATGAAGTTTCACCATGTTAGCCAGGATGGTCTCGAACTCCTGACCTCGTGATCTGCCCGTCTCAGCCTCCCAAACTGCTGAGATTACAGGCTTGAGCTACCGCGCCCAACCAATATGTTCTTTATTATAGCAGAGACCACGCAAAGTGTTTTATTAATTTATATTCATTTCCTTCTTCCTGGGCACAAAAGTAGAATCAGTATTTTAGCATTCATGCTTGCAGTTAAGTGAAGGCTGTGTGATGGAGTTCTGGGAAATGACACATTTGTAGGACATATATAACACCTTGGATGCTTGGGCCCAAAACCTCCTTTATATGCCTTCTCTTTCCTTTTCTTGGTAACACTAGAACTTAAGTATTTAAGAAGGTAATGTCATAGAATAGAAGACGTCATTGAGGATATTGAGGACATCCATACAAGAATAGGTTTCAAAGAGAGCCACTAAACCTGCACTGGACACAATATGAGCAATAAACCTATGTGAAGTTCATTCCTTGAGATCGTGGTTCATTTGTTACTGCAGTATAGACTATCCTAATTGCAACTAATAAAAATATGAAAAAAAATCAAGAGACAAACGTTGTTAGAATTATAATACCTATGAAAAAGAAAGGACATCATCTTTCTAGTTGGAATAAAATTATATATAATTTTATAAAATTTAAACTTTTAAATATAAAACTGATGATATATTAAGAAAATAGTGTGAAAAATAAGAAGAATTAACCATACATGTTAGTTTCAGGGGAACTAATACTTGAATGAAATGAGGAAAGATTCATTTAAGTGTTTTTTTCTCTGGAGAAATCAAAGAATATCCTGCATTCGGAAGAACTGGAAGAATTGCAGTGTATATAGAGACACAGTGTAAATAGGCTTAGTTCTAGTTTCAAATTGTCCACATAGATATAGTTATAGATGTGTGTGTGTATATATATATATGTATATATGTGTGTGTGTATATATATATACATATATATACACACACACACACACACGGATAGTTATAGATTTCCTGAGCCTAGTTGATCACTGATACCTCAAAATTATTCTCTCAGCCAATTATTCTTAAGTCCTATCAAAAATCCATTATGTATAATTAATCTTAACACCAAACCCAACTTTAAAGATTATGTGATAAAGTGTCTCTCAAACAAATTACAGACAATTGCTGAGCTTGACTCAATTTAGATTGAGTTCAAAAACGTTTCAGTCTCACTCTACACTACAGTGTTCTGAATGACCACAGTCTTACATGACTCCACCTTCCCCAGTCTTTTCCTTCAGTTTTCTATACATGCATATCTCCCACAGCCCAGTACTACTCACACCTGTAACTCATTATCATCACCACTTAGTTTCTTTCTTTCATTTAAAAACATGTATTTATCCAAGTAACTACAGCAATTTTCACTTAGAAATGTTTTTCCCTGTAAATTCCTTCAAATTCTAAATGTTGTTTCATTCATTATGCTAAAAATCCTGTCAGTCATCATGTGTGGACCCACTCCTACTCAAATCCCAAAAGTAAATCAACTAAGATCAGAGTTTAGAAGCTGGAAGGAATTGATCTTAGAAGTCATTTGAACCAACCTACCACCCAACCACATCACAGAATGTGAGGTCTACCTTTTGCTTAAAACATTTTGCAGGCCAGGCGCGGTGGCTCACGCCTGTAATCCCAGCGCTTTGGGAAGCCAAAGTGGGTGGATGACGAGGTCAGGAGATCGAGACCATCCTGGCTAACATGGTGAAACCCCGTCTCTACTAAAAATACAAAAAAAAAAAAAAAAAAAAATTTGCAAATGAGAACCTAACCACTTTTTTAAAGAAACATAGTCTATAATTAGTAAAGTATGCTTGTTTATGTTGAGCTGAAATATCCCTACTTAATACTTTAACCAGATTATTCAATTTGTCTTCATGAACAAAAGAAAATGACTCCACTCTCTGTTTTACAAACACGTTTTAAAAATGTTTTCAAGATAGCTTCTCTGTCTCTTTTCCCCAAATAGTTTCTCCTACTTAGTAACAAAGCATACATGCAGCAATGTATGGTGTAGTTCATTTGTTTGTATTATTCATTCTGATATGGAATTAGTGCTATATTCCTATTATTCAATTTATAAGTGTCATCTCTAGATGACAGAGTAATGATGATTGCGACATGATGACTATATAATAAAGATAAACCGTCTTGACTATTTCTAGGCTTAAGTTACCATGCCATAAATTTTATATATATATATGAACTTATTTAGTCCTCAGAATATTGTATTATGGAATGAACTGTGTCCCCCCAAAATTCATAGGTTGAAGTCTTAACTCCCGGTGTGACTGTATTAGGCGCTAAGCCACTGTGGAGGTAAATAAGGCTAAATGAGGTGATAAGGGTGGGATTCTAATACAATGTGACTGACGTCTCTATAAGAAGAGATACCAGAAATGTGCACACAAGAAATGTGAGGACACAGTGAGAAAGTGACCATCTGTAAGCCAAGGTGAGAGGTCTCAGCAGAAACCAAAGCCACTGACATCTTGATCTTGAACTTTCCGGTTCTAGAACTCTGAGAAATAAAAATTCTGTTATTTACGCCACCCAGTGGGTAGTATTTTGCTATGGCAGCCCAGGCAGGTCAATACAGTTGTTAATATCTCAATTTCACAAATGGAAAAAGAATTGTTTTTTGCTCTACTAGGAAGTGATGTCTGCTAGGCTACAGAGTAATAGAGGATGAGTAGTCTAAAGCTATGTTTATCAGCCTTTTAAAAATAGATACACTTTAATTAATATTAAAGTAGAAAGATTTACATCTTCTATGCAATTAAAAATGAGTAAATAAGGGATGAAAAGGAGACGTTTCAGCAATGTTACAGGAAGTAGATAAATTGCAACTTATAAAACTTCAAGGCTTGTTAATGGAGCTAAGCTTTTTTTTCTTTGAAAGTTATACTTTATTTAATTTTAAAATAGAATGGCTGAAGTAGTGCTCCATTCATTTGGTAGTATATGATGTAAGTGAAAGTAAGATACATCAATAAATTTGTTAGAAAAGAAGAGATCTATGATGGCATAACAAAGATTAGGAAAATCGTGAAGAAAGCACAACTTTTGAGTATCAATAAATACAGAATATTCAGGCAAGAGAGGAATAAACAGGGGACAGGAAGTATTGAAGATATGTTTGTTTTAAATGGGTAGATTCCAAAATGCAGGATAAAAATAACATTGTCTTCTCTCTTTTTTTGGTAAACATATATACTTACTTTTTATGTAGACAATTAGTCCTGAAATTCTTTCCTCTGCTTGGTCTATTCTGCTACTGATACTTGTGATTGTATTGTGAAGTTCTCGTGTTGTGTGTTTCAGCTCCAACAGGTTGACTATGTTTCTCTCTAACCTGACTATTCTGGTTATCAGTTCTATTGGTTTATTAGTATTCTTAGCGTCTTTGCCTTGGATTGCAACATGCTTCTATAGCTCAGTGAAGTTGGTTATTACCCACCTTCTGAAGCCTACTCCTGTTAATTCATCCATCTCAGCCTCAGTCCGGCTCTGTGCCCTTGCTGGAGAAGTGTTGAGGTCATTTAGAGGAGAAGAGGCACTCTGGCTTTTTGAGTTTTCAATGTATTCGCACTGATTCTTTCTCATCTTTGTGGGCTTATCTACCTTTGATCTTTGAGGTTGCTGACATTTAAATGTTGATGTTATTGTTGTTTTTTGTTTGTTTTTCTAACAGTCAAGCCACTCTTCCACAGGGCTGCTGCAGTTTGCTGAGGATCCACTCCAGACCCTAGTTGCCTCAGTTTTCCCGTACCTGGAGGTATCACTAATGAAGGCTGTGGGCCGTGAGACAGCAAAGATGGCCGCCTGCTTCTTCCTCTGGGAGCTCCATCCCAAGGGGGTACTGACATGTTGCCAGCCTAAATGCTCCTGTAAGAGGTGTCTGGAGACCCCTGATGGGAGATCTCACCCAGTCAGTAGGAACAGGACCAGGGATCCACTTAAAGAAGCAGTCTGACTGCTTTTTGGTAGAGCAGCTGTACTGAGTTGTGGGAGACCCCTCCTTTTCCAGACCACCTGGACTCTCCAGAGCCAGCTGGCTGCAATGGCTGAGTCAACTGAATGACAGAGATGGCAGCCGCCCCTCCACCTTGGGGGCTCCGTCCCAGGGAAAGATCAGAGTTCTGTCGATATAATCCTGACTGGAGTGCTGAAATTCCTGCAGGGAGGCCCTGCCCAGTGAGGAGTCCCTCTTAAAGTAGCAGTCTGGGTATGATCTGGTATAGCAGCTGTGCTGCGTTGTGGGGGACTCCTTGTCTGAACTGCCTGGACTCCCTGGAGTCAGCAGACTAGAGCAGCTAAATCAACCAAACTGCAGCAATGGCCACCACCCCTTTCCCCCAGGAACTCCGTCCTGTCATGGGCAGTTGCTGCTGGCTGACTGGAATTCCAGACTAGTGAGTGTTAATTTGTGAGGTGACGTGGAAGTAGGACCCACAGAATACACTGCTTGGCTCCCTGGATTCAGCCCCCTTCCTAGGGGAAGGTACAGAAGTATCTCTCACCTTGCTGGAATTCCTAGGGCTGGAGTATGTGTGCCTGAGTGGCTGCCTCTGTGTGTGCCAGAGTGGCTGTTCTTCCAAGACTCCACAAAGTTCTGTATATTGCACCCAGGGCCCTGGTGGCATGGGCTCACAAGGGGATCTCTTGATCCATGGGTTGCAAAGACCCTGGAAGAAGTGTGTTTTCCTGGTTGGTGTCATACAATCACTCACCGCTTCTCTTGCCTAGGGGTGGGGGTTCCTTTGACTCCATGTCACTCCCAGGTGGGCTGTCACCCCATCCTGCCTTTCTTCATTCTCCATGGATCCAGTTGTCCACCTAGTCAGTCCCAATGAGAGAACCTGGATATTTCAGTTGAAGGAGATGGATTCACTTGCCATTTTCATTCCACTCAGTGAGAACTACTCACTGCAGCTGCTTCTAATGGGCCATCTTGGCCCCTCCCAAGATTGTCTTCTAAAGTAACAACAATATTACAGAAATCTGTATCAGCCATGACCCAATTATTGTCATTACATATTTGTTCTTCATTTTTTATCACCACCCCCCATAGTTTATAAAGTTTAATGATCAAGAGTTTACAATCAACAGGAAATCTATTTGTATTTGTCTTACATGTACATCATCTCCCAGCTCTATGGAGATACAACCATGTGGAGATAACACAAGTATTCCGTCCTTCAGTTTCTATTTTTGTAAAAAGGGAATAACAATATAATAGAGTTTATGAGAACATGATGAGGACTAAATAAACAAATATATACAAAGGACTTAGTACCTGAAAAATAAAGATTATCTCTTAATATTATTAAATGTCATTCTATTTTCAATAGGAAACCCGGATTATTTTCAAAATCTAAAAAGTCTATAAGGATCCTGATTTTTCTAACCGTCCTTTGCTCAAACTTTTTGCTTTTAATGGGTTTTCAGATTTCTCTTTGCATAACGCTGTCTACTATTTCCATCCTGTTTTCACTCCTATTAATCTCATAAAGGATAACATCACAGTTCATTCATTACACCAGTGTACCCACTAACAAAATTCATTGTGTTAAGAAAAGAAAAATAATCTCAAAGTAAAATTGTGGAGAATCAAAGTGAGGCCATAGCACTGCAGTGTGGCAGGCTAAAACTCAAATAAAAATATTACAGATATTATTTCACAAATGCATTTGTCATACCTGTTAAAGTAAACATATATATTCCTATCTCTTCATAGGTTTCAACTTACCTCAGTCATATTGCATCACTTATGTTCATCCCAATAGAAATGCTGAAGTAGACTCTTTGAATTAACAGCCTCTCATACTATGTGCTTTGTTTATGCCTTTCCACACTTACTCTAGGCTACTCCATGTGACATCCCTTGGAAACTAGTGACATGAAGCAATTAGAGGTTAAGAGCTTGCATATGGGGGCTTGCTTTATTGCTGTTATAGTTATTCTAAAACCATTCATACAAATAGACTGTGCTAGGCTCTCAGGCTTCCTAGCCTTCCTCACTGAAGCCACCATAAACCAGTCAGTCCTAAATGACAAATCAGCTAGCCAAAGACACACTGGCAAGTTCAGGCAAGATCAGTCAAACTTGGTCTAGAGCAGAGAAAAATGCCCATGTGAATTCAATACTAATACCCAATTTGCAGAATGTAAGCTGAAAACATGGTCATTTTAAGTCTCTAAAATTTTGGAGTGCCATAAAGCAAAAGCTAGCTGATAAACTAGCTTATGACACACACATTTTTCATTTTTTATTATGCGTAATACTCCAGTTTGCCCAATGCCCTCCAGCAAAATGTGGGCTCTGGGTTGATCTGAATTTCTGTAAAGCCTTATTATAATTCTCCATTAATCAAAAGCCATCTATTACATTTCTTACTCCTTAACACCACAAGGAATTAACAAGCATTGAAACCATATTTTACCAATTAATCTCATAAGATTGTTAGGCAAGGTTCACCTTGCCAGCAATCACTATAAGTAGAAATACAGTTTAAACATTTTTTTTTCTAGAGAAAACTTCCAGGGTCATATGTTTATTACTTTATTTTAATTTGTTTTCCCATACAGTCTTCCTATATCCATGTTAACTTCTGATATATACTATCAATTATGCAATATCTTTTTTAAAAAGTGCTAGATAATATTGCATTACAGTTTCTGAGTCTTCCAAACTTTAGTTGTCACCATTCTCCTGTCTCTAATGCAGAAAGAAATCAATTAAGTTGTCTTCAAAATTCCAAGAAAATGTAAGCTCAAATAATCTGTTTTAACTTCTATTCTAAATAAAGAGGAAAAAAAATTAAAGCAGAAATTTGTTTTTGTATGTCATTTTAAAAGGTCTTCATATAATTTTATCAATAAATGCTATGAATAAGAAGCTATTATGAAGTTACAAACACTCTTGGCTTTAGATACCAAAAGGTCATATGTGCATGTATTCAGTCAGCCCAGTTTGAAATTAAGCTCAATTTCTTTCAGACATCACAGCTGGATATAAGGTACTAATAAGGACACCTATTATTTCAAGATGTGCACTGGCAATTGTAATTTTATTGTTTTGCATTCCATCGGTAGCACAGGCAACTGCCAGAATATTTGGTAGATGAAAGGGCACTATAATAGGAAGTTAGGGCTCATAGCCAGTACAGTGGCATAGGCTGGTCCTTATTTCTGGATTTAGTTTTGTCTTTTGTGCATACTATTTCAAGTTGTGCGACTACCAACTCAATACAGATCTATTGATCTGCAAATATAATTACATATTTGATCATTAAATTAACAAACTAAATTAACTTTTAATGGGTGACATTACTCATTGTACATTAGAAAAATGAAAATCTCGATAAAAATGTGTTTTATTCTACACTGACTTCTTGTTAAATGAGTATTTTGACCAACACAATTCTTTGGTTACCAAGGAATACTGAAACTGCATGCTATGAGTCACTATGTAAACTAAAATTTTAAAAAAAATTTATATAATTAACTCCATATGGCTTTTTTCTTGACTCATTTGATAAAGGACAAATTCTTACACTTTTCATAATTAAATATCTCAAAATAAGTAACCTTTAAAGAATTATAAAATTAACCTGAAAATTCAATATAAAAATATTTGGACATATGTAGTCAAGAACATTCTGATAATAATACTTATTTATTAATAATTTATCTAGGAAGTCACAACTAGAACAGAGTTAATAACATTGTTTCAAGTTCCAGAAAAACAAAGAAATAGGGGTTTATATATTTTAGTAGAAAATGATGCAAATTTTCCACAGAGCTTTAATAATATCCTAGATTTTAAGAGAATTTCTAAAACATTCTTAAATATTTGAAAACAATTTATAATCTTAAATAAGACAGAAACTAGAAATGAGAAGTCTTTGGTTTAATTCCTATTTCTGTTACCAACTTAAATTTTTGTTTATATAATAGTGACAGTGATGATTTCCAGGTATTTTAATTTTCTAATTAAATATAATAGCTGTTAGGTTACCTTTATCATAGACTGTTAATCATCCAAATCACATTTAGACTTTCTATACAGTTTTAGTTAACACATTTTAAACTTTTTCAAAAGGAATTTGTAGAGATAAGTTGATCATATCATGTTCCTTCCATATTTATGATTCTGATAGTACATGATATAAATGCCTTAAACTATTTCTGAACTGAAAGCTAAATAAGCAAAAATGTTTACTGCGTAACATTCTAGTGACTTCAAACTTTCTTAATCACATCCTATAAATAAGAAATACTCTTTAAATACTCAATCAGTACACACATATGTACATGCACACACACCCAGAGCACATACATATAATGTATACTATATAAAAGTAAAAATTTTCCAAAGTAATACTTAAACTGATCACATTCAATACATTCTAATATTGTCTCCTCTTTTTTATTATGGAACATTGTTTAAATGCTGGTAGAGATTCACTAAATATATGCTAGGACTCAGTCATAGATCAAGACAAACAGCTTGATAAATAATGATTATTTTTAACATGAACAAATTTGCATGCTTGACATATCCTCTTACTCCTAATCCTTTTTTCTTTGAACATTCTTTGTGTCTTCACCTTTTTGTACTTTTTGTGTTCTGTATTATCAACTGACAAATACCTTTCAGGTTTTATATTTTTCAATTCAACAAACTTTAGTTCTGCCTTATTATCTAAGTTCCATTCAGACGCAGTAGCTCCAAATGAGTCATCATAATCAATTAAAAAGTAAAGGACGGACTTCCAGTTTCCAGTCAGGCATATAAGGATCTTGGAATTCGTCACTTTATCCTAACAAGTAAATCACTGAAAAATCAACAAATCTTAGATCTTTCAGAGAAGTGAGGCCACAGAGCAAACCACTGTCCCCCAACTTGGAAAGGCACAAAGCAGGGTTGGGGTACAGAGAATCACAGCTTACCAAAGCAGAAAATTATGAACCTCTATGAGAACCAGTGCAGGGATAAGGAAACTGAATTGTAATTGACAAATTACTGGATGCTCACTGTGGACTGATTCTGAGATTTTAAAAATCCAGGAAGGCCCATAGGGTGGGAGTCGGGGGAGGGCAGCACACTTTTATATTTTTACTTCCAGGAACTCTACCAGATTCTGTCATGCATCCTGTAGGAGGAAGAGAAAAGGAACCTTTCGAAATTTTGAAATTTGCCAGAACATTCCGTTTTTCTTAACAAAGTCTGTCCTCAGGAAAATTTATTTTACTTGAGCCTAAATTATTGTTTTTTATCAAAGCCTTAACAACCTTGAGAAGGGAAGTACCCAACTCCAGCCCCACAGCCATCCTGTCCCACCTATGGGACAAAGGTGCAGAGGACTATGAAGCATTTAGGAAGTAAACAGCCAAGGGTCACAGCTCACTGAAAGACTGAGACCTAATCATAGGATCTCAGAATGTTACCTTCACCCCATGCCTTACCACCATTCCACTGCATGCCTAAGTACTGAAGTTCCTTTTACTCAGTACATCATATCCAGCTTTCAACAAAAAATTACAAGGCATACTAAGAGACAAAAATAACAATTTGAAGAGACAGAGCAAGCAGAAGAACCCAACTCGGATATGGCAGCAATGTTGGAATCATCCAACTGGGAATTTAAAACAACAATGATTAATTTGCTAGGGTCTCTAATGAAGAAAGTGAACAATATGCAAAAACAGGTGGGAATATAAGCAAAGAGATTTTAAAAATCTAGGAAAAATAAAAGAAATGCTAGAGATTAAAAAGAAAGAACAACACAAATTTTTATCCAATACTGTGGACTGAGGAATTATTAAAACGTCGTTGTTTTTGTTTGTTTGTTTGTTTGTTTGTTTTTTGTAGAGCAGGTTAAAATAATACTTCAAGGAGAACTCAAAGCTACATTTAAATTCAAAGAACTATAGATATTGAATATATTAAATACATTCATAAAAGGAAAATTTGTATATGCAATGTAGTAACACCATGTTACTAAATGCTGAGAACTATGACTGAAACATGCTTTAAAATGATGAAAACAATAATAAGAAAAAAATGAAAAGGGCTAGTACAATGTCAAATAGTTTCAAAGTACTCCTAAAAGGTGTCATAATTATTCACCTACACATCTATCCTTTCAAGACTAGAGGTCAATTTTTCAGAATTAGTAGTACATATTATAGTATATCAGTTTTCATAAACAGAACTTACAACTTAAAAAAGATATATGCTTTTGAATATAAAATAGGACAAATTGCAGAAACGTGAGGAAAATATGATTCACTGCAAAACACATCAAAGTGTTTTGTCATATTTGCTTCAGTAAAAGAGTTCATGAAAAAGGATGCAAAGTGAGAAATAAACTCTTGTGTAAACCAATAATGATAAGCTTTCTACCTAATATTAATATAAGGACTTATGGCCTTATCTAATTTTCACCTTCTCAGGGGTGACTAATGTACCTACTCCAATTCTTATTTTACAGAGAGGAAAACAGAGGCGTAGAGACTTGACATCCTGTTCAAGGTCACGGATCTAGTAAATGGATAGAGCTGGGTGGCAACCCAAATTATCTGACTCCAGAGCTTATACTGCTAATCAGCTCTATCTTTTGCTGCCTTCAAACCACTGCACTATTCCTATATCATGGTTGAATTCCCTCTATTTGTTCATCTTTCTCTGAAACTGTAAAATTTAAAAAAGTTTTAGGCCCTCTCAGTACCTAAGTTTTGGATTTTCCAGCTATTGCTGGATTACTGTTCTTTCCTAACTGTTCTCCTTGCCATAAGCACATGTGTTATCTGATTCATCCTCTACCAGGTCACAGGAATTATTTAATAACTGATTATGTTATTCTTGCTTAAAATTCTTCAATGATTTCCATTATCTGCAGAAAAAACTATCCACAATCAGTTTTTCCCAATGAAAATAATTACAATGCTTTGCAAGAGTACATTGCTAAAGATATTGCAACCACATCCTGGCTTCGTCGAAATAATTGATTATATCATAAACTTAAATTAAAGGCTGCTTGGGTAGGGTACATATTAATAGAAGATTCTAGACAAGAGAAGCTTCCACATTCATTTGTACTTAATGCTACATTTTTCTTTGTATTCAAAATATTCACATCATGAATGAATGTTCAATAACCTAGTGAGTGAATTAAAACATAATATATTTTAAACTTTAAAAATTCATATTAGTAAGTATTCAGATTGTATGTAATATATCCATATGCACATTTAAATCTTAATATTGTGAGATGAAATATAATTATTAAGCAATGGCATTAAAAATAAAATATTTCAGAGTGTCTTAAAAAGTTATCATGGAAAAACTATAAAAAGGAAAAACTATAAAATGACAATTATTTTTTATTTTATCAGAGAGGAATTCAAATTTAAACATATACAGACATCTCTCATAAAGAAAACAGGGAAAGACAAGTCTCTCTGTAAAATGGACCATTGGATCTTTAGAGCTTTATATTATTTATTAAAAAGATTAAATGTAAAAACAAACAAACAAAAACAAAATTTAAAACCTGAATGTAAAAGAGGTTGAACTTGAACCTCTGGGATGCTTGACTGACAACCTGAGGTGAGAGAGGGCCATGGGTGAGAAACCTGCAGTCACAGTCCAGTGACTGTTGCTTTCATTATGGAAGGAAGGACTTTGAGCCAAAGAAATAAGAGGAAGAACAAGAAGCAACCTGAAAAGTGTGGAGAGTTATTAGAAAACAGAAACCAGGCCAAGTGTGGTGGCTCATACCTGTAATTCTAGCACATAGATAGGCCAAGGTAGGAGGATTGCTTGAACTCAGGAGTTCAAGACCAGCCTGGGCAACATAAGGAGATCCCTGTCTCTAAAAAAATAAAAAATTAACCAGGCATGAAGGTGTGCACCTGTGGTCCCAGATACTTAGGACGCTGAGGCCTGAGGCTCACTCAAACCTAAGAGATTGAAGTTGCAGCTAGCAGCAGATCACTCCAGCCTTTGTGACAAAATGAGATTCTGACAGAAAGAAGAGACAAAGAAGGAAAGAAAGAAAGAAAAAGAAAGAAAGAAAGAAAGAAAGAAAGAAAGAAAGAAAGAAAAGAAAGAAAGAAAGAAAGAAAGAAAGAAAGAAAGAAAGAAAAGCAAAGGAAGAAGGAAGAAGAAGGAAGGAAGAAGGAAGGAAGGAAAAGGAAGGAAAAGGAAGGAAAAGAAAGAAAGAAAAGAAAGAAAGAAAGAAAGAAAGAAAAAGAAAAGAAAGAAAGAAAGAAAGAAAGAAAGGAAGGAAGGAAGGAAGGAAGGAAGGAAGGAAGGAAGGAAGGAAGGAAGGAAGGAAGGAAGGAAGGAAGGAAGGAGAAAGAGAGAGAGGAAGGTAGGTGGAAGGAATTTAGTGGAGGTTATATGGTGGACAAGACGATCTATAATGGAAATGAAATAGAAAGGAAGGGAAGGAAGGAAGGAAGGAAGGAAGGAAGGAAGGAAGGAGGGAGGGAGGAAGGGAAGGAAAGAAAGAAGGAAGGAAGGAAGCAAGAAGCGCAGCGGAAGGCGGGCGGGCGGGAGGCAGGCAGGCAGGCAGGCAGGCAAATGCTACAAGCATTTGATAGAAAGCAAATCTAAGCTATGTCAGGGAACTGTAACAAGAGGGTGAGAGAAAAGTTTCAAAAACAGACAGTAGAATCATTCATTAATGAATACACCTGAAAGTACAGTCATACACTGTTTTTTGTTGTTGAGACGGAGTCTCTCTCTTGTCGCCCAGGCTGGGCTGCAAAGGCGCGATCTCGGCTCACTGCAACCTCCCCCTCCCGGGTTCAAGCTTCTCCTGCCTCGGGGCTTCCTGAGTAGCTGGGATTACAGGCGCACTCCACCACTCCCAGTTAATTTTTGTACTTTTAGTAGAGATGAAGTTTCACCATGTTGACCAGGCTAGTCTCGAATTCCTGACATCAGGTGATCCGCCTGCCTCGGCCTCCCAAAGTGCTGAGATTACATGCAAGAGCTACCACGCCCAGCCCAGTCATGCATTGTTTAGGGATGAAGATACAGTCTGAGAAATGTGCCTTTAGGAGGTTCCAACCTGTGTAAACACTGGAGAGAGAGGGTACCTATGGAAACCTAGATGGTACAGCCTACTACACACCTAGGCTATATATGTTACAGCATATTGCTCCAAATCTATACAGCATGTTACCATACTGAAAACTATACTGAACACAGTTGTAATACAATGGCAAGTATTTTTGTATCTAAACATATGTAAACACAGAGCAGATACAGTAAAAAATACCGTAAAGAATATTTTAAAAAATGGCACAACTGTATAGGGTGCTTGCATGAATGGGTCTTGCAGAACTGGAAGTTGCTCTAAGTGAGTCAATGAGTGAGTGCTGAGTGAATATGAAGGCCTAGGACATTACTATCTGTTCCTGGAGACTTTATAAATGCTTAGGCTACACTAAATTTATTTAAAAAATCTTTTTCCTTCTTCAAAAACAAATTAACCTGGCATAATCTATTTTAATTTATACTTTTATTATTTTTTAACTTTTTGACTTTGAATGTTGAAACATCATTTTGCAGCACATGAATGTAATTAATTATCTTAAAATATATATGCCCCAGCTGAAGGCTATACCTCTATCAAAGGACGTTGGTAAAACTGTGTGTGTGTGTGTGTGTGTGTGTGTGTGTGTGTTGTTAGACAGATAAAGCCCAAGAATTGTATGCTTTTAGTAAAAAACTGTATACTCCATCATCTTTCTGAAAAAAAAAAGCAGAATATTTTAAAAACTTAAGTAGAAAAGCAACACTGAAGTGAAAATTTACCTGTCATCATTTCTAATTGACATACTGATACATCATAGATTAAAATGATAATAAGCTTAAGAGTATATTTAATGGAAAAGAATAAATGTTATGCCATAAAATGATCATCAAGACATTGAGTTTGTTTAAACTCTCCAAAAGCACTGTTTTCTTTAATGTTTAAAAAAAAAAAAATTGGTCCTGAGTGAGTTAATATAATTTTATTTAATACAATAACACCCACTCTTGTATCATTCTGTAAATGTGAACATCTCATCTTCCACATCCTGATTTACACATCAGCCTAATCCTTCTGTAATAACTGCAGCAAACAATCAGTTGCCTATTCAATATCCATTCCCCCTTTTTCTTATGTATACGTCCAAATTTAGTTGAGTTGGGAAACAATATGCTCTGTATCAGGCAATGTGAAGTATTTGGTCCAAGTCAACTGTAATAATCTCATTCCTCTTTGCAATACTAGGAGTAATCAAATGAACAATTTCTGGTCAAGGGGAAAAGGGGCTTAGAAAATGTTTTATCTTTGACATAAACAGAGAAAGCAAAGGTAAGCCATTCCTCTCCCACCCCTTTCCTTGCTATTTGTGAAATAGTTTTGCCAGGATGCCGTGCTTGGGGTGTTACTGGGGGCAGAGTGAAAATATTGAAGAACCTAGTCCCCTGTATTCATGACTGTTTCTGAATGAACTCTGTAACATGCTTATCTCACGCTTCACTGTTAAGTGAAGTCATACGTAACTATATTATCTAAGTCACATTTTGGCTACTCTATTACTTAAACCTGAAGACATAATAATTGATATTACCACAATATCCTTTTTCTTAAAAAAAAAAAAAAAAAAAAAAAAAAAAAGGTGAATGGAAAAGAGAAAACTTTTTATCCACAAATTACTAATTTTGTATGTATATTTTTAGGGAATGCAAATAAACCATTATCGTGTTTGCTGAAAACATCATTGATAATACATTTCACTATATTGCTTTATTAATTCACAATTTGTTTCCCAACTCCAAAGAAATAAGGCTTTTTCTGTTATGCTATAAACTTCAGGAGATCAGGAATTGCAGTTGGTGGTGTGGTGCACTGTGCAGGTGATCCTTTACAGACTGAAACACTCATTCCTCCAGCTGTTGGAAAAACTGCAGTCTGGCAGTTCATCCTAAGAATCTCCCTTGGCCAAAAGGGAGCTGCCTTCTTCAAGCAATGCCCCATTCCTAGAGAGCAGCTTGCATCCATGATTGGAAGCAGAACATCTCTGAAAAACCATCCCAACTTCAGTGTTCCCTGCAGGATCAACTGAAGCCTCTGTTGTGTTTGTATCTAAGTTCAAATTCTTCCTCGTTTCAGTCCTGCTTCTCTCACTCTCTCATGGGTGTTGTTCCCACAAGCACACTGGAATAATCCTATTCTCAGATTCTGATCCCTGAGGACTGTAGCCTACAACAGTTGGTGCCAGGAATTCTAAGCGGAAGATTCAAAAATGGAATTTGGGAGCTGGATTGCCAACCGCTCACCTAACAATGAAGACCACCTCCCTAGTAGGAGGAATGCTGATAGCCATTGGCAGGCAGAAGTGAAATTGCTGAAGCTTTCACTGATGATTAACTGGATTTTATCATGAATACCAACATAAATGATTGAAATGGCAGGTATAATATCTCAGAGAAATTTATGAAGGTTGGGGTACAAAAGTATGTATAAGAACTATGGAATTGGATGATTAATTTGGAGGGATAGACGCACACACACACTTTAGAGAAGGACAATAAAATAATGAGAGTGATTATTACTAACTTAAAGTAAAATGTGAAGGTGGCATTACCTCCTTAGATGTTTGTTAAGGAGATTATTATCACTTGCAGAACAGCCAGAGTACAGAAAAACTCAAAGATCTTGTTTGAAATTGCATTATATGGGCAGTGGAGATAATAAATTAAAATTATAGTCCTGACTGGAATTGAATGGGACCCTAAGATTTTGGATAGAGGCATTGATATGGTTTGGCTCTGTGTTCCCACCAAAATCTCATCTTGTAGCTTCCATAATTTTCATATGTTGTGGGAGGCACCTGGTGGGAGATGATTGAATCAAGTGAGTAGGTCTTTCCCATGCTATTCTCCTGACAGCGAATGGGTCTCACGTGAGCTAATGGTTTTAAAAATGGGAGGTTCTCTGCAAAAGATCTCTCTCTTTGCCTGCTGCCATCTACATAAGATGTGACTTGCTCCTCTTTGCCTTCTGCTATGATTGTGAGGCCTCTTCAGCCATGTGGAACCGTAAGTCCAATAACTCTCTTTCTTTTATAAATTGGCCTGTCTTGGGTATGTCTTTAACAGCAACATGTTAATATAGTAAATATTGGTACCAGTAGAGTGGGGTATTGCTGAAAAGATACCTGAAAATGTGGAAGTGGCTTTGGAACTGGGTAGCAGGCAGAAGTGGGAATAGTTTGGAAGGCTCAGAAGATAGGAAAATGAGGGTAAGTTTGGAACTCCCTAGAGACTTGTTGAATGGTTTTGACAAAAAATGCTGACAGATAGTCCAGTCTGAGGTGGTCTCAGATGGAAATGAGGAACATATTGGGAACTGGAGCAAAGGTGACTCTTGTTATGTTTTAGCAAGGAGACTGGTGGCATTTTGCCCCTGCGCTAGAGATTTGTGGAACTTTGAACTTGAGAGAGATGATTTAGGGTATCTGGTGGAAAAATTTTTAAGCACCAAAGCATTCAAGAGGTGACTTGGGTGCTGTTAAAGGCATTTAGTTTCAAAAAAGAAATGGAGCATAAAAGTTTGGAAAATTTGCAGCCTACCAAAGCAATAGAAAAGAAAATCCTATTTTCTGAGGAGAAATTCAAGCCAGCTGCAGAAATTTACATAAGTAACGAGGAGCTAGAATAGAATGTTAATAACCAGGACAATGGGGAAAATGTCTCCAGGGCATGTCAGAATCCTTTGCAGCAGCCCCTTCCATCACAGGCTCAGATGCCTAGGAGGAAAAAGTGGTTTGGTGGGTGGGGCCCAGGTTCTCCCCACTGTGTGTAGCTTAGAGACTTGGTGCCCTGCATCCCAGCTGCTCCAGCCATGGTTGAAAGGGACCAATGTAGAGTTCAGGCCATGGCTTCAGAGGGTGCCAGCCCCAAGTCTTGGCAGCTTCCAGGTGGTGTTGAGCCTGTGAGTGCACAGAAGTCAAGTTTTGAACTTTGGGAACCTCCTCCTATATTTCAGAAGATGTATGGAAATGCCTGGATTCCCAGGCAGAAGTTCACAGTAGGGGCAGGGTCCTCATGTAGAACCTCTGCCAGGGCAGTGCAAAAGGGAAATGTGGGGTCGGAGCCCCCACACAGAGGTCCTACTGGAGCACCACCTAGTGAAGCTGTGAGAAGAGGGCCATCATCCTCCAGACTCCAGAATGGTAGATCCATGGACAGCTTGCACAGTGCACCTAGAAAAGCTGCACACAGTCAACGCCAACCCGTGAAAGCAGCTGGGAGGGAGGCTGTACCCTACAAAGCCACAAGGGTGGAGCTGCCCAAGACCATGGGGACCTACCTCCTGCATCAGTATGATCTGGGTGTAAGACATGGAGTCAAAAGAGATAATTTGGGAGCTTTAAGATTTGACTGCTCTGCTGGATTTGGACGACGTGTGTGGGCCTTAGAACCTCTCTATTTTGGCCAATTTATCCCATTTGGAATGGCTGCATTTACCCAATGCCTGGACCCCCATTGTATCTAGGAAGTAACTAACTTTCTTTTGATTTTACAAGCTGATAAGGGGAAGGGACTTGCCTTGCCTCAGATAAGACTTTGGACTGTGGACTTTTGAGTTAATGCTGAAATAAGTTGCAAGCTTGGGGGACTGTTGGGAAGGCATGATTAGTTTTGAAATGTGACAATATGAGATTGGGAGGGGTCATGGGCAGAATGATAGAGTTTTGCTCTGTGTCTCCACCCAAATCTCATCTTGTAACTCCCATAATTCCCACGTGTTGGGAGAGGGACCTAGTGAGACATGTTTGAATCATGGGGGTGGGTCTTTTCCATGCTGTCCTTCTGATAGTGAATGGGTCTCCTGAGATCTGATGGTTTTAAAAATGGAAGTTTCTCTGCATAATCTCTGTTTGCCTGCTGCCATCCATGTAAGATGCGACTTGCTCCTCCTTGCCTTCTGCCATGATTGTGAGGCCTCCCCAGCCATGTGGAGTGTAAGCCCAATACTCCTCTTTCTTTTGTAAATTTCCCAGTCTTGGGTATGTCTTTATCAACAGCATGAAAATAAAATAATACAGACACTGAGATTATCATACTCAAAGCTTTGCAAACTCTAAGTCCCTTTGAACCCTCTGGAATTACAGTACTGACCAAATTCTGTGAGTTAACAGTAGTATTCTCTCTTCCTCAAAGATGGAACGGAAGCCTTTGCCTAAACAGACAACATGTTACACCCCTAGGTATCTACCCTAACGTTTCATCTTGACCCTTAAACCCATACCTAGAATGAAGTGGCAGTATAATTTGTTTGGAAAAATATCATAAGGTCAGACTACCCACAAGCTGACTAATATGCACAAAAGGGCCAGAGGACACTCTTTTTACTACAGAAATCAGAAATGCTCCATGGAGAACACAGAAACTTCATTGAATAGCTCAATAGGGCCTGTCCTCTTAGGCTAGAGCTGAAGGTAGGAGAGGCTGTTTCAGGTTTTCCAGAGGAGGAAACAGACTCTACCCTAAAATAACTTCAGTATATGTACCAGCAAGAGTAAAGACTTTGGAAACTGTCACTAAAAAATGCTGAATCGAAGAGCGTGATATACAAAGTTGGATAAATGAGATTTTTCAAAAAATGTGAGCACTCTCCCATAATGTAGTTTGAAAACCTGGCAAAGCCCCAGGAGAAGGTGCTAACACACAGCTGGGATGGCTCTGAGAAGCAGGGATAAATTGATGGCCCACGCTATGGGAAGTAGAAATACCAGAACTGCCATGGCAGACAGTGGAAGAAGAGATTATAAGTTAGAATGGATATAAAACATAAGGCAGAATACCCACAAGCTGACTAATATAGACAAGTGGGCCAGAGCACACTCTTTTTACTAAGGAAATGAGAAATGTTCCAGAGGGAGCACAGAAACTTCAATAGGGCTTGTCCTCCATAGGTTAGAGCTGAAGGTAGGAGAGGTTCTTTCAGAACTGACCTGCCAAAAAGTAAAAGTCAAGAGAGGCAATAATAATCAGGCATACTTAGTGGATGAGTGTCTGGGTAGGAAGGCAGCCAGAGGTAATTTAAAACACACAGAGTTATGGAGATGATTAATAGAACACAACCCTAGGAAGAACCTAGATGGGCAACAAAAGTGTTAATCTAGATAATAAATAGAAATCAAGGTTGAATAACCAGGAGCTTAGAGCAGTTGACCTTTAAAAATGTCAAAGACCACAATTGAACAATGAGAACACTTGGACACAGGGTGGGGAACACCACACACTGAGGGCTGTCATGGGGTGGAGGGGAGAGGGGAGGGATAGCATTAGGAGATATACTTAATGTAAATGACGAGTTAAATGGGTGCAGCACACCAACATGGCACATGTATACATACGTAACAAACCTGCACGTTGTGCACATGTACTCTAGAACTTAAAGTATTATTATAATAATAATAATAATAAAGTCAAAGACCAGCTGGGCACAGTGACTCACACCTGTAATCCCAGCACTTTGGGAGGTGGAAGCGGGTGGATCACGAGGTCAGGAGATCGAGACCATCCTGGCTAACATGATGAAACCCCATCTCTACTAAAAATACAAAAAATCAGCTGGGAATGGTGGCAGGCACCTGTAGTCCCAGCTACTCGGGAGGCTGAGGCAGGAGAATGGCGTGAACCCGGGAGGTGGAGCTTGCAGTGAGCTGAGATCGTTCCACCGCACTGCAGTCTGGGCGACAGAGATAGACTCCGTCTCAAAAAAAAAAAAAAAAAAATGTCAAAGACCTCGAGCCAATTTTTAGTCTTAGAATTCATTGACTGAGAGACCTGATTCCTCAGGAACAAGGACCTGCAAGACCACAGTAAATATATAAGGTAATAATTTTATATTCCTAGTGGGATTTATGGGACATTTATTCATATGACTGTGCACTGAAAAACAAAGGGTGAAGAGAATATTCCAATATTAAAATGATTATTGGGCATAAAGTCTGAGTTGAAATTGATTTCCAGTGACCTGAAGTGTCAGGAAAAGGTAGGTTGCTGTTACACCATAGGGGAAAGGAAGGATATGCTTGCCATGTATGTGACCCATCGGAGCATTTATTAGTATTTTAGTATTCCCCTGCCCAAGGTTTTATACAAATTTATCTTTCTATTTCCAGATTGTGATTCCTGAGGACTCTAGCCTACAGCAGTTGGTGGCAGGAATAATTCTAGGAGGCAGATTCAAAAATGGGATTTGGGAGCTGGGTTTGCCAGCCACTCAGCTAACGACAAAGGCCACCTCACTAGCAGGGGGAATGCTGATAGCACCTAGTAGGCAGTAGTAAAATTGCTGAGGCTTTCACTGATGATTAACTGAATTTATTCATATATGCTAATGTAAATGTTTGAACTGGTAGGTATAATATCTCAGGTGTTTGTGAAGTTTGGGGTACAGCATGAAAAGATAGTAGATACATGAGAAGACAGTATATACAGCATGAGAAGGGCATGATAAGTGGAGGTGCAGACCCATCCCACAAAGTAAAGCACCTAGGCCATTGGAGTTTCTAAACAAAGATGAGGAAAATGTAGACTTGTTCGTGGAGCAGAGAGGTGGCGAAAGACCAACTGCAATTGGTGACTAAGACCAAATGCGATAGGTGACTTATAGTTTGTCCCACTAAACTTCCTCCTGTGAGTTTTTACAGGAATTGAGGCTAATAAGAATTTCTGAGGATCTGTTCAAAGCTGAGTCCCATTTATTTCATGAAATAAATGGATCTTAGTCGCACAAAAAGTGAACTCCAGTAGATGCTATGCTATAAAGCTCCTTTCAGATAACACTTAGGATTGAGGCTTTCATTCTCCAAAAATTGGTATCAATCAAAAGGAATTGCTTCACTGGAGGTTGCCATCTTCTCAGGGGCAGTACTCATCCAGTGGCCAATGCAGGGATATAAAATCTAGACCCCCTTACCCGAAATAAAGACATCTCAGATTGAGAGCTTTCTACGTAGCATTACAACTTTCTCATTCCAGTCCTTCTTCCCTCACTCCATAATCGGTGTTGATCCTGAGAGCACTCCCTAACAAACTACAGGCAAGCAAATCTCCATCTCAGAGTCTGTTTCCCAGGAAACCCTACTTATGACAAGGGTTATTTATTTTTATTTTAAAAATTTCTAGAATATTTTTGGACATACTGTCTTGTAGTTTGTCTGAAGGAACCCTAAATACCAAAGCTTAAATGCATTACAGATCCTTTCCATAGTCAAATAATCAAACCATATTTTTAAAAGTTCAAGTAATATTTTCTTTGACACAGAGTGTAACCAACATCTGCAACAGCCATCAGTGCACAAACTTGAGTCTAAATTATAGTTAAAATTAAATCTCAAACACCTTTAATTATGCGTAAAGATTGATTCCTTTGTGACAGGAAGTATGATGTATACCCAGTATCAAGAATTTCTACCATCATGTCCTGGTTCTAATAAAATGATAAGATTTTTTTAAAAGGAAGGAATGAGATGCTAGTTACACCGACCAAAGTAAAATCAAAGAGAGGATATACTCACTAACTGCAAGTCAATTTAGCAAAAAGGAAATTATGAAACCTGAAATTTACTTCCCTTCCTCTGCTAAGAAGCAAGATCTTGAGCCTATCCAAACGGAAGGATAAATGCATAACCTGAAACAGAAGCTAAAGATAATTGAGGAGATAGTGAAAGAACACAAGTATACTCTTCAATGAATGCAACTTTCAGCCACAGAAATAATCCCTAACAGACTACTGAGTACAGTTGCAGTAAGATTATAAAGGCATTGGTAGTAATTTCTGAGTAATCCTGGCTAGCTGGATAGTGATAAAGGAAAGATGGAAAGAATGATATCTTAATTGTGGAAAGGGCAAAAAAGGTGGGAAAAAATTACCATCCAGGAAATCTGTAATTAGATCAAATCTTGGATTATTTAAAGCAGTGTCTGTATTTGGAAAGGGAAATAGTTACAGCTAGATGTCAGGCATGTTGGAATGATATCAATCTCTATTGATTCAAATATTAGAAAACCAGATCAGATGGAACCATACATAGAGTACTTTAGAATGTCAGCAACACATTAACAAAGTTTCATAGTCATCATATGTATAAGAAAAAATTAATGAGTAGAATGATGGCAAAGTTTGAAACTCCATAGAAAAAAATACAGACAATACACTCAGGTCAACTGGAAGTGAAGTCCAGAGCACTTTGGCTGCAAAGATCCATAAAACATTTCTTAATATTTTGTCCAATTATATAGTCATCAATACTTTTTTTTTTTTTTTTTTTGAGACAGAGTTTCAGTCTTGTTGCCCAGGCTGGAGTACAAATGTGTGATCTCGGCTCACTGAAACCTCTGCCCTCTGCCTCACAGGTTCAAGTGATTCTCCTTCCTCAGCCTCTTGAGTAGCTGGGATTACAGGCACATGCCACCACACCCAGCTAATTTTATATTTTTAGTAGAGATGGGATTTCTCCATGTTAATCAGGCTGGTCTCGAACTCCTGACCTCAGGTGATCCACCCGTCTCAGCCTCCCAAAGTGCTGGGATTACAAGCGTGAACCACTGCGCACAGCCTGATGGTCATCAATACTTCTGAGGATAATTGAGAAGACAAAAATCAGAAACCCAAAAAATTTCATATGTTATCAGATGACATAAACACAAAATGAAATCATGAATAGTAAGTCATATATTTAAGTAGCAACAGTCCAGGATGAGAAGAACACTAGCTTACTGCTGCTGTTTATGTGAAAGAGACTAAGGTTTCTGTTGATTAGAAATAGGAAGAAACATTGCAAAGGGTTAGTGTATTGATAGCAGAATTATTATACGAGCAGTCAAAAAATGATAATCACAACCATGGGCTTGTGAAAGTGAATCTTAAAGTCTGTCTAGAGTTCAAATTGTTATATATTAAGGGAAAAAATGGTGAGAAAGAGCATCAACATTAAACAGTATTTATTATATTCCAAGCACTATGTTAATTACACCAGAGCAGCCAATATTTATTTTTTCAATTAATTTTTCACAATAAGTCTTTGATGTAGATAAAACTATTCTAGTTTTATAGTCAAATAAACACAAACTCAAATTGTTTAATAAATTTGGCCAAGCAAAAACAACCGTAAGTGGAGAAAGTGAGCTTTACCCAAATTCTGTCAAACTCCAAAACTCTTCTCACTTAGAGTTCCTAATAGAAACACAACTCTTAGGTCCTTAATGAAGAAGCTGAAGTTCATGGAAGGTGTGGTGGCTATAATCTATAATAATGGACCTTTTAGCACTATTCTTACTCATTATCACTGTGACTAAATCAGAAGAACATAATTCTCTTGGTCTAAGTTTTGAAGATATTTTCCTTTGTACTACTGTTTTTTCTTCCACAGAGCCTCTCTCTCTGTGTCTTCTTTCTCTTCATGAATATAAATGAATGCTAAAATGTTATTTGTAACCACTGAAAATACAGCACAAATGCACAGGTCCCTAGCTCTTTCCAACTCACTGAGATTCTTATCTAGAGGTGAATGATTATTTTCATTTTATCACATGGTTTCTTAAGTAAGATTATTCTGTACATTTTTAATATCACACAAACTGAAACACATTGCATAGATTCCTTCACATTATTTATTGCAAGCGTTTTGTACCAAGTGATGTCTTAAGGGTGCTTTCTGTAACTTTGCTTACACATACACACGAAAGTTATCTCAGAATTGGTTTTTGAATTGTTTCTTGAGGCTTATCAAGATCACTATAGTGCAAATCTGTTGGATGTGACAACAGTGGTGAGAATTTTCCGAGGCCAAATGGCTATCAGACTTTCAGTTGATCAAAGACAATTGAGAGCCATTTTAATAGCTAACTAGTAATGATAAATAGATAAATTTTTAAATTTTGACTCTATTGGCTTAAAAGGAAATGTAAAATCTGTAACAGAAGACATTCATTTTTGGCATGAGGTCTCTGACTAATAAGACTATAGGCTCTAAGAAGGTTACTTTATTTATGTTTGACTCCATTCCATGATATACTCTTGCAATCTTTTAAGGTTGTTTATTTTTAGACCTTGGAATACAGAGGCCACGACCCTTCAATCTAGGCTTACTACCTAGCTTCAGGATTCCTGACCTACAATGTTCTACCATGTTATTCACTATTTTGTCCTTTGCTTTTATGTAGATATTCCCCCACTGTAGACCTGAGGCATTATAATAGCAGCCCTATTGTCTGGCTGACTCAAAAGCAATAGTTTTCAAAACTTGTATATTTAAATTCTGCTACTCGCTAAAAATAGCTTTTAAAATGTTTGCTTACTTATTTACATCTTGTCTAGAGAAGTTTCTTTTGTTTTGATATGGTAGAGAATCTGATTTGTAGTTAACCCAGGGCATATTAAGCTCATACTAAAATATTCAAACACTACGTTAAGAAATATATCCTAACTGGTCACAGTGGCTCATGCATGTAACCCCAGTGCTCTGGGAGGCCAAGGGAAGAGGATTGCTTGAGTCCAGTAGTTTGACAGCAGCCCAGGCAACATACCAAGACTCCATCTTTACAAAAAATTTAAAAATTAGCGAGGAGTGGTAGTGCTTGCCTGCAGTCCTAGCTACTTAGAAGGCTAAGGCAGGAGGACTGCTTGAGCCCAGGAGTTAGAGGTTACAATGAGCTATGATGATGTCATTGCACTCTACCCTGGGTGGCAGAGCGAGACCTTGTCACTTAAAAGAAAAAACAATGTGTGTCCCATTTCTAGTCTGAGAGTACAGTTTAGTAGGTAAAACAGCAATGCATGACCTTATGATGATATTAATGATACTATAGTTTTCAAAGCTAAGTTACCAAAGAAGTAGTGTCCGAACTCAACTATTAAAATCCTAATCCTTAAGGAATTCACATGTGGGATGAAAAGTTTGAGTTATTTACTGAAGAAAATAATTATTAAATGCCTAAGTATAGAAAGATAGTGAAATAACTTTCTAAACTTTAATAATGTTGTATTTTTATTGTTGTGGTCTGTAATGTTTTATTTATTAATGATTTATATTTATGAATCAAAGTAAGATACTCTAATATTTTAAATATGAATTTAAATATTTTTCTTCAATTTATGAGAAACAAAGGCAGAGAAGCATATGAAGCAATATTGTTTTATTTTAAAAGGAAAAAACAAAAATTATGAAAACTTAATGGTGTTTGTTAAAAGTAGATTAGATCATCTTTCAATCTTAAAATATTGCTTGTATTCTAGTATAAATTGCTATACTCAATATGAATAATAATTTTAACTTATTACAACTTGTGTAATTCTTACATTGCTTGGTTAACTATAGCCCCATACATGTTACTGTATTTAGAAGTTGCTGTCATTGACACCACATAGGAACTATGTGTGGTATCAGCTATGGTGCCGTAACTGAAATATGTTAACAGCTGTTGCAACAGACCAAATAAATAAATACGAATTAATATCCTTCTTGAGTTGTTTGAAAGTAAAAATTATTACAGTGATATTAATGATGAGTGTACAAATCTAGACCTATATACAACGTTCTACATATATATAATTAGATAGACTTCGATGGATAGATTAGATAGATAGATGCTACTAAGTATTGATTAGTGTTAATAAAAAACAAAATTAATTGAAGCACCAACCATGTGCTTCACTGTGCTAGGCCTTTAGTCCTAATAGGAACTCTATAAGGTAGGTAATTTTATAACTCTATATAACAGATTAAAAGACTGAAATTAAGAATTTAGGTAATTTTCCCTAATAGTCAACCAGCAGATAAATGAAGAAGGAGTCTTGACTCCTTCACATTTGGAATGTGAAGGCCAAAGGTGTTGACTCTAGCACTTCAGTTCTTGAATATGCCTTTATTTTATTTTTCACAGATTATTTTTTCTTTAAGAATCTCCATACTTGGAGATTTTTAAAAAGAACATACATATTGTATAAGAGTGTGTGTGTGTGTATGTGTGTGTGTGCGTGTGTGCATAAATAATAGCTACAGCAAAAACAACCTCCTCAGAAAGAGTGATTTAAGTTATATTCAAAATGGGGTGATTTAGCATAAGTCTATAAATATAAAAATATAAAATATAAACTTCAACAAAAAAGCTATGTCATAGTTTTCCCTGGTACATTAGTTCAAAGAAAACATATTTATTTTGCTCCTAGTGAGATACCTTGAGAACAAACAAGGATGAATCAGATATCAAGCCTATTATCAAAAATCTTATAATAATAAAGAGGCAATGTCTTATACAAGAGTAAGAGCAAAACGTAATAATGAAATGCCATTAAAAAAGCATAAATAAAATAAATCTTGGGGGAGTTATAACAGGGGAAATGTCTACTTGGGAGATGATGAGCAGTTTCACTAGAAAAAAATAAGAGGGAAAATGACATTTCAGCTAGCTGTGAGTATGGACACATCAAACTGGAAGAAATAGAAGGACCAAAAAAAGAGAGGCTGTATAAAGGCAGTATGTCTGTTAAGCCAGATATGTTAGTGGAAAAATGGGAGGTAATATTAAGGAAACCTAGAGGCTAGGAGACTGAGTTTTAAACTTTTTTTCCATTACTGAGGGGAGACTTCATAAAGATGTATGTGCAGGAAACCAACATGTTCAAAAATGGACTTCAAGGGCATCAGTGTGTAAAAAGGATCAGAGCTGAGAAAGTCTAAAGCCTACCTGATAAGGTAGCTACTGCCATATTCCACTTAAATGTCACATACACTTTGGATTTAAAGGTGGGTATCATATTACATAGAGTTCTACGCATCTCTCTGGTAATAAACAAAAGTATTAGTAAATTTTTGTCATCAAGGGCAAAAATCAGCCTATGGGACAAATTCAGGGGCCATGAACAAAATATAAAGTAGCACCTATTTTTTTAAATTAAAACATAATCATGCTCATTCATTTACGTCTTTTCTATGGCTGCTTTTACTCTGTGATGGCATAGTTGAATAGCTGCCACAGATACCATGTGGCTATACCACTGTTTTATCAAAAGTGGGAAAAGGCATTTTAATAGAAACGGGAAGTATTTTGAAATACTTTTCTCAACAAAATTGTTAGAGAACACACTTTTTACATAAATGAAACATATCTCCATGTGTTTCATATATAAATATCTCATGTGTTTGACTCATTTAATTTGCCTATATAGTCTCATAGGTATATAAGTTGTCAACCACTGTTTATTATTATACTTTAAGTTCTGGGATACAAGTGCAGAATGTGCAGGTCTGCTACATAGGTATACACATGCCATGGTAGTTTGTTGCACCCATCAATCCGCCATCTACATCAGTTATTTCTCCTAAAGGTATCCCTCCCTTAGCCCTGCAACCCACAACAGGCCCTGGTGTGTGATGGTCCTCTCCCTGTGTCCATGTGTTCTCAACGTTCTACTCCCACTGATGAGTGAGAATATGCGGTATTTGGTTTTCTGTTTCTGTGTTCGTTTGCTGAGAATGATGGTTTTCAGCTTCATCCATGTCCCTGCAAAGGACATGAACTCATCCCTTTTTAAGGCTGCATAGTATTGCATGGCGCATGTGTGCCACATTTTCTTTATTCAGTCTATCATTGATGGGCACTTGGGATGGTTCCAAGTCTTTCCTATTGTGAATAGTACTCCAATAAACATATGTGTGCATCTGTCTTCATAGTGGAATGACTTATAATCCTTTGGGTATATACCCAGTAATGGGGTTGCTGTGTCAAATGGTGTTTCTGGTTCTAGATCCTTGAGTAATTGCCACACTATCTTCCACAATGGTTGAACTAATTTACACTCCCACCAAGAGTGTAAAAGCATTCCTATTTCTCCACATCCTCTCCAGTATCTGTTATTTCCTGACTTTTTAATGATGGCCATTCTAACTGACATGAGATGATATCTCATTGTGGTTTTGATTTACATTTCGCTAATAAATCGTAATGATGAGCTTTTTTTCATGTTTGTTGGCCACATAAATGTCTTAAGAAGTTTCTGTTTATATATTTGCCCACTTTTTGATGGGGTTGTTTGGTTTTTTCTTGTCAATTTGTTTAAGTTCTTTATATATTCCAGATATTAGCCCTTTGTCAGATGGATAGATTGCAAAAATTTTATCCCATTCTGTATGTTGCTTGTTCACTCTGATGATAGTTTCTTTTGCTGTGCTGAAGCACTTTTGTTTAATTAGATCCCACTTGTCAATTTTGACTTTGGTTGCCATTACTTTTGGTATTGCAGCCATTAAGTCTTTGCCCATACCTATGTCCTGAATGGTATTGCCCAGGTTTTCTTCTCAGATTTTGATGGTTTTAGGTCTTACATTTAAGTCTTTAATCAACCTTGAGTTAATTTTTGTGTAAGGTGTAGGGAAGCGGTCCAGTTTCAGTTTTCTGCATATGGCTAGCCAGTTTTTGCCACACCGTTTATTAAGCAGGAAATCCTTTCCCCATTGCTTGTTTTTTTCAGGTTTGTCAAAGATCAGATGGTTGTAGATGTGTGGTATTATTATTATTTTTATTATTATTATACTTTAAGTTCTAGGGTACATGTGCACAATGTGCAGGTTTGTTACATATGTATACATGTGCCATGTTGGTGTGCTGCACTCATTAACTCATCATTTACATTAGGTATATCTCCTAATGCTATCCCTCCCACCTCCCCCTTCCCCACAATAGGCTCTAGTGTGTGATATTCCCGTTCCTGGATCCAAGTGATCTCATGGTTCTATTCCTACCTATCAGTAAGAACATGCAGTGTTTGGTTTCCTGTTCTTGCGATAGTTTGCTGAGGAGATGGTTTCCAGTTGTATCCATGTCTCTACAAAGGACACAAACTCATCCTTTTTTATGGCTGCATAATATTCTGTGGTGTATATGTGCCACATGTTCTTAATTCAGTCTGTCACTGATGGACATGTGGGTTGATTCCAAGTCTTTGCTATTGTGAATAGTGCCACAATAAACATACATGTACATGTGTCTTTATAGCAGCATGATTTATAATCCTTTGGGTATATCCCCAGTAAAGGGATGGCTGGGTCATATGGTACATCTAGTTCTAGATCCTTGAGGAATCTCCACACTGTCTTCCACAATGGTTGAACTAGTTTACAGTCCCACCAACAGCGTAAAAGTGTTCCTATTTCTCCACATCCTCTCTAGCACCTGTTGTTTCCTGACTTTTTAATGATCGCCATTCTAGCTGGTGTGAGATGGTATCTCATTGTGGTTTTGATTTGCATTTCTCTGATGGCCAGTGATGATGAGCATTTTTTCATGTGTCTGTTGGCTGTATGAATGTCTTCTTTTGAGAAGTGTCTGTTCATATCCTTTGCCCACTTTTTGATGGGGTTGTTTGCTTTTTTCTTGTAAATTTGTTTGAGTTCTTTGTAGGTTCTGGATATTAGCCCTTTGTCGGATGAGTAGATTGCAAAAATTTTCTCCCATTCTGTAGGTTGCCTGTTCACTCTGATGGTAGTTTCTTTTGCTGTGCAGAAGCTCTTTAGTTTAATGAGATCCCATTTGTCAATTTTGGCTTTTGTTGCCGTTGCTTTTGGTGTTTTAGACATGAAGTTCTTGCCCATGCCTATGTCCTGAATAGTATTACCTAGGTTTTATTCTAGGGTTTTTATGGATTTAGGTCTAATATTTAAGTCTCTAATCCATCTTGAATTAATTTTCGTATAAGGAGTAAGGAAAGGATCCAGTTTCAGCTTTCTACTTATGGTTAGCCAATTTTCCCAGCACCATTTATTAAATAGGGAATCCTTTCCCCATTTCTTGTTTTTCTCAGGTTTGTCAAAGATCAGATGGCTGTAGATGTCTGGTATTATTTCTGAGGGCTGTGTTCTGTTCCATTGGTTTATATCTCTGTTTTGGTACCAGTACCATGCTGTTTTGGTTACTATAGCCTTGTAGTATAGTTTGAAGTCAGGTAGCGTGATGCCTCCAGCTTTGTTCTTTCCGGTTAGGATTGTCTTGGCAATGCGGGGTCTTTTTTGGTTCCATATGAACTTTAGAGCAGTTTTTTCCAAATCTGTGAAGAAAGTCATTGGTAGCTTAATGGGGATGGCATTGAATCTATAAATTACCTTGAGCAGTATGGCCATTTTCACAATATTGATTCTTCCTATCCGTGAGCATGGTATGTTCCTCCATTTGTTTGTGTCCTCTTTTATTTCACTGAGCAGTGGTTTGTAGTTCTTGAAGAGGTCCTTTACATCCCTTGAAAATTGGATTCCTAGGTATTTTATTCTCTTTGAAGCTATTGTGAATGGGAGTTCATTCATGATTTGGCTCTTGAAAGTGGGATTACTAGGTATTTTATTCTCTTTGAAGCTATTGTGAATGGGAGTTCATTCATGATTTGGCTCTCTGTCTGTTACTGGTGTATAAGAATGCTTGTGATTTTTGCACATTGATTTTGTATCCTGAGACTTTGCTGACGTTGCTTATCAGCTTAAGGAGATTTTGGGCTGAGATGATGGGGTTTTCTAAATATACAATCATGTCATCTGCAAACAGAGACAATTACTTCTTTTCCTAACTGAATGTCTTTTATTTTTTTCTCTTGCCTGATTGCCCTAGCCAGAACTTCCAACACTATGTTGAAGAGGAGTGGTGAGAGGTGGCATCCCTGTCTTGCTTGTCTTGCTCCAGTTTTCAAAGGGAATACTTCCAGTTTTTGCCCATTCATATGATATTGGCTGTGGGTTTGTCATAAATAGCGCTTATTATTTTGAGATATGTTCCATCAATACCGAATTTATTGAGCGTTTTTAGCATGAAGGGCTGTTGAATTTTGTCAAAGGCCTTTTCTGCATCTATTGAGATAATCATGTGGTTTTTGTCTTTGGTTCTGTTTATATGCTGGATTATGTTTATTGATTTGTGTATGTTGAACCAGCCTTGCATCCCAAGGATGAAGCCCACTTGATCATGGTAGATAAACTTTTTGATGTGCTGCTGGATTCGGTTTGCCAATATTTTATTGAGGATTTTTGCATCAATGTTCATCAGGGATATTGGTCTAAAATTCTCTTTTTTTGCTGTGTCTCTGCCAGGCTTTGGTATCAGAATGATATTGGCCTCATAAAATGAGTTAGGGAGGATTCCCTCTTTTTCTATTGATTGGAATTGTTTCAGAAGGAATGCTACCAGCTCCTCCTTGAACCTCTGGTAGAATTCGGCTGTAAATCTGTCTGGTCCTGGACTTCTTTTGGTTGGTAGGCTATTAATTATTGCCTCCATTTCAGAGCCTGCTATTGGTCTATTCAGGGATTCAACTTCTTCCTGATTTAGTCTTGGGAGAGTGTAAGTGCCCAGGAAATTATCCTTTTCTTCTAGGTGTTCTAGTTCATTTGCATAGAGGTTTTTATACTATTCTCTGATGATAGTTTGTATTTCTGTGCGATCGGTGGTGATATCCCCTTTATCATTTTTTATTGTGTCTATTTGATTCTTCTCTCTTTTCTTCTTTATTAGTCTTGCTAGCAGTCTATCAATTTTGTTGATCTTTTTCAAAAAACCAACTCCTGGATTCATTGATTTTTTGGAGGGGTTTTTGTGTCTCTATCTCCTTCAGTTCTGTTCGGATCTTAGTTATTTATTGCCTTCTGCTAGCTTTTGAATGTGTTTGCTCTTGCTTCTCTAGTTCTTTTAATTGTGATGTTAGGGTGTCAATTGTAGATCTTTCCAGCTTTCTCTTGTGGGCATTTAGTGCTATAAATTTTCCTCTACACACTGCTTTAAACGTGTCCCAGAGATTCTGGTGTGTTGTATCGTTGTTCTCATTGGTTTCAAAGAACATCTTTATGTCTGCCTTCATTTCGTTATGTACCCAGTAGTCATTCAGGAGCAGGTTATTCAGTTTCCATGTAGTTGAGTGGTTTTGATTGAGTTTCTTAGTCCTGAGTTCTAGTTTGATTGCACTGTGGTCTGAGAGACAGTTTGTTATAATTTCTGTTCTTGTACATTTGCTGAGGAGTGCTTTACTTCCAATTATGTGGTCAATTTTGGAACAAGTGCAATGTGGTGCTGAGAAGAATGTATATTCTGTTGATTTGGGGTGGAGAGTTCTGTAGATGTCTATTAGGTCCGCTTGGTGCAGAGTTGAGTTCAATTCCTGGATATCCTGTGAACTTTCTGTCTTGTTGATCTGTCTAATGTTGACAGTGGGGTGCTAAAGTCTCCCATTATTATTGTATGGGAGTCTAAGTCTCTTTGTAAGTCTCTAAGGACTGCTTTATAAATCTGGGTGCTCCTGTATTAGGTGCATATATATTTAGGATAGTTAACTCTTCCTGATGAATTGATCCCTTTACCATTATGTAATGGCCTTCTTTGTCTCTTTTGATCTTTGATGGTTTAAAGTCTGTCCCCTGATTTTTTTTGTTCTCCATTTGCTTGGTGGATCTTCCTCCATCACTTTATTTTGAGCCTATGTGTGTCTCTGCATGTGAGATGGGTCTCCTGAATACCGCAAACTCATGGGTCTTTATCCAACTTGCCAGTCTGTGTCTTTTAATTGGACCATTTAGTTCATTTACATTTAAGGTTAATATTGTTATGTGTGAATTTGATCCTGTCATTATGATATTAGCTGGTTATTTTGCTCATTAGTTGATGCAGTTTCTTCCTAGCATCAATGGACTTTACATTTTGGCACATTTTTGCAATGGCTGGTAATGGTTTTTCCTTTCCATGTTTAGTGCTTCCTTCAGGATCTCTCGTAGGGCAGGCCTGGTGGTGACAAAATCTCTAAGCATTTGCTTGTCTGTAAAGGATTTTATTTCTCCTTCACTTATGAAACTTAGTTTGGCTGGATATGAAATTCTGGGTTGAAAATTCTTTTCTTGAAGAATGTTGAATATTGGCCCCCACTCTCTTCTGGCTTGTAGAGTTTCTGCCGAGAGATCTGCTATTAGTCTGATGGACTTCCCTTTGTGGGTAACCCGACCTTTCTCTCTGGCTGCCCTTAACATGTTTCCTTCATTTCAACTTTGGCGAATCTGACAATTATGTGGTCTTGGAGTTGCTCTTCTCAAGGAGTATCTTTGTGGCGTTCTCTGTATTTCCTGAATTTGAATGTTGGCCTGCCTTACTAGCTTGGGGAAGTTCTCCTCGATGATATTCTGCAGAGTGTTTTCCAACTTGGTTCCATTTTCCCCGTCACTTTCAGGCACACCAATCAGACGTAGATTTGGTCTTTTCACATATTCCCATATTTCTTGGAGGCTTTGTTCATTTCTTTTTACTCTTTTTTCTCTAAACTTCTCTTGTCACTTCATTTCATTTATTTGATCTTCAATCACTGATACTCTTTCTTCCAGTTGATCGAGTCAGTTACTGAAGCTTGTGCATTTGTCATGTAATTCTTGTGTCATGGTTTTCATCTCTATCATTCTTTTATCTGCATTCTTTTATCTGCATATCAGTTTTCTCTGCATTCATTATTCTAGTTATCTATTCATCCATTCTTTTTTCAACATTTTAATTTCTTTGCACTGGGTACATACTTCCTCCTTTAGCTCTGAGATGTTTGATCAACTGAAGCCTTCTTCTCTCAAATTGTCAAAGTCATTCTCCATCCAGCTTTGTTCCATTGCTGATGATGAGTTGCGTTCCTTTGGAGGGGGAGATGCGCTCTGATTTTTTTGAATTTCCAGCTTTTCTGCGCTGCTTTTTCCCCATCTTTGTGATTTTATCTGTCTTTGGTCTTTGATGATGGTGATGTACTAATGGGGTTTTGGTGTGGGTGTCCTTTCTGTTTGTTAGTTTTCCTTCTAACAGTCAGGACCCTCAGCTGAGGGTCTGTTGGGGTTTGCTTGAGGTCCACTCCAGAGCATGTTTGCCTGGGTATCAGCAGTGAAGGCTGCAGAAGATAGAATATTGCTGAACAGCGAGTGTTGCTGTCTGATTCTTGCTCTGGGAGCTTCATCTCATAGGTGTACCCAGCCGTGTGAGTTGTGAGGTGTTGGTCTGCACCTAGTGGGGGATGTCTCCCAGTTAGGCTACTCAGGGGTCAGGGATCCACTTGAGCAGGTAGTCTGTCTGTTCTGAGATCTCAACCTCCATGCTGGGAGAACCACTGCTCTCTTCAAATCTGTCAGACAGAGACATTTACATCTGCAGAGGTCTCTGCTGCTTTTTGTTTAGCTATGCCCTGTCCCCAGAGGTGGAGTCTACCGAGGCAGGCAGGGGTCCTTGAACTGTGGTAGGCTCCACCTAATTCGAGCTTTCTGGTGGCTTTGTTTACCTACTTAAGCCTCAGCAATGGTAGGCTCCCCTCCCGCAACCTCGCTCCTGCCTTGCAGTTAGATCTGAGACTGCTGTGCTAGCAATGAGGGAGGCTCCGTGGGTGTGGGACCCTCTGGACCAGGTGTGGGATATAATCTCCTGGTGTGCCATTTGCTAAGACCCTTGGTAAAGTGCAGTAGTAAAGTGGGAGTTACCCAATTTTCCAGGTGTTGTGTCTCAGTTTCCCTTGGCTAGAAAAAGTAATTCCCTTCACCCTTGTGCTTCTCAGGTGAGGTGATGCCTCATCCTGCTTCAGCTCTTGCTGGTTGCGCTCCACCCACTGACCAACACCGACTGACACATCCCAGTGAGAGGAACCCAGTACCTCAGTTGAAAATGCAGAAATCATCTGTCTTCTGTGTCGCTCAGGCTGGGAGCTGGAGGCTGGAGCTGTTCCTATTCGGCCATCTTGGGTGCCACTCGATGTGTGGTGTTATTTCTGAGGCTGCTGTTCTGTTGCATTTTTCTCATATCTGTTTTGGTACTAGTACCATGCTGTTTTGGTTACTGTAGCCTTATAGTATAGTTTGAAGTCAGGCAGCGTGCTGTGGCCAGCTTTGTTCTTTTGCTTGGAATTGTCTTGGCAATACAGGCTCTTTTTTGGTTCCATATGAAATTTAAAGTAGTTTTTTCTAATTTTGTGAAGAAAGTCAATGCTACACGGGGATAGCATTGAATGTGTAAATTACTTTGGGCAGTATGACCATTTTCACGATGTTGATTCTTCCTATCCATGAGCATAGAATGTTTTTCCATTTGTTTGTGTACTCTTTCATTTTCTTATTTCCTTAGTTCTCATTTCTGTGGGATCAGTGGTGATCTCCTCTTTATCAATTTTCATTGTGTCTATTTGATTCTTCTCTCTTTTCTTCTTTATTAGTCTGGCTAGAAGTCTATCTATTTCTTATTTCCTTAGTTCTCATTCCAGAGGTGCTTAACATCCTTTGTAAGTTGTATTTCTAGGTATGTTATTCTCTTTGTAGCAATTGTAAATGGGAATTCACTCATGATTTGGCTGTCTGTTTTTCTATTATTTGTATACAGGACTGCTTGTGATTTTTGTCCATTGATTTTGTATCCTTATATTTTGCTAAAGTTGCTTATCAGCCCAAGGAGATTTGGGACTGAGAGGATGAAATTTTCTAATTATACAATCATGTCATCTGCAAACAGAGACAATTAGACTTCCTTTCTTCCTATTTGAATGTCATTTATTTATTTCTCTTGCCTGATTGCCCTAGCCAGAACTTCCAATACTTTGTTGAATAGGAGTGGTGAGAGAGGGCATCCTTGTCTTGTGCTGATTTTCAAAAGGAATTCTTCCAGGTTTTGCCCATTCAGTATGATATTGGCTGTGGATTTGTCATAAATAGCTCTTATTATTTTGAGATATGTCCCATCAATATCTAGTTTATTGAGAGTTTTTAGCATGAAGGGGAGTTGAATTTTATAAAAGTTATTTTCTGCATCTATTGAGAAAATCATGTGGTTTTTGTCATTGGTTGCATTTATGCATTCAATTAAGTTTATTGATTTGCATATATTTAACCAGACTTGCATCTCAGGGATGAAACTGACTTGATTGCGTGGGATAAGCTTTTTGATGTGCTGCTGGATTCAATTTAACTGTATTTTATTGAGGATTGTTGCATCGATATTCATCAGGGATATTGGCCTGAAATTTTCTTCTTTTTTTTTTTTTTTGGTTGTGTCTCTGCCAGGTTTTGGTATCAGGATGATGCTGGCCTAATAAAATGAATTAGTGAGGAGATCCTCTTTTTCTATTGTCTGTAATAGTTTCAGAAGGAATGGTACGAGATCCTCTTTGTACCTCTGGTAGAATTTGGCTGTGAATCCATCTGTTCCTGGGCTTTTTTTTTTTTTTTTTTTTTTTTTGGTTGATAGGCTATTAACTACTGCCTCAATTTCAGAACTTGTTATTGTTCTATTCAGGGAGTCAACTTATTCCTGGTTTAGTCCTGGGAGGGTGCATGTGTCCAGGAATTTATTCATTTCTTCTAGATTTTCTAGTTTATCTGCATAGAGGTGTTTATAGTATCTTCTGATGGTAGTTTGTATTTCTGGGGAGTCAATGTTGATCTCCTTTTTATCATTTTTTATTGTATCTATTTCATTCTTCTCTCTTTTCTTCTTTATTAGTCTGACTAGCAGTCTATTTTTTTTTTTTTTTTATCTTTTCAAAAAACAAGCTCCTGGATTCATTTATTTTTTGAAGTATTTTTCATATCTCTGATCTTAGTTATTTCTTGTCTTCTCTTAGCTTTTGAGTTTACTCTTGCTTCTCTAGTTCTTTTAATTATGATGTTAGGTATTGATTTTAGATCTTTGACTTTTAATTTTGGTTCAGGGTACATGTGCAGGTTTGCTACATGGGTAAATTATGTATCACTGAGGTTTGGTATACAAATGATGCCATCATGTATGTAGTAAACGTGGTACCTCATAGGTAGTTTTTCAATCCATTCTCCCCTCACACCTTCCCACATCAAGTAGTCCCTGGTGTCTATTGTTACCATCTTTATATCCATGTGTACTCAATATTTAGTACCCTACTTATAAGTAAGAATGTCAGAATTTGGTTTTCTTTTTCTATGTTAATTTGTTTAGGATAATAGCCTCCAGTTGCATCCATGCTACTGCAGAGAACATAATCTCATTATTGTTATGGTTGTGTAGTATTCCATGTTGTATAGGTACCGTATTTTCTTTATCCACTGCACAATTGATGGACATCTTGGTTGACATTATGACTTTGTTTTTGTGAGTAGTGCTGCAAGTGACACATGAATACATATGCATTTTTGGTAGAATGATTTATTTTCCTTTGAAAGTTTGGCTTTGTTGAAATTGCTTGTGGGGACTAAATTATAAATTATTTGGCAAGGGTAATGTCAAGAATGGTATTTCCTATTTTTTTTCTGTGGGTTTTATTGTCTTATATTAAGCTTTTAATCATCTTTGGTTGATTTTGTACATGGTTAAAGGAAGAGGTTCAATTTCAATTTTCTACATAGTGCTAGCCAGTTTTCCCAGCACCATTTATTGAATAGGGATTCCTTTCCCTGTTGCTTGTTACTGTGGATTTTGTCAAACATCAGATGGTCGTAGGTGTGTGACTTTATTTCTGTGTTCTCTAACCAGTTTCATTGGTTCATGTATCTGTTTTTGTCCCAGCACTAGTCTGTTTTGGTTATTGTAGCCTTGCAGTATAGTTTGAAGTCTATTAGTATGATGCTTCCAACTTTGTTCTTTTACCTTAGGATGGCTTCGGATATCCAGGCTCTTTTTCGATTCTGCGCCAATGTTATAATAGATTTTTATAATTAGGTGAAAAAAGACATTCTTAGTTTGATAGGATAACATTAAATCTGCAGATTGCTTTGAGCAAAATTACCATTTTAACAATATTGATTCTTTCTATCCATGAGCTTGAAGTCTTTTATAATTTGTTTTTCATGTATCTGATTTCTCCCAGTAGTGTTTTTTTGTAATTCATATTGTTGAGATTTTGTTACATTGCTTAGCTGTGTTCCTAGGTATTTTATTCTTTTTCTGGCTATTTTAAACGAGATTGTGTTCTCTATTTGGCTCTCAGCTTTAATGTTACTGGTGTATAGATATTTTACTAATTTTTGTACTTTGATTTTTGTATCCTGAAATTTCACTGAATTAGTTTATCAGTCCTAGGAGCTGGTTGGTAGACTCTCTGGGTTTTCCTAGTAATAATAGTTTGACCTCCTCCCTTCTTATTTGATTGCTTTTATTTCTTTCTCTTGCCTGATTGCTCTGGCTTGGGCTTCCAGTAGTATGTTGAATAGGTATGGTGACAGTGGGCATTCTTGTCTTGTCTCAGTTCTCAATGGGAATGCTTCCAGGTTTTACCCATTCAGTGTGATGTTGGATGTGGGTTTGTGATAGATGTCTTTTATTATTTTGAGATATTTTCCTTTGATGCCTAGTTTGTTGAGGGTTTTTAACATGAGGGGCTGTTGAATTTTATTAAAAGTATTTTCTGCATCTGCTGAGATAAGCATGTGATTATTGTTTTTAATTTGGTTTGTGAGGTGAATTACATTTACTGATTTTTGTATGTTGAACCAACTTCGAATCCCAGGAATAAAATCCACTTGATTGGAGTGAATTAACTTATTGATGTGCTGCTGCATTTGTTGTTGTTGTTGTTGTTGTTATTTTCTTGAGAATTTTTGCATGTATGTTCATTAGGGATGTTGGTCTGAAGTTTTCTTATTTCAATGTGTTTCTGCCAGGTTTTGATACAGACATGATGATGGTTTTATACAGTAAATTGGGGAAAAGTCCCTCCTCCTTTACTTTTTGAAATAACTTCAGCAGGATTGCTACCAGTTCTTCCTTGTATGTCTGATAAAATTTGGCTGTAAATATGTCTTGTTCCGGGTGGGTTTTTTTGTTTTGTTTTGTTTTGTTTTGTTTTTTTGGTTGGTTTCTTTTTTTAAAATATACTGAATTTATTTTTGAACTAATTATTGGTCTAACTAGTATTTCTATGTTTTTCTGTTTGAATCTTGGGAGACTATGCTTCCAGGAATTTATCTATTTCTCTTGGGTTTCTAGTTTGTGTGCAGAGATGTGTTCATAATAGTCTCTGAGGGTTTTTGTATTTCTGTGGGGTTGGTGGTAATGTCACCTTTGTGATTCCTGATTGTGCTTGTTTTGATCTTTTTATCTTCACTAGCCCTGCTCTCAGTTTATCAATCTTGCTTATTCTTTAAAAAAAGTTTTTGTTGATTTTTTGTGTGAATTTTTACATCTCAATTTCATTCAGTTCAGCTCTCATTTTGGTTATTTCCTATATTCTTTTATCTTTGGAGTTGTTGGCTTTTTTTTCTAGGTCCTCTAGGTGTGATGTTAGGTTGCTAATTTGAGATCTTTCTAACTTCTTGATGTAATCATTTAGTGCTACAAACTTTCCTTTTAACACTACTTTAGCTATGTCCCACAGATTCTGGTATATGTCTCTGTTTTCAGTAGTCTCAAATAATTTTTTGATTTCTGCTTTAATTTCATTCATTGCTCAAAAGTCACTCACGAGCAGTTTGATTTATTTCCATGTGATTTTATAGTTTTGAGAGACCTTCTTGGTATTGGTTACTATATTTTATTGTGCTGTGGTCCAAGAGTGTGGCTAATATGATTGTTATTTTGTTAAGACTTACTTTCTGGCTGAACATGTGGTCAATCTTAGAATATATGTTGTGTGAAGATGAGTATATTGCATATTCTGTTGTTGTTAGGTGGAGTATTATGCAGAAGTTTGCTAGGTCCATTTGATCAAATGTTGAGTTTAACTCCTGAATATCTTTATTGGTATTCTGCCTTGATGATCTGTCTGATACTGTCAGTGGGTTGAAGTCACCATTATTTTGTCATTATCAAAGTCTTTTTGGAGGTGTCTAAAAATTTATTTTATGAATCTGGGTTTCTGATGTTGGCTGAGTATCTATTTAGAATTATGTCTTCTTGTGGAATTGAACGCTGTATCAAAATGTAATGCCTTTCTTTGTCCCTTTAAATCACTGTTGGTGTAAAGTTTGTTTTGTCTGATATAAGAATTTTAACCCCTACTCATTTTTTTTTTTGTTCTCTGTTTGCCTGCTACATCTTTCTCTATCTCTTTACTTTGAGCCTATGTGTGTCATTGCATGTGAAATAGGTCTCTTGAAGACAGCAGACAGGTGAGTGTTGTCTCTGTATCCTTGCCACCCTATGCCTTTTAAGTGGGTCATTAACCCCTTTATATTCATGGTGAATATTGATATGTAAAGATTTGACCCTGTCATCTTGTTTTTAGCTAGTTGTTACATAAACTTGATTGTCTAGTTGCTTTATATTGTCAGTGAGCTATATACTTAAGTATGATTTTTGTGGTGGCATGTATCAGTCTTTTGTTTTCATATTTAGCACTCCTATGTGGACCTCTTCTAAGGTAGATCTAGTGGTAATGAATTCCCTTAGTGTTTGCTTGTCTGAAAAGGATTTTATTTCTCCTTCACTTAAGGAGCTTAGTTTGGTGGGATATGATATTCTTGGTTGAAATTTATATTTGTTTTTTTTAAGGATGCAGAAAATAGGCTCCTTGTCTCTTCTGGCTTGTAAGGTTTCTAGTGAAAGCACAATTGTTAGTTTAACAGAATTTCATTTACAAGTAACTGGCCTCTTCTCTCTAGTTACCATTAATATCTTTTCTTTACCCTTGACCTTGGAAAATATGATAACTATGTATCTTGAGCTGCTTGTGTTGTATATTGTCTCACAGGAGTTCTTCGAATTTATTGAATTTGCATACTGACCTCTCTCATGAGAGTGAGAAAAACTTTGTAGACTATATCCTCAAATATAATTTCCATGTTACTTACTCTCTCTTCTTCTCTTTTAGGAATACCAATAAGTTGTAGATTTGGTCAATTTACATAATTTTATATTTCTTGGAGGTTTTATTACTTTATTAAAATCTTATTTTCTTTATTTTTGTCTGTCTGTGTTGATTCCAATGAGTGGTCTTCAAACTATTTGATCCTTTCCTCAGCTTGGTCTCCTCCGTTATTAATGTTTCCAGTTGTATTATGAAATCCCTGTAGTGAATTTTTTAATTCTAGAAGTTCAGTTTGGTTCTTTCTTAAAATGGCTATGTCATATTTTAACTCTTGGATTGTTATATTGTTTTCCTTGAACTGGATTTCAACTTTCTTCTATATTTTCATGAGTTTTCTTGCCATCCAGATTCTGAATTCCGTCTGTCATTTCTGCTGTTTCAATCTGGTTAAGAAGCATTGCTGGGAGCTAGTTTGATCATTTGGAGATAAGAAGAAAATCTGGCTTTTAGAGTTGTCAGAATTCCTGCACTAGTTCTTTCTCATCTGTGTATACTGATGTTTCTTTAACCTTTAAAGTGGTTATACTTTGGATGAGGATTTTTGCTTTTATATTCTTTAATAACCTTAAGGGTTTGATTGTGGTATAAGCTGGGTTTAGTCAATTGGCATCATTTCCAGATGCTTTCAGAAGGCCAAAGCTCAGCTCAGCAACCCTCGGCTGCATGCTCTAACCACTGGGGACAGTCCTGCAGGAAAGACAGCTCTACTCTCTCCAGATCCAGCAGTTAACAAAGACTAATGCCATCTAAAGACAGATGGCCATGGAGGATAGGCAAGTATGGTCATGTTCCACTGCAGTTGTCCCCATGTGAAACCCTTTTGGCTCTGTGCAGACTCAAGTTTTGTCTCTGCTGACTCTCTTGGTAGTTCCCCCACCCAGTAAAATGTCCATGGGGCTTGTGGGGTTTCCTGCAGTTAGGAACTCAGAGGTCAATGGCAGGTGTGCAGCACTCCACAGTTATTTCACTCTCCTCTTCCTTGGGAACTCTTCAGGGCCAGAAATGAGTCCTGGCACTTGGTAACACTACATGGTTCACAGCTTCCTCTCTCATCAGCCTTGGTGTCTGTGTTGTCTCCCCTTCCACTTTAAATGCATTCTGTCAGAAGATCTGTTTGGATTATATCAGTCTACTCAATATTCTACATTCTCAGGAGGAGAAGCTCTTCCTGGCTGCTTCAAGTCTGCCACCTTGGATCTATATCTTTTAATTAACTTTTAATTCTTAAGACATTAGAGATATTTTTTAAAACAGTCACATGTAGCTAATCTCAGGCATCTCCCCACTATTCTATATCATATTTCTTTCTTAGGTATTAAACCACCCAAATGAGTCTTTTTTTACTTTTAGCGATTGTGTTGGTTCCTAAAGTTGCATAATACATTACCAAAAAAACTGATGGCTTAAAACATCAGAAACCAGATGTTTTACTATTTCTGATCTTAAATATGTCCCTTTTCTGTCCCTTCCAGTACTTTTTGGCAGTGTTTCTGCTGTTATAAAATTGCCAAAATCCTTATTTGTCTTCTGTCAATATAAAGACAAGACATGACATTAAACATTAGCATTCTGTACAAATCCTTCCTCGATAACTTTGTTTTTATTTCTAGATTCTACTGAGATGGTTGCTAGATCCTTAAGTCACACACCTACTTATATGCCTAACCAGTATCTTAGTATACAATTGTGCAACTACACACTTGACCCAATTTTCAGATCATTTTATTTGGGTGGACTGAAAACTTTCAAAATAATCAAGTGCTCATTCATTTTTACTTAATAGTTTATGCCCTAATTTATCTCTTTACTGTCACAATTATAATAAAGAAACAATGAGAAACTAAGCTGTTCCTTCCACATTTGACTTAGAAATCTCCTCAGCTAACTATCCAACTTAATCAGTTAGAAATTACATCTTCCACTCAGTGGCTGCAAACAATTCAGCTCAGTTTTCTTACACATTATAAAAAGGATAGCCTTTCCTCCAGTTTCAAATAGCATGTTCCTCATTACCATCTGAAATATCACCAGAAAAACTATTAATGTTCATAATCTAGCAACATTCTGCTCATAATATATGTATTCTCTCAGGTAGTAGAGGCTTTCTCTCTAGCTCTCCTCATTATTTTCAGAGCCCTCACCAGAATCAACAGTAACGTCTGTATATACAAGTACTCCCTTCAAAGCAGTTTAGTCTTTTTTTTTTTTTTTTTTTGTCATGTGCCTCCAATCATTAATAGGCTCTATTTGTTACCTTCAATAGAACATTTTATTTTTTTATTTTTTAGATGGAGTCTCACTCTTTAGCCCAGGCTGGAATGCAGTGGGGTAATCTCGGCTCACTGCAACCTCCATCTCCTGGGTTCAAGCGATTCTCCTGCCTCAGCCTCCAGAGTAGCTGGGATTACAGGTGTACACCACCACGCCCAGCTAATTTTTGTATTTTTAGTAGAGATGGGGTTTCACCATGTTAGTCAGGCTGGTCTCCAACTCCTGACCTTGTGATCTGCCAGCCTCAGCCTCCCAAAGTGTTGGAATTACCGGCGTGTAATTCCAACCTAGAATTCTACCACATCCAACCTAGAACACATTTTTTTTTGCATAAATAACAAATATTTTCATGTGTTTAAATAGCCACTTTCCCATTTTAATGCATTTGTTATACCAGTACCTAACTTCTCAATACCAAAACTTGAATTTGTTTCTTGGACCTACTGTACAAATTACCAAAAATGTATCTATTAAAACAATAGATATTTTTATCTCACAGTTCCAGAGACTAGAAGTTCCAAATCAAGTTGTAAGCAAGACCATGATTCCTCTTATCCCCGTAGGGGAAAATTATGTTGGCTATAAGCAATCTTTGGTGTTCCAATTTTCCCATGTCCTTCTTTCTGTGTCTGTGTTTGTGTGTCCGAATTTTCTGCTTATTATAAGAACAGAAGTCTTATTGAATTTGGGTCTACATCAGCTCAATTACATTTTCTAAGATCATGTTTCCAAACAACATTCTATTCACAGGTTTTAGGTGCATATGAATTTTGGAGGAATGCTATTAAACACACTATAAAGTTATTTAAAAAGTTTTGAGAAAGCCATGGAAATTCCATTTGGAATAACCTATATCTAAAATTTTTGTCTTTCCTAGCAAAATAATTCAAATAACTTTTGTTAACACTTATTAATCTCTTTAAAAAAATATTTTGGGTTTTATGTAAGTCATAAGTTATGTTTAGGTTTTTACTTTTATAGAGGAGACCCAAATATGAGGGTTTAGGAGGCCAAAAATAGAATACCTTACTATGTAAAATGGGAAAAATAGTATTAATGAGTAAATTTTCAGAAGAATTGATATATGCAACAAAAACCTAAATTTAATTCAAGGTAGGAAGCCATTTATTCTTCTGATGGCATCGATTACCATTTAGACACAAGCTTGATTAAACCAAACAAAGGAATACAAAACATACCATTTTCTATTCCTCTTTTAAACCATTTTACTGCAGTGGTTGATTGGCTCCAGGCTTTGGTGCCCCTGTGCCAAGGGTCTTTGTGTAAACATCAGGTTTTGTTAAGGGTCTACATGACAACAGATCTCCTTCCTTTCCAGGTGATTGTGTTGGCACCCAGATATAAGCTGCTTTCATCAGTCACAAATCAAACTCCAACACCAATTAGACCGCATAGTCACTAAAGGGAGATTTCCTGAAAGGATAGAATTGGCACATGATGTGCCAGACAGGTTGCCAATATCCTTGTTTTATTTCTATGTATCATTTTATGCTATTCCATTATAATGTGTGACTGGTCACCTAGAGATTACATTTTCCTTTCAGCATATTCTACCTCAAAGCAAATGTAAGATTGGCATTCTACAAACACTGTGGAACTTACGTATGATAATGAAACAGCAAATAGGTAAAAACAGAAATAATCATTTATAGTTATCTAGAATGCTATTGACCCATTTATTTATTTATTTGCTCTTCACTGATGTCTACTATATGCCAGGTATCTTTGCATATAAAGATGTTAAAAACTAATTTTACTGTTTTTAAAATTTAGTTTTAGTAGAATAACAAATTTTATTCTACAGCACATTTAACAGCTTTACGTAAAACGTGAACAAGGGGCTTCATTAATCTACCTTGAATAAATAATTTCAGCAGGCACATTCTTCATGCGAGTAGACTGAGGGTTTCTACAATGTTCACTGACAAAGTGCTTATTTTTTATATTGTCAGTGAATCAAAAATGCAAAAATCATGTCATAAAATAAAAATAATTTACCTTTCTAACAGTAGAGGTCAATTCAATTCAATTCACTTCAATTCAACCCTCAGGAGGTATATTAGTCCCTTCTCATGCTGCTAATAAAAACATACCCAAGACTGGGTAATTTATAAAGAAAAATAGGTTTCATGTCCGGAGAGTCTTCACAATCATGGCAGAAGGTGAAGGAGGAGCAAATATAGTCTTACATGGTGCAATAGGCAAGAGAGAGTGTGCAGGGAAACTGCCCTTTATAAAACCATCAGATCTCTTGAGACTTATTCACTATCACAAGAACAGCATGGGAAAAACACACCTCCATGATTCAATCACCTCCCACAGGGTGCCTCCCACAACACATGGGAATTATGGGAGCTACAATGCAATATGAGATTTGGGTAGGGATACAGCCAAACCATATCAGAAGGGCCTACTACATTGCCAATCTAATGGAAGTTTCCACTAAGAGTAGATCAACCATTATCTTTCTTCTCCAAAAATAAAATAGTAACTTCAACTATATACATATTCATTTATCTTCTTTTGTTTGCTATCCTGTTATGGTGATTGTGTGTCATATGTCATCCTAATTTGCTCCTGTACTTAAAAAAAATCAAAAATATATTAAACTGGTGAACAAATTCACAATTTGCTAATTAGCATCCTAACAATTATTATAATATGTCAAGGAAAATCAAACAGGAGTAACATATAATCTTTATTTATTATCAATGTGAAGAGAGTATAACTGACACTTACCCCTGCAAGAAAACCCTCTAAAGTGATGTCTGGGTCTATAGGAAGTTCTTTCTTCCTACTTCAGTAACATAAGTTAAAACTTGGGTTGAAACAATACTGCTGTCTTTCAGTTACATACTTAAAGAACAAAATCCATACCAAAAAGGAAGAGAAAGGGAGATATTAAAATTTACAGGGCATCAATATAGAAATTTCACCTCATTTAATCCTATTAATCATCTACACGATGTTATAAATCAAAAAATTGACTTCTTCAGTGATGTGTATTGTCACCTTCAAAATGCTGTCAATCTGTCTCACATCTCTGTATAAATCCTTAGGGTTAAATCACTTTGTTTACACTTCCAAACATAAAACAGTTTAAATCTCCTCCATTTCAGTTCACAAAAGGCTTTTTTTTCCTCTTTTTTTTTCTTTTTGTCTATGACAATGTATTATAGGTAATGTAAAAAAAAAAAAGAAAGAAAAGTCAAAATGATGGGACCTAATTCAGAATAGGTAATTAACTTACTTAGTTAAATGGAGGACAACAGTATGAAAATATAATTCCAAATTTTCTTTTTTAATTTTTTATAGCTGCCATAAGAGAAGAAACTTTGATAGCAGTTGAACATTGAGAGTGGAATCAACTTGCATTATTGTGATTCAGACTCTTTACTGAATTGTTGTCATGATGGTTTTAAGTTATGTTTTATAGCACAGAGTTAGATCTTTCAAATATTTGTATCTAGTGGTTTTTGTTTTTAGTGTTTCATTATCATTATATTTAAAATCGACATTCAGAAGAGTTCTTGTTTTTCATTACAGTGTCTCCAATTGTGTGTGTAATTCCAACTTATCTCTTTAATTGACTGGGCTTTATTAATACTATTTGTATTTACAAGGAAAATGCATTTTATTGAGGTGGGCTGCTTAATTTTTTGAAATAGATAAAAAGAGAGAAAAGTGGAATGTTTTCACAATAACTGATGCAATTTTTCTTTAATATTTGTGTTTTCTTGTTGCTCCATTTTTGTATATAATATCTCTTCTTCATTTATACAAGTAATTTTCTATAATTATTATCATAGTCACAGTTTTTTCTATTAAACTCCTGTGCCTTCTTTTAAAAATTAATTTCCATATAGTCATTGTATTTATTGTTCAATGGTGAATATCTTATGTTTTACTGTTTACTAATTATTTCTGGTATTTAAAAATGCAATTTTTATATTGATCTAATATATAACATAGTTATCAAACTTTTAATTATAAAAATTTGTTAGTAGTAATCTATTTTTCTGACAATCATACAATGTGGCAATATTAATTTCTTATTATTCTAATCTTACATCTATTTTTCTTGTCTTGTTAAGTTGGCTAACAACTCCAGAAAAATATAGAAGAAATACACTGATAATGGCTGTCCTTTTATATTTCTTGATTTTACAGGTAATTCTTCTCTTTGATTGTGGCCTAGACTTGATTGACCACTTGCTGTTAATGAACAGACTATTGTAAAAATGATGGGATGCCATTTTCAATACTAAGTTCTAAAAATACTGAAACTTCCATCTCATTTACTCTTATGTGCATTTCTGTCTTATATACTTTGTTCTAGATGTGTGTTGTGAGCAGCCTTATGCAGAGAACCAAATGGCTCCATTCATGAGAGCTCTGCTCTTATGACCTAATGACCTCTTAAAGGCCCTGCTTCCATATAGCCTCGTACTGGAAATGGGATTTCAACATGTTAATTTTGGAGAACAAATGTATTCAGACTATGGCAACTACTTATTTCTTAATATTCTGAGTGTCATATACATTCTAAACCATCTAGGACTTGTGTTTTCTATCTGGGAAAATTTTAAATTTCAGACTTAATTTTTTACTTAAAGGAATTATTTGAACTTATTTTTCTTGTCAGTTCTGTTAATTTATATTTTTCTAATAAGCAAACTGTCTAAATGTATTTTATCATATTTAAATACCTTCTGTCATTGAAGTTATATTTCTATTTGTGCTCTTTCTTTTTCCTGAATATTTTTAAAGTTTCGTCAATGTACTAATCTTTTGAAAGAATCACATTTTGTGACTTTAAAAATGTTGTTATATCTTGATTTTCTATCTCCTTAATTTATTTTTCTTATACTTTCTTTTTATTTTCTTTGGGTATACATTAGTGTTCATTTTCTAAATGCATAACACAAATGCTGCATTTATTTGTTTAGTCTTTCTTTTTCTTAATACGTATACCTTAGACTATAAATTTACCTCTAACTACTACTTTACCAACATCTCACAAGTTTGATAAGTAGTATTTTAATTGTGTTAGCTGAATTTCCATTTTTATTTCATCTGAACTCAAATATTATTTAGAAATGTATATGACATGTAAATTCCTGAAGATTTATTTTTTCATCTTTTTGTGGTTTTTGATTTATAAAAATCCTATTTTGGTAAGAAACTGTTCTGTTTAAAATATTTTCTTTGGATTTCTTTGGCTCATATTATAATTCATTATATATGCTTAATTTTACATCTTGTCTGTGCATGCTTTCAAATGTTTATTTTGTAATAATTGGCAGAAGTTTCTATATGGCAATTATTATTATTGATTGTTTTTCTATTCCTTTAATAAATATGTACCTGCTTGACAAAAATACTAGAATAAAAGTGTTCCGATATAATGGTGGATTTGTTTCCATTTCATTGCGATTGTGTGAGATTTACTTTATATATTTTGAAACTTCATTATTAGGTTTGTAAAAATTTGTAATATTTCTTTCTCTTGCCTGATTGCTCTCCCGGTAGTATGTTGAATAGGAGGGGTGAGAGTGGGCATCGTGTTCTTGTTCCAGTTTTCAAGAGGAATGCTTCCAGCTTTTGCCTGTTTGGTATAATGTTGACTGTAGGTATGTTACAGGTGGTTCATTTTATTTTGAGGTATGTACCTTTGATGCCTAGTTTGTTGAGGGTTTTTAACATGAAGGGATGTTGAATTTCAACAAAAACCTTTTCTGCATTTATGGAGATGATCATGTGGGTGTTTTCTGAAGTATTGCACACTTTCAAATTGATCTACTTTTTCAAATTCTGATACCTAGTTCTCATTTTTACTGGTTAAGAAGATATGCATTTTCTTTCTATTCTTCAGGTAGTTGCTGTTGAAATGATAACCTGCAATGTTAGCTTTACAGTGTCTTCTCTTAATAATTTACTCTCTTCTCAAGACATAGGAGGATCATAAACTACTATAATGTCAATCACATTTCTTTCACTTTGCTTAAATGCTATAATTCCCAGTATTTAATGTATTTTAAACAACAAAATTTAGACATCATTCAAGTATTTTTATACACTATATACTTGTTTAAACACATACAAGCATTTATCATTATCTTTAGTCATCGTTTCTTCTTTTTTTGACCTTGCTTCTAGAATCAGCTCCCATCTATTAAAGTAAGTTATTTAAGAATTTCCCATACGATTCTCTTGACTGTAAATTCTTCATTTTTTCCACCCTTTTTTTTGGAAAAAAAAAGGTTTTACTAAAAACGCAATTTTATTTGACTGAGAGTTTCTACAGAATTTTGATTACTATCTGGATTCCACTGGTGCCCTTGAGAAGTCACCTTTCACCAGAATATTTTATTTCTCCTTTGTTTCTGATTATTTTTAAAGTTTCCTATTGCTCTTTAAAGTTTTACTGTGTGACTAGAAAATTTCCATTATGCATATTTATCTTTGTCAACTATTTTGAAAAATATTTGCTATTACCTCTTTGATTATTACCCCACATTATTGTTTTTATGTTTCCTTTAGATCTTAATTAAGAAATAGCTTTTGAGTCTTATCCTCCTAAGAGTAGAATTTTTTTTTAAGGCTTTTATTTCTTTCACTTTTTCCATGACCAGATCACAGCCAAAAATCAATCTGTGGAAGCCGTTAAGTTACTTGGATCTAAATACATGTTCCAAAATTACCCAGCGTTCATCACCATGTGATTTACCTGGCTTGGTATTTATAATTTGTTTTCATCCTTTAAGTGATTCTATTTACTTTTTGTAGGCTTCACCATTAATTTTAAAATATCCATTTTCGAGTGTATAAATGTGTATACATATATATGTGTGTGTGTGTTTGTGTGCGCGCGTGCGTGTGTTGTGTTCATACAGTCCATAACTCTGTAGTCAGGAGATATCCAGAAATTATATTTCTGGGAAAATATTTTTTGTCTTTTTTTCTCTTTTACAAAATCATACTTAAAATTCAAAGTCCAGGTGTCTTTTTAAACCTACCATAATTCTTTCAACCGGAGTTATCACGCATTCCTCTTTGATTCCAAGGCATTTTGCACATCCCCAAATTTTAATAACTACCAATTAAGTGTGAGGAATTATAGTCTATCATTAGAGATAAGTTAGATGAGAAATAAGCATTGCTCATCATTAAAAATGTCACATGACCCAATTTAAGTTACAATTCACGTATCCATGTACTAATAAGAAAATGGAAAAAAAAATCGTTGAAGAAGAGCAAACAGATTTTCTGCAGTTCATTTTTAGTCAACTTGTTAAAAATAGTTTATGAGGCCGAGCGCGGTGGCTCACGCCTGTAATCCCAGCACTTTGGAAGGAGGAGACAGGCGGATCACGAGGTCAGGAGATCGAGACCATCCTGGCTAACACGGTGAAACTCCGTCTCTACTAAAAATACAAAAAAATTAGCCGGGCGTGTTGGCGGGCGCCTGTAGCCTGTAGTCCCAGCTACTCGGGAGGCTGAGGCAGGAAAATGGCATGAACCCGGGAGGCGGAGCTTGCAGTGAGCCGAGATCGCGCCACTGCACTCCAGCCTGGGCAACAGAGCGAGACTCCGCCTCAAAAAAAAAAAAAAAAAAGTTTATGAATTTGGCATAATAACATTTTAGTTCCAAATTATAGATACAATTCAAAATTTTAAGGTACTGGTTGTGATGGACAATATTTGAACACTTGGATAGAGTTAGGATTTCAAAAAGATTTCAGCAACCTAGTGATACACTGGATAGCTACTATTCCATTTTATCCTCAGAGGAGAAGCAATTTGTTGTGTAATAATATGACCAATTTTTTTACAGAGATTATTTTATAAACTGAAATTAAGTTGTCTTAATAGGAGACAGTTGGATAATTCTAATTACCAAATCTAAATTAGCAAGATTTTCCATTTGATCAATGTATAAAGTAAAAAACATATAAGAACCTAAAAGGAAACATTTATTAAATACTTATCAAGGAAGTGTCTGAGCTCATTAGTCCTAAAGGGGAAAGATATGCTGAGCTGAATATATATCAGCATAAAAGCAAATCTGAAGGCATATTTAAGGAATGTATATTGCAAGTATTTTAAGCAATAATAATGAAAATGATAATCGTTTTGTAAATAAAGGAATTAATTAGAAATAATACATATAACTGATTGCATTTATTAAATCATTTACTAAATGTTTATAGTAAAAACATATTAGATATGTACTATTGTCTTTTAGCTACAGAATCTTTCTTCTATACAGGTTGCTCTGTGTTCCCATAACAACCTAGCTGAGTCTTCACAGTTAAACCATCTTGCTAATATTTTGTATTTACCTGCTTATTTTCTTTGCCAATTGTAAATTTAGTGAAGGCATGAATTTCATTTATCTCGTTCATTGTGATAACGATGGTCTCTGGCACAAAGTCTAATATATAAAAAAGGTCACACTGAATGTATTAAACTAAACTCATTATACATAGCTTAGGCAATTGCAGAAATAAACAAAAACCAAGCAAATGAGAACAGACATAGCCTATTTATTCAGACTTTGCTGTAGCAAGGGAGTCAGGCACCACCCCTTCTGGTTTTGCAGAGAGTCAAAGGCAGGCAGAGGAGTGGGAAAACTTCATGGTGGAAAAAAAGGAAAGGTTTATGTATGTTCTAACAAGAGGATGTTGGCTTGAGGAAGCTGTAGGCAGGTTAAATAGAAATGGGGCATCATAGGTGAGGGTTGAGTTTTTGGCTTTTTTTTGGTTGGCACTAAGTTGGAAATAGGGACAAAAATTAAGTAAGCTGTCAGTTACTAATCAAGTCCTGGCTATTTGGGTCCCATTGTTATAGAGGCTTTTGTTTCGCTATCTGGATAGTTTCATAGAGACAGTGCTTTGATTTCCTACAAGTCTGACTTATAGATAACAAGATGAGTTGGTTGCTGCAGATTGTAAGTTAGTCATAATATTATATATACTTTGACTATTGTTTCTATATTTAGTTTCTCATAAGCATGTAATTGAGAACATAAAGAGTTTAATGGTTATTGTCATGCTTTTGTGAAGGATATACAATATACACTTTTGATTTTGTGATATATATATATATGCTTCACAAAAAACACTCTTCAAAACATATCTATATAAAAGCATGAAGATGCATAAAAATAAAGCATAAAGCCTCTCAGTTTCAATATTTGATCTAACTTCAGCTGAATATATAAGCAATTTAAAAATTCTATTTTAGACCTGTTTAAGATCATGAATCTTCAAATATGTCTAAAAGTAGATAAGAATAGATAACTGTTGCAGATATAAAAATAAAAACAGTAACCATAATTGAAGAAGAAAAGGATATTGAACTAGTACTCATCAGTGCTAAATCAGATGTTAAAACATACAGACAGACCCTGATGTCGAATACGATAGTTTACTATGATTCATTGGTAACTAAGTGAAATGACTTTAACTGATTCTAGAACAGCAGGAAAGCTGGTTTAGCCTATCTTGTCATCATTACCAAGCCACAGAGGTAAGTTTGAAAAATATTGGTTCTATTACTCTGTTGATGTTTGGTGACCAGTGAGCAAGATAAACCTTTTCATAGAAGTCTACATTTGGTTTGCAAATCATAGATAATTATAATAACTGACATAAATTGTATGAATATACAGTCTCTCAGCTTAGAAGTAGATTTAGTAACAATGAGCACAGATTAACATTAGACTTAAACACGGTCCTCACCAATAACTCATTGATACTACAACAGACGCATCATGGCAAAAAAAAAAAAAAATCAAAAAGTGAGCTAATTTCAACAGTACAGAAGAAAAAATAGTTAATTTAAATATGGTATTTAATGTCACCCAACTTTAGAGGACTTTAGTAGAAAACAAAACAAAATAAAACATTATACCTTGATTACAGTTTATATTCATAAAAATGTGTACAGAATTTAAGCCACACGAGATACTAATAAACAACTTCCCTGGCCGGGCGCGGTGGCTCAAGCCTGTAATCCCAGCACTTTGGGAGGCCGAGACGGGCGGATCACGAGGTCAGGAGATCGAGACCACCCTGGCTAACATTGTGAAACCCCGTCTCTACTAAAAAATACAAAAAACTAGCTGGGCGAGGTGGCGGGCGCCTGTAGTCCCAGCTACTCGGGAGGCTGAGGCAGGAGAATGGCGTGAACCCGGGAGGCGGAGCTTGTAGTGAGCTGAGATCCGGCCACTGCACTCCAGCCTGGGTGACAGAGCGAGACTCCATCTCAAAAATAAAAAAAAATAAAAAATAAAAAATGAACAACTTCCCCAACCTCTGATGAAAATCCCAAACCCATTTGGCTAACCAGAAGTAATACAGGGAAATTTCATTTTCAGTTCACTTAACTTGGTTTATTTCCTTCCACTTTGATCTGTGCTTCATCAACTCTTGCTGACCTAGGTCTTCTTAAAATGTTCCAACATAGACCAATCCTTTAGAAACTCCCTTCCTGTGCTCCCTAAATTATCTTTAAATTATCCAGGCTTTCACTAAGACTCTCCTCTATCAAAATATAAGAACTGTTCCACTTCCACTTATTCTTTTGAAGTACAATTATGTTGTTATCTTATTCAAATTCAGTAAGTAAACATGATTAAGGATAAACATAATTCAATATGCTCGTATTTTGTGAAGAAACATGATTACTGCCGTCCTGGAATCTGATAAACTTATTTGAGTTACCATCAATAAATCATAATAAACTACCATTCCATGTCAGAGTTTATCTCTATGTTTTTAACGTAAAATTATAATTAGCCTAATATTTATTGACTTCATACAATGTACCATCCACTTTATTAGGTGCCTTCAAAAATTATCTCATTCACTGTTTACATCTGGAGGAATAGTAATCTCTATTGAGTAGATGATAAAACTGAGTGTCTGAAGGTTAATTGCTTTGTTAAAGGTTACATGGGGTGTACGCAGTAAAACTGTGATGCAGTCCACCTCTTTTCTGATCTGCTGATACCAAAGCCAACATTCTTTATGCCCTCCCTTCTGGCTCAAGCTATAACACGGAAATGTGAGATAACTAATGAAACTCAAATTCAGCCTGGAAGGAAAAGATATTAGAAACAGAACAATATTTTCTGTTATCCTTCCACAAAGTTTATTGGCTTTCAGATATAGTAGAAAAATTAAACACTATATATGTCAACATATTCTTTTCCTTTTCGGAAACTAAACCCCAAAGTATGAGTCTTTCTCAAGCTCCAAAAACTATTATATACACAGATCCAAAGCTAGAACACTTCTCATCTGACACAGGCACTATTCTGTATGCCTCAAGATCATATTGAAATCACACTTAATTGTGTGATATCTCACCTGTGTCATTTTAAATGCTCATTTGTTAATGTAATGTTATTTGAATTAACAGAGGTGTGATGGGAAGTTAGACCCAGGGACAATCCATGTGCCTTGAAATACATTTTGTTAAGTGCTTGTTTATATATTTAATAGTAAACCACTTAAGAGTTTAAATAAACTCAACTTAGAGAATTTCTGGAGATAACAGCAGAATGAAGCCTGTAAACTTGTTATAGAGATTTAAACACAAAGATTTTGTTTCCCTCTGTTCTTATTTATTCAATGTAGCAAACTTTACGTAATCAGAAAGAGTAACATTTTTATGCCAAAGAAAAGATGAGGCAGGAAGCATTTATCTCAGAATTAATCAAAAGATTTCTTAAAATTCAATAAAATCTGTCTCCTTTTTGTTATATTTAGTATGTTAATAAGGAATTAATGACCAAAATTAAATCATTTTAAGGTTGGTTAAGCAGAGGCACTTAAGAGTAAATTTTGTTCTTGGTGGAAGGATAATAAATGCTAAGCTTTATCTCTTGTCATAGGGAGATTTTAAAAGATGATAGAATTTTTATGACTACAGATTCCAATATCGTCTCTATGTAGAATCATTTAAAAATATTATAGTATTATTTTCTATAATACCATATATACCCAATAGATCTACGTGATGCCAAAGCAGTTTTTAAATGTGGAAAGTTTAGTTGACTTTTTAGTCTGAATACTTCAAACAATCAATAATTAAATTGTATCCCTTTGTTTGTATTGATCAGTGATACCATCCTGGATACTTCAGAAAAATAAACATAAATATTCAAACACTTGAAAAAAAGGTTTTGTACAACATATATCAATAAAGGTATATTCCTGTAGATATCAATTTCCAAGTATCTTTTTCTAGTATAATTCCAAGTATATTTGCTAATGTCACATCATATGACACTAAGTCAATGTAAAGTAATGTAATTATTTTTACTCTATGATTACTGAGTATACACTGGCATTATGAATATACTAATAATGTTTAATCAAAGGTATTTATAGAAGTTAGTGCTGCATTTTGCAGAAAATTATTAGACACACACATACACACAAAACTTTCTTTAATAAATTAGTTTTTCCTCCTCATTTAATTCGTTCAGAGGAAGAGAGTGCAAGGCTGGCACAGTGGTTTTATGATATATTCACTGTCCCAGGCACCTTCTACTGTTTCTGTTTGGAATCTTCAGTCTATGCATGTCAGAAGATGTTTCTCTACTTTTAGCATCTCATTATCATTCTTGGAAAGTTATATAGGAAAAGAGAAGGTGATGGCAAATGACCGTGAGGCAATAGGCAGCCCGATTTTAAAGGGGCTTCCTCAAGCCCCATCTAGTGTCTACTGAATTACATCTCATTGACCATAACTACTAAGGAAGTAACATAGCTTTTAGTGGGCACCTTCCCCTAAATAGGAGTTATGCCTTTCCATAGAGAGTATAAATATTGAATAGGTAATTACCAGTGCCTGCCGCAGTATTCTGTAACTGCTGCAGAATGGTAAAAAGATTTAATATATCGCAAATAGGTCAATCTAATCGAGTAAAAAAGACGTCAAAGCATTCCTTATTTCCACCCCTCCGCAAAAGAAATAACATAGTTATTGATTAACTAAATTTCACTAAGTAATGAAACATGCACAAAGCATACTGTCTTATGAGAAGACATTAAACAATGAGGAAATGGAAAAACAGCTACGAACAGAAAAACCAGGAAGGTGTACATGGCAGAAAACATACTTTGGAGTCCATATTACATTTATAGTAAAAAGAGAATAACACATGAACTCCGTAAATTTACATAATATAAACCACACTGTGCTTAAGAGATAAACTTTTCTGTACCCTAATGCTTCAGTGACGCAATTCTAAAACACGGGAGGAACAAGAGGGCTTGGTAAGAAAATCTATGCCTACCAACAGGATCAACTAGATGATGAAAGAATGAGTCTTTTAAATTAAAAAAAAAAAAATTGTTAAACTAATTCGAGTTGGCTAGAGAGGGCATCTCCTAATCTACAATAAATTTAAGGTCATGAAAATAATGAATTCCCATAGTTCTAGAAAAGAAAGTCTATACTAATGATTATAAGGGAAGACTCAAACAGGTTTTACACTTTTAATTAGTGGCCGTTATTTAATCATGACAAGCAATACCATAACAGATTTTCATGTTTAATTGATCAATGCCAGATCACTACGGTGAACATTCTGAAAGCAAATCAATTGGTAGCTGCCTCACATTTTGAAAGTCAGCTGATCTGTGGTAGATTCACTCTCATCAACAAAATGTAGGAGGTAACTTCAATCCCTTCTTGTCTTTGAACTAACACAAATACTCTCCTAAGGCAGAAATCAACTGAGTCTTTCCTCAATAGATATCACATTTCTAGAACAAACATTCTCCAAAATCTCTAAGTTTGGCTGGGTTCTGAAATAGGGATTTTCCAAGAAATGTGAAGGTATTTTCTTTTTCTTTTGATTTCAGTCCACACTTTGGTTGTGCTCTGGGTCAAAGCTACAGCCGAGTACATCAGGGATGATTCAGATCTTCACTATTGTTATTGACTTTCTTTGAAAAAGCTTTCATTTACAGAGAGAACTAGTCTTACTCTTCAAATGTCATTCGGAATGACTTCACCATGTCTTTGTCTTTGAGTCATCTGTCTGAATCCTTTGTAGAGGTAGTGAGCATAAAGATGCATTTTAAACTCAGAACAAGTGCCATTGAAAAACTTTGAGAAAAACAAACATAATGAATGATGATAGGTTTTACTGTGATGTATTAATGTCTGAATATGGTGTTAGATTCTGTTGCTAATGTTTTATTTATAATTTTTGTATCAATATTCATTACTAAGCTTTGTGTATAATTTTCCTTTGGGGGTTCCATTCATCAGGTTTAGGTATCAACTTTACATATATTCTGGAACAACTTATGTGGCAATGCAATTTTCTAACCTTGTTGCTAAATGCTGCTAAATGTCCCCAGTGAAATCATCTGAACTTGGTACATTTCTGTAGTTTATTTTAATAACTTTCCTTATATCTTCCATGGAAATTTTCTGGTTTTTTTCCTCTATTGTAGTCAAATTTAACTACAATCCATGTAGTAAAAATCCATGTATTTTCCTTAAAAATGTATGCATTTCAGCAACATTTTCTTTTTTTATTATACTTTAAATTCTGGGGTACATGTGCAGAACGTGCAGTTTTGTTAGGTAGGTATACACGTGCCATGTATACTACTGCACCCATCAACCTGACATCTACATTAGGTATTTCTTCTAATGCTATTCCTCCTTTAGCCCCCCTGTCCCTGACAGACCCCAGTGTGTGATGGTCCCCTCCCTGTGTCCATGTGTTCTCATTGTTCAACTCCCACTTATGAGTGAGAACATGTGATGTTTGGTTTTCTGTTCTTGTGATAGTTTGCTGAGATTGATGGTTTTCAACTTCATCCATGTCCCTGCAAAGGGTATGAACTCATCCTTTTTAATGGCTGCAAAGTATTCCATGGTGTATATATGCCACATTTTCTTTATCCAGTCTATCATTGATGGACAGTTGTGTTGGTTCCAAGTCTTTGCTATTTTGAATAGTGCCACAGTAAACATATGTGTGGATGTGTTTTTAAAGTAGAATGATTTATAATCCTTTGGGTATATATCCAGTAATGGGATTGCTTGGTCAAATGGTATTTCTGGTTCTAGATCCTTAAGGAATCGCCACACTGTCTTCCACATGGCCGAACTAATTTACACTCCCACCAAGAGTGTAAAAGCGTTCCTGTTTCTCCACATCCTCTCCAGCATCTGTTGTTTCCTGACTTTTTAATGATAGTCATTCTAACTGGTGTGAGATGGTATCTCATTGTGGTTTTGATTTGAAATTCTCTAATGACCTGTGATGATGAGCTTTTTTTCATATGTTTGTTGGCTGAATAAATGACTTATTTTGAGAAGTGTCTGTTCTTTGGGCAAAAATAAATGAAAAAATTTGAAAAAACAGATCTTCAAAATAAAAGATTACAAAGGAAAACTAAACATTCCAAAGAAAATTAACAAAAACAGACACTTCATATAAATTCATTAAAAATGCTTTGAAAATTTTTGAAAATTTTGAAAATTTTAAATGAATTTGGGGAAAATGCCAGTTTTTCTTTTGTGTAAAATGTCTTTTGTGTTAATTTTCTTTTGCAATGTTTAGTTTTCCTTTATAATCTTTTATTTTGAAGATCTGTTTTTCTAATTTTATTTATTTTTCAATTATTTTCATTAACTTTTAATAAACATTTTGATTTATTGATTGCTCATTATCTTTGTATTTGTTGTCTTAATCTTGTATTTCCCTTTGATTTACCTTATGCCTTTTCTACCTTGTTGAGCTGATTTGTATGTGCATTCTTAAATTTTCATTGATAATGCCCACCTCTTTAAAATATATTCTTTTCATATTAGTTGTTTATACTGTCATATTTTACAAGTTCTACAATTTGGATTTATATTTTTCTTTTCATTTTGGAGATTTTCAATGGAAAGTTTTCAAATTTCAAGATGGAAAGACTTTTTTGAATTTTTATTTTGAATTTCTAGTCTTCTTATATAATTTTATAAGAAACTATTTGTAATTTCTCTACGACATGGAACTTAATGATGTTGTTTTAAAATGTAATGTTTGAACAATTGTTTGTTAAAGTTATCTGTGTGCTTGAGCAGAATATTTATTCTTTCTTACAGGGTAAAATGTTTGAGACATCACCTAAACTTTTATGTTAAGGATTATGCTGTTCACAACTTTTATTTCCTCATTTTTGGTTCACTTGGTCTATATTTAACTGTGAGTGCCGTATCTAACTCTCTTATTAGTGTTTTCTGTTTATATCTTCTTGGGTCTCCTGTAGTTTCTGTTTATGTAGATTATTATCATGTCACTTTATATGTAGATATTGGTAGTTGTTATACCTCATTGTGAATTGGGGCTTACACAATACTGAATCATCTTGTTTGGTATGTTTAGTTCCTTTTTGTCCTGAATTCCTTTGTCTGGTATTTGGAATGCAACTTCTACTTTCTTGATATTCAAACATTTCTCCTAAGTACATATTTGTCCCTTTATTTTTAGGCCTCTTTTATACAGCTCAGAGTTATGTTTTATTTGTGAGCCAATCTGAAAATCTTCTTTAAGTGAGTTAAACCTATTTACATTAATTTATATGACTGAAACGTCATATTCCAACTCCGCCATCTTATTTTGTTATACTTATTGTATGTTTATTTTATGTATTATGTTTCTTTCTTTATGTGATATAATTCCTTAGATTTCTTATTAATTTATTTTAATTCATTTTGATATGTAGATTGATGTTTAGATTGATTTTATTATTATGTATTATTTATTTTATGTTGTTTTATTTTTTTCTTCCAGGTACTCTAATTGAATATGTTATAGATTTTCATTACCCCTCATTATGTATGCATGTGGTGTTTTTGTTCAAGATTCTTTCCTGAGTTTGATTAATTTTTCTTTTATGTCTTTGTTTTTCATACATTTCTGTATTGTTTTTGAATTCTACATTTAAGGTATTTCTCTTATCTGATAATTCTTCAAGTATATTTTATTCTGGTTGGAGTATTGTGATGCAGTTGTCTTGATGCCTTGAATTTATATTTGGTGAAAAAAATTCATAATTTGAAATATTTTCTGATTTTTTCTTCTTTCTGAACCATTGTATCGATGGTGTCTTCCACTTTCTGTTCACTTCCCAATTTTATTTCCCCAGAGACCAGCAATAACAGTTATTTCACTCATACAAGAAAGAGTGGGGGTCTAACTAGGTTTCTTAGTTCAAGACTGCCCTCTTCCACTGGCATAGAAAAGTGCAGTTTCTTTAAATTTATTGTGTTCTTTTATTTGGGTAGGAAGGCAATGCTGTAATTTTCAATAATGGGCCCCAAATATTTTCGTATTCTCGTCCCTGGAACCTGTGAATGTTACTTTATATGACAAAAGGGAGTTTTGTGATTAAATTCAGAATCTTGAGATGTGGCAATTATCCTGGATTATGCAAGGATACCCAATATAATCAAAACAGTCTTTATAAGGAGGAAACAGGAGGATCAGAGACAGAAGGCAAAGCAATGATGGAAGCGGAGATTTGAGTGAAACACTTTGAAAATAAAGGAAAGGCTCATACGCCAAGGCCTCAGGCAACCACTAGAAGCTTAAAAAGGCCAGAAAGAGACTCTTTGCTAGAGCCTTCAGAAAGAAGCAGTCTGGCTAACATCCTGACTTTGTGAAAGTCAAGTGAAATGATTTCAGTGAAAATGATTTCAGACTTCTTGTTTTAGCTACCAAGATATGGTAATTTATTATAGAAGCAATAAAATAGAAAACTAATTAAGGGCGTGACTTATGAATTTATAATTTCCTTGTATTTCAGCAGGATCATTTATGTCTTATTTCTTTAAATATTTATTTTAAGTTGAGGGGTACAAGTACAGATTTGTTACATAGGTAAACTTGTCTCATGGAGGTTTGTTATACAGATTATTGTATCACCCAGTATTAAGCCTAGTACCCATTAGTTATTTTTCCTGATCCTCTCCCTCCTCCCACACTTCACCCTCTGCCCTCCAAAAGACTCCAGTGTGTGTTATTCCCCTGGATGTTTCCTTGGGTCTTCATCATTTTGCTCCCACTTACAAGTTAGAATACGTGGCATTTGGTTTTTTGTTCCTGTGTTAGTCTGCTAAGGATAATGGACTCCAGCTATTTCTTTTCCTGATCGTTCTTTTTCTTTACCACCAAATCTCCAAGAGATGATTCCTCTTTCCATGTTATCACCTTATCCTAAAGAAGTGGCGCCTTCTCAGTACACGTCCCACAACCTTTCAAGCTTCTCCCTTTTGATTCCTCAATAGCTATCGCTGTAATGTATCAGACATCAGATTTGCTCTCAGTATTCTGCATTCAGCATGGTATCTGTCTTTCTGAAGTTATTGTGTCTGTGTTCTGTCACAGCTAGGTATACAGTCTGGAGCTATTTCTGGTGAATTGGTGTGTTTATTTTCCATATGTACAGGTAGTTTGAAGTTCCTAGTACTGTCCATCTCACAGTTATGATGAAGACGTGAGTTTTAATTTTAATTGAGGTTATACTGCCATCGTTTTATGATAAACCAGAAATCAAAGCTGTATCTATTGACTCCATAGGAATGATGAGGATTTTGCTATTTTCAAAATTTGCTCTCTGTAAATTAGGATTTTTAATATGTCTGTTATTATTTTTCTATTTGTTATATTTATTATTGTAAATTATATTCTTGAAACTCCATCAAGGTTTGAAAAGTTTCTTTAGCTCTACCCTTTGTCAGATAAGGATATTAGTGAGCAACACTAATTTTTTCTCCCTTTTCACTGCCCAAGTTCTTTCAGCTGCACATTTACTTTCACTTTTACTTTTGCATTGCCATGATGATTATCATTTACTTTTTGTTGTCCAATAACTTGCTTTTCCTTAGACTTAATCTGAAATTCATCTCCCAGTAAAGTATATTTATATGATTTTTAAAATCTTTTTTTATATCAAGTTGTGAGTTAGAATTATATTTATTTATTTAGCAAATAACATGAGCCTGCCCTTCTAAAAGGACATTGTATCTAGGAACAAGGTCAACTGGAAACTTTTATTATTCTCTTTAAGTCACGACATATTTCAGAAAGTTAATAGTTCTCGCAATCACTTTTTCTAAATTCTTCATTTTTGTTATCATATCCTCATCTTTCCTTCATCTCTTACATATTGGTTTTTTGTGTGCCATGCATTGTTCTTATTCATTTATACATTTTTGCAATAATTTTTAATTTATTGTTCATTCATTTTTATAATAACATTACTGTGTCAATTACACAGATGAAGAAACTTAAGTACTGTGGTATTGATGAACATAAGCTACAGAGTTCATGACTTTTTAATGAAGCCTACTATCCTGATGTTAAATCACGTAATCACATAATCTTTTCTTTTCAGTCCTCCTCACCCTTACACTGACCCTCTCTCTGGAAAGCTCCCATTTAGCGCTCTCTCTCCTGCTGCTCCAATCTATAATGCTCACAGTACAGGCCTGCCGACATGTTGACCTGTGACTCCTTGCCTTCCTTACACTGCTCTTCTGGATTAGATACAGAGTGAATTATTTGACAAGTGCTAAAGCAAATCTGCTGGCATCCAATCTGATTGGTCTGTACCTAAGCTCTACAAACTGCACCTAGTTTATTTCCTAGTTTTCCTGGAGTACATCCCAAAAAAGTTTCCTAAGAATAAGTACATATCAGGTGAAAGTATTAAGTCCACAATGTTTTAAGATCATCTTATGATACCTTGGCAATTAATTTACAGATTATTCAGATGTGGACGATAGGTGAAAATTTTTAAATACTTTTTGAAGACGTCGTTACAGTGCCTAAGAAATTAGTTTCATGCCATGTTTAGCTTTAAATCTGCTAAAACCACCATTTGTTTTTCCTGAATATCCTAATAGGAGAAAAACTAGACACAAGGGACTGATATTTTTTTCTACTAATAGAAAAGCCTGAACTCTTTTTATAGACTTCAGTAAGATTAACACAGTTCATTAACTTATTTTCCTACAACAGTCTATAGATTAAATAAACATTGAAATGTTTTGCAATTTAAATAAGACCCTTTTTGCACTTGTCTGATATATTAGTAGCAATCTCATTTTACCATGTTCCTGAGGTTATAGAGTTTAAATATCTCTATCTTACCAGGAGAAGAATATTTTATTCTTAAGGCTTATTGAATACTTTTAAGACTACGGTTTTTTTTTTTTTTTTTTTTTTTTTTTTTTTTTGAGACGGAGTCTCACTGTCGCCCTGGCTGGAGTTCAGTGGCGCAATCTCTGTTCACTGCAAGCTCCGCCTCCGGGTTTACGCCATTCTCCTGCCTCAGCCTCGCGAGTAGCTGGGACTACAGGCGCCCGCCACCTCGCCCGGCTAGTTTTCTTGTTTGTTTTGTTTTATTTTGTTTTGTTTTGTTTGTATTTTTTAGTAGAGACGGGGTTTCACCGTCTTAGCCAGGATGATCTCGATCTCCTAACCTCGTGATCAGCCCGTCTCGGCCTCCCAAAGTGCTGGGATTACAGGCTTGAGCCACCGCGCCCGGCCAAGACTATGATTTTAACCAAGGTGATATTATAAGTTGAGGTGATGTTACAACACATACAAATAGGTAGGTGTTTCAATTTGTATTGGAGAAGATACCAGTTAGAAAGCACTTCTACATAAACCTTTTTACTCTAAGGGAAAATTAATAACCACTTCTTTTGTCTTCCGTAGACCTGAAAGTGATAAACAATACTATTCTTAATTTGAAAGATTGCTTCATTTCACTGAGTAGAAGAATTTAATAATGCTGTTTTTCAAGCACTTGTGTACCATGGAAATTTTGGGAAGGAAAATTAGTGACAGTAAAATTTCTGAGAACATTTGTTAGTTTTCTTGTGGTTTGTTCCTTGATACATTGTGTTCTACACTTGAGTATTGTTGACAATCTGTGGAAAGATATGGTTCTTGTGTTCAGTATGATAAAATAAAAGCCTTCCTTTGGTATGTGAATACATATATGCATACACTGAAGCCGAATGCTATATGCAGTGTCTTTTCTGGGTCATTTATTTTTTTCTCAAATGTTACATCATTATGAAAATTTCCATTTCAAAGTAAAAAAGAATAATAATATTATACTGTCACTGAAATATAAGTGCTCTGTCAGGAACACATTCTATAGCAAAAGTGTATTATTATATGTTCAAACAAACAAAATAGTAAACTCAGTAATTATTCACATATTTAGAAGGAAGTAGTATTATGCATTTGCCAAAATATTCAACTACTACATCCAATACCACAGCATTTTATTTTACAAACAGATAGTCCTTTGAGTAGAGTGTTTCACAAACTGATCATCTCATTTGCCACAGTACCATGCATCCAGACAATAAATCCTCAAACATATTTTCTAAGTAACAAATACTTGCAAAAATTTCCAAAATTTTGCCTCCATTTATTCATGTGGATGTTCCCTCTCAACAACACTTCTTCCATATTAAGAGACAAAATAGCTTAATCTAGAACATTAGTATTCTTGTGTACGAACATAGAGAATATATTTAACTAAAGAATTTTGGCTCATGTCTGTAATCCCAGCACTTTGGGAAGCTGAGGGGGTAAGATCATGAGGTCAAGAGATCAAGACCATCGTGGCCAACATGGTGAAACCCCATCTGTACTAAAATTACAAAAATTAGCTGGGCATAGTGATGTGTGCCTGCCACACATCACTATGTGAGCAGTTCCAGCTACTCAGGAGGCTGAGGCAGGAGAATCACTTGAACCTGGGAGGCAGAGGTTACAGTGAGTCGAGATCGCACCACTACACTCCAGCCTGGCAACAGAAGACTCTGTCTCAAAATTAGAAAAAGAAAAAGAAAAAAAGAAAGAATTTCAATTATGCCTTTAAAACAAGTGTTCTTTGTAGCGTTGTTTAAATAGAAAATCTTCGTGTTTCAGAAGTGAGAAATCATTTGTTTTAGCAATGATTTATTAAATACAAGTAATCATATATTAAATACTAGAAAAAATTTAGTGTAGAATTTGATCTTAAAAATAACTTTTATAAAGTATGTTTATTAGACTACACCTTTTATGTCTAATTACAAATATTTTGCTTCTTTGTTTTTTAATCTTTTGAGACAGGGTCTTGCTATGTTGCCCAAGCTGGAGTACAAGGGCAATTCACATGTGTGATATTAGCACACTGTAGCCTAGAATTTCTGGGCTCAAATAATCTTCCTGCCTCAGTCTTCTGAGTATCTGGCACCACAAGAGTGTGCAACCACACCCAACTCCCTAATTATAAGAATTTAAAAAATTAAGGGGATGTCTGAATATCTGTCTTCTCTAAGTAGAAATTCAAGAGACAGATGTTACTATACAACCCATACATGCACTCTTAAGTTTTTGACATTGTATTTCCAATAAATAATTCACAAAGATATTAACTAATTTGGTGAATTGTGTTACTTTAATGCTAATAAACTCTCTCTCTCTCTTTTTTTTTTTTTTCTGTGTGGAAAAATGAACCTTTTCTGGTCATAGAGATTGATATGGTTTGGCTGTGTCCCCACCCAAATCTCATCTTGAATTGTAGTTCCCATAATCACCATGTGTCATGGGAGGGACCTATTGGGAAGTAATTGAATTACGGGTGCAGTTTCCCTCATGCTGATCTCATAATAGTGAGTGAGTCCTCATCAGATTTGATGGCTTTATAACCATCTGGCATTTCCCTGCTGGAACTCGTTCTCTCTCCTGCCACCCTGTGAAGAGGTGCCTTCTGCCATAATTTTAAGTTTGATGAGGCCTCCCCAGGCATGCAGAACTGTGAGTGAATTAAACCTCTTTTCTTTATAAATTACCCAGTCTCGGGTATTTCTTCATGGCAGTGTGAGAACAGACTAATACAGTAAAGTGGTATCACAGAATGTAGGGCATTGCTATTGAAACGGGATGCCTCTCTTGATCCCTACATGGGACATGTAAAGGCATTGGCTCATTTACTCAGCCCATGGCTCTCAACCCTTCACAGGAGGGGAAACATGCATGTGAGTAGGTGCAGTGGCCAGAACAAGTGATTCTTGATGCCAGCGGGAGTAGATCGCTGTGCAGCCCTGTGACAGCATCTAAGGGGATGCCTGCAACCCCCAGAGCCCCAGAGCAGATCTGATAGAGTGTGTTCATTTAGCTTTGCCATCCATGGATGACTTAAGTGTTTAAAAGCTCAGTGGAGGATGAGGGTGATAGCCTTTTGCACACCCCCTTGGTACCTGAGCTCTTGTCTGACATTCAGGAAGAATCAGGCTGTGTGAATGAATTGAAAGGTGGTAAATGTGAAGGATTTTATTTAACAACGAAAATGGCTCACAGCAGGAAGGGGAGCTGGAAAGGGGATGAAATGAAAAGGTGGTCTTTTCCTGGAGTTTGGCCATCCCCAGTCAAACTCTTATCCAAAGTCCCACCATCAAGCTGTCTCTCTGAAGTCAAGCTCCTTCTCTCTGACACCCAGCTGCTTCTTCTCTTCCTTCCTTCTTTGCCAGTGGGGTCTGGAGTTTTATGGGTACAGGATGGTGGGGCAGGGCAGGCCAGAGTGGTTTTGGAAAAGCAACATTCAGGTGAGAACACAGGAATGTATGTTCTCACTTTAGGCCATGGTCCCAGGCTTGAGAGTGTGACTCCTGCTGGTGGCCACCCTCTTCTACCCAGTATATCACTGCTTCCTGTCTGTGTCACCATAAACATACCCAAAAATGTGGAAGCAACTTTGGAACTGGGTAACAGGCAAAAGTTGGAACAGTTTGAATGGCTCAGTAGAAGGCAGAAATATGTGGGGAGGTTTGAAACTTCCTAGAGACTTGTTGAATGGTTTTGACCAATATGCTGATAGTGATATGGACAATGAAGTCCAGGCTAAGATGGTCTCAAATGGAGATGAAGAACTTCTTCGAAACTGGAGTAAAGTTGACTCCTGCTATGCTTTAGCAAAGAGACTGGTGGCATTTTGTCCCTGCCTTAGAAATCTGTCGAACTTTGAACTTGAGAGAAATGATTTAGCGTATCTGGTGGGAGAAATTCCTAAGTGCTAAAGCACTCAAGAGAGAGCAGAGTATAAATGTTTGAAAAATTTGCAGCCTCATGATGCAATAGAAAAGAAAAATCCATTTTCTGGGGAAAAATTCAAGACAGCTGCAGAAATTTGCATAAGTAACTAGGAGCCAAATGTTAATTGCCAAGACAATGGGGAAAACATCTCTAGAGCATGTCAGAGCCCTTCATGGCAGCCCCTCCCATCACAGGCCCAGAGACCTAGGAAGGAAGAATGGTTTCCTGGTCTGGGTCTAGGGCCCCCCAGCTTTGTGCAGGTTCAAAACTTGGTGCCCTGCATCTCAGCTGATCCATCCATAGATAAAAGGGGCCAAAGTACAACTCGGGCCATTGCTTTAGAGGGTGCAAGCCCTCAGCGTTAGCAGCTTCCATATAGTGTTGGTCCTGCATGTGTTCAGAAGACAAGAACTGAGGTCTGAGAACCTCTGCCTAGATTTCAGAGGATGTATGGAATTGCCTGGATGTCTAAGCAGAAGTCTGTTGCAGAGGAGGAGCCCTCATGGAGAACCTCTGGTAGGGTAGTGCAGAAGGAGACTTTGTGTGGGTGGTCCAGCCTTCTGCACAGAGGCTCTCTTGGTGGGGTAGTGCAGAAGGTTGGACCCCCACACACAAAATCTCCACTAGGAAATTGCCTAGAGAAGCCATGAGAAGAGAACCACTGTCCTCCAGACCCCAGAATGGCAGATCCATGGACAACTTGCACAGTGTGCCTGGAAAAGCCACAGACACCCAACACTAGCCCATGAAAACAGCCATGAGGGGAAACTGTGCCCTGAAAAGCCACAGGTGCAGAGTGCACAAGGCCATGGGAGTCCACCTCTTGCATCAGCGTGACTAGCATGTGAGATGTGGAGCCAAAGGTGATTATTTTGGAACTTTAGGGTTTAATGACTATCTTCTTAGATTGTAGATGTGCATTGAGCTTGTGTCCCCTTTGTTTTGACTAATTTATCCAAGTTTGAACCAGTACATTTACCCAATGCCTATACCCCGATTGTATCTAGGAAGTAACTGACTCATTTTTTATTTTACAGGTTCATAGGCAGAAAGAATTTGCCTTGTTTCAGGTAAGAATTTAGACTTGGACTTAAGTTAATGCTGGGATGAGATAAATCTTTGGGGGACTGTTGCGAAGGCAGTATTGGTTTTGAAACATGAGAACGTGATCTTTGGGAGGGGCCAGGGGCAGAATAATATGATTTGGCTGTGTCTCCAGTCAAATCTCATCTTGAATTGTATCTCCCATTGTCCCCATGTGTTGTGAGAGGGACTTGGTGGGAGGTAATTGAATCATGGGGGTCGTTTCCCCATGATGTTCTCATGATAGTGAGTTCTCACCAGATCTGATGGTTTTATAAGAATCTGGCATTTCCCCTGCTGGCACTCATTCTCTCTCCAGTTGCCCTGTGAAGAGGTACCTTCCACCGTGATAGTAATTTTTATGAGGCCTCCCCAGCCATGCAGAACTGTGAGTCAATTAAAGCTCTTTTCCTTATAAATTACAAAATCTTGGGTATTTTTTCATAGCAGTGTGAGAACAAACTAATAGAGCGATGGAGTAGGGATATTATATATCCCTCTTAAAATCTAATAAATACCAGGAAAATGCAGTGATGGATATGCATACAAACTTTTTCACATATTTTCTATATTGATCATTAAGGATATGTTTGAAGGATATGTTAGACATAGCACTATGGTGAACTTGAGAGTTAGAGAGGAAGAAAACGGGTAATAATAGCTGTAGCCTATTTCTTTGAGCCTAAAAAACTAAACATTGTTGAAAATGAATGATAGCAGGCAATAGGCCTTGACTCATCAAATAACTTAATGACATAGTGCAAGTTTTCTGGGAGTTATGGAATAGGAATAATCTTCCTTGAATCACCTAGTCAAAGTAGCCTCCCTGGAAAAAGATGAAATTTAAAATTTTGTTCCATAATAGTTTATTAAATAATTTAAATTTGAAAATAATTGGTAAAAGTTGATATAAAAAAGTTTTAGCGTGCTTTCTTTCATCAAAGCTGAATAAATTAGTGAAGACTCATTGCAACCTGAATTTTGACAAGTGGAAAGATTCGTGAAATTTGAATACAGTGACTGGAAAGTTAATTGTGAACAGGACCACAAAGAAGGCGTAAAGATAATTGCAGAATGAATAAAATGTTTATTAGACAATGTTGACAATACAAAGCTCTGTCCTTGTAGCTAACATTTCAACTTTTGGAAAATTGTCATTGTCTATTAAAATGTTATGAACAGGTAAGCAGTAGTATTGATATCAAATCTGATAGAAGCCTAGTTTAACAAAAATAGTTAGTATTCAAGATAGTCAAGGTTAAAAACAATGGCTTTTAGTAGAGAATACAGCTCAAAATGCTTGAGAAATTTTCTTTGTGAATGCTCAGTTAGGAACCATTTCGAAGAAATAAAAGGTTGATTAAGTATGTATGCCATGTGCCCCTAATATTTCCCTATTGCCATCAAATATAATAATCTTTACAGCTTTCTGTGCAATTATTATACAAGATCATTTACCCTGGAAAAAAAAAAAAAAACTAAGATCAGAAAGGAATAAGGAAACCATACAATCTTATTATCTCATTTCCTATGCTTGATGTTTCTCTGTAATTATATCTTGTGCTATCTTTTTAAGAAAAATGACAATACATTTGCTCCTAAATCTATGCCAGTGTTTTCTCTTGAAGAGTAAAGTGTAGACAAGTATCTTGTTGGGTTGAACTTCCTGGGTTTTATCCACTTCCATTCATCAATTGTTTCCTGTATGAGGGAATAATTATGAAAAAAAAAAATCCTGTGGGCTGAGTTTTTGCACATTATAGGTACAAATGAAAACAAGAAACAATGTGTGTGAAGTGTTTTGTAAACTTTGAAGTGCTATACAAATTTGTTTATTAGAAAATATAACTGGGGATGAGTTCTCTCACTTTCCTACACATTGCCATCTGTTTTGAAAAATATTTTCATGCCCTCTTTTGTGCCTTAATCAAGAAATCAAAATTTTGTTGGCATTTTGTTTCCATTAAGAATTTTTATAGTAAATATTGTTTCCAGTGTGTAATACTATGTAGCACTCTTGTAGTCTATTATCTCATTACAAATAGACATTTGATTATTTGATAATTCTTAGTCACTTCTCAAAATATCCTGAAATTCTTCCTTGTATTGACAATTTAAGTAAATATTACAATGTTGAGGAGATTAATATATTTTAACAACCCTATTAATTTACTAAGAGTGTTCAGTAGAAAAGATAACTACCCTCCGAATATCTCATAAGTTTCTAATGATTTTGTAGATAGAGATGATAAAATTTCTACAGATGATTTGTTTCTACAGAAAAACATAGAACAAATTGGTGATGATATTCAAAGATTTTACTCCTGCATGCCCCTTTATTAGGATTTATTAATAACAGAGTCTTACATTTGTATAGTCAGCATTACCTTCATGTTAACTTCAAAGCTTTTACTAGGTTGGTGCAAAAGTACTTGCATATTTCGCTATGACTTTCAATGGCAAAAATCGCAATTACTTTTGCACCCACCTAATATTTTCAAGAAGAAGCAAAAAATAGTTCAACGCTGTATTTTCTGCTCTGGGCTGGAGGCTTTTGTATGATAGCACTGCTTAACTGATATAAAAATAGTCACTCTGATGCATAGTAAGGATAATATTTTGCTTATACATGATACTATATCCCATAGTCCCTACATAAGCATTGAGCCATGTATCAGTCAGGTTTCTTTAAAGAAAAAGTAGTAATAAGATATGTATCCTGTTTTAGAGAAAGAGATAAATTGTTAAGAATTGACTTGCATGACTATGGGAACTGGCAAGTCAAAAATCTGTAGAGCAGCTGGCAGGCTGGAAGGTAACAATTGATCTTGAGTCCAAAATCTACAGAATAGACCTACAGGCTGAGTACTCACACAGGATTTCTGTTATAATCATAAGGCAGGATTATTTCTTCTCTAGAAAGCCTCAAATTTTGCTCTTAAGGCCTTGCACCAATTGGATAAAGCCTATCCACATTAGTGGGAGTAATCTGCTTGACTTAAAGTCAACTGATTATAAATGTTAATCACATCTACAATATACCCTCCCAGCAAATTCCAGACTAAGAGTGTCACCAAACAACTAGGCACAATAGCCCAGTCAAATTGACACACAAAATTAACTATCACAAATTCTAAAACAACCCAGCCAATATTTGACTTTTCTTTTACATTCTTACTCTTGAATTAAAAATGTGTTGAAATATATTATTTAGGGTCCAGGAAGGCATAAAAATAATATATTACATTTTTATTTAGAATTAGAGCTAATGTTGGCTGGGCACAGTGGCTCATGCCTATAATCCTAGCACTTTGGGAGGCCAAGATGGGTGGATTACCTGAGCTCACGAGGTCGAGGCCAGCCTGGGCAACAGAGTGAAACCCCATCTCTACTAAAATACAAAAAATTTGCCGGGGGTGGTATCATAGCCTGCAGTCTCAACTACTCAGGAGGCTGAGGCAGGAGAATTGCTTGAATCCGGGAAATGGAGGTTACCGTGAGCCAAGATTGCACCACTGCACTCCAGCATGGGCAACAAAAGTGAAACCCTGTCTCTCCCAAATAAAAAATAAATAAAATAAAATAAATAAATAAACACATAAATAAAATTGTAGCTAATGTTTATTAGAAACTAACTGAACTAGTTATAACCAGTATTGATACATTATTGATGATTTGTTTAAAAATTGTGTGAAGTCACTAAACTAGGGCATGACATGGACAGGTACCCACTGCTAAAGGGAATTCTTTGTTATTTACCTTTCCATGACAGCGTAAGTAAAGACATGTGCAATTCATCACATTATGCAAAGAAAAGCAATTACATGTACCAGTAGTTACGTTAACTTTTCATACACAAGACAAGTAAATGTTGCTTCCATTTGGCAGAAGTTATTTACTAGCTTGATAATTTCATGATTCATCTATTTCCCTTCAGAGCTTATTTTGTTATAACATTGGTAGATGTACATTTCAATCTTTCCTGGAAGGTAGTGTTTCAGAAATTTTTACTTCTATCTTTTCAATTCTTGTACAATATTTTTCTATTTCAGATATATATATATATATGAAAATCCAGCCAGAGAACTAAGCAGTAAAAGCAGTAACTGCTTCTCAGGTGGCACCTAACAACCCATCACCCTCTTTACTCAAATGTTATTTATATAATCTTTTTATTCATCTCCCTTTTAACAACTCTCTTTCACCTTCCAGTGGAGATGAGACTTAAAATACGAGGACACATTAGATCTTCTTCAGTTTAGTTAAAGTCAAACTGAAGATTCAGAAATCGCTCTGAAGATTTTAGATTTTTCACCACTTGGACCATGTCAAAATATGAGAAATTAAATTGACAGTTTAAAGTCTTTTACAATATTTATAATTCCACTAGTTTTTTTCAGTGCCATCTTATTTACTGTCATTTATGAAGGTCATTTGAAAAGCTCTTTACAAACTGTTAAAGATTTCAATTATGACAATATGACATCAAATCTCTCACTCGCAATTAGACTTTTCTTTCTAAATAGATTCACTGTGGCTGTTTATAAACGTTCAGGTGACTTTCAATACTGAATATATTTTCATACACAGGCCAATACAGCCTAATGTCTTGAGAACTTTTCAAAAATGGTAAATGCACAAACTAATCCTTCGAATATCAGAAAATAGGGCACAAACTAATCCTTCGAATATCAGAAAATAGGGCCAATAAATCCTGCTAATTTGCATAAGTTTTTCCAATTACTTTTTAGTTTTCTCTTTTGAAACAGGATTACGCTCTGTCACCCAGGCTGGCATGTAGAGGCAGAATCATAGCTCACTGTAACCGCAAACTCCTGGGGTCAAACAGTTCTCCCACCTCAGCCTCTCAAGTAGCTGGGGCTACAGATGCATTCCACCACACTCAGTATTTTTTATATATTTTTTATATTTGGTAGAGATGGGGATCTCACTATGTTGCTCATACTGATCTTGAATGCCTGGCCTCAAGTGATCCTCTTGTCTCAGCCTCCCAAATTGCTGCAATTATAGGCATAAGCCACCATGCCCTGATTAACTTCTATTTGTTTATCTGCTTTTTTGTCAAAATTTTCAGGTCTGTCTTTCTCAGTTACCTATAATTTTATGAGAAATTGACAAATAACATGATAATACTGTTCTATTTTAACATCATCATTAATATTCTTCTTTTCTGTACCATTGCTCTGTTAGATTTCCCCCGGGTATGATATCTTTGTAAATGCTTTTTATTATAATCTTAAAAGCCATTAATAAACAATAAACTCATTCTATATTTGATTTTCTACTTCAATGTGCTCTCTTAAATTATATGTAACTTTTTATGTTCTGTTTCTTTTTTTCTCCTTGTTTCATTTTCAGAATGTCTATTCCTCTTTCCTTCTATAGCAGCTTTTTGTTCAGTTACCTCTTTTTCAAATAGAACTATAATTTAAATTACTTTTATTGTAATATCTTTTTATAATACAGCATCTTTCTAATTTTTTTAGATTTCTATACTTAATTTTTCCTTGTTAAGCCTTATAGATGCCTTAGTTCACTGAACTTTCTCTAATTGAAGTGAAATATCATTTCCCATAGTACTTAAAAGTAATATTCTACTATATTGAAACAAAGTAATTTCTGGTGCAAGACTGTTTTTAAAATTTGCAATAAAGATTTCATAATCATAAAAAAAGTTTTTTGTTTATATTTAATATAAGCTTAATAGAGTGGTCTATTTTGATTTAATTCTGTATTTTCTGGTTAATAAGGTCACTCAAGTGAAATTTAATAATCTATTTGGTATAGTAGATTTAGATGCATTTGTTATCTAAAAATATCTGATATATTATTAAAGTATAAAATATTACCAAATATTGTAAACTGCTTAAATAGCAGTCCAAACAACATATCTTCAGAAGCTGCTTGTGTTTCACGTGTTATTGTGTCAACTAAGTAAGAGACAAGAACCACCTGTGTTATTTACTGTGTCATTTATTCATTAAGCAATTATTTTTTCATTATATGCTGGGCCTTGGTCTGCATTTGGGACCCAAATGGGACACCAGACAAGGTTCCTAATTTCACAATGCAGGGTAGAAGGACAAAATAATCAATAAAACATCAATACGTAATTTAATGAAAAGAAAATAGGGTGAAATAATAGTGACCAGGAGACTTCTGAGAGGAGGTGTTTAGGGAAGGCTTTTGGATGACATGACATTTGAGCTGAGGTTTTACTAATAAATGGGAAACTGTCTTATAGGAGAGCTTCCCAGGTAGAGAGAAAGCTAGAATTAAAGCTCTGTATCCCGAAAGGCATGGCGTGATAAACTATCAGAAAACGAGCTGTGCAGTAGAAGCATAGAGACTTGAAGGTAGATGAGGTACCACACATTTGCCCTAGTTTTGCTATCTGAAGTGATATGTTCTCTCTTTCAAATGGCATTTCTTTTCATAGCTGGTTATAAGAAACATTTCGAGTTAATCAGTATCTTTAGGTACCAGAGTAATAGAGTAGTAATTGATGAAGGACAGTTGTTTAGCTTAATGGTCCTAAGAGCAATTTAAAGAGTCTTGCCTACCTTGTGAGAGTCTCTGGGTTCTGCCTTGCGAGCAAGAAGAATATGTGAGTGGCTGCAAGGGTTAGAAGAGAGGAAAAACTCGCAGGTTTGAAAAAAGAGGATATTTTCATGGGATGTAACTTAAACCATATGAACCTAACATCATAGTAGGATCTGTACAGCAGCATCAGGTGCAGCAGAGACCAATACCCAATACCCTTGTCATGCACAAGACAATCTACGTCTGAGAAGTGGCCAGCAGAATACACTCAGGAAAATCCACCTCCTACATTACCAAATGTTGCTTTAATAAGTGAACTTATGCTTGAAAACTGAAATTCCCTTGGGAGAAAGAAATGAGGGGAAAAATAATGTTTCCTGAACTAGGTAAGTATTTGCCTGAGTAAGTATTCAACTGAGAATTGATTCACCTTAAGTCAGCAAGACATGTTCCAATCATAAGTTGATACTGGGGGAACTAGAACTAAGGTAAGTTAAATTGTAGGAAGCTCAGGTTGCATATTTGCACATCCAAAATTATAGCTATTAAAATATTAAACTTTTTCTCTTGTCTATGGACAGGACCTGTGACTTGAACTAACAGAATAAGACACAGTTGATGGGATGTCATTCTTGTAATAGATTATGCTATATATCAAAGAATTTCACTCTCATGATTGTTTTCAATAGATAACTTTTTGTTCATTTGTTTCTTTGGTTTTTGAGATGGAGTCTCACTCTATCACCCAGGCTGGAGTGGAGTGCATTGTCTCAATCTCGGCTCACTGCTACCTCCCCCTCCTGGGTTCAAGTAATTCTCCTGCCTCAGCTGTCCAAGTAGCTGATATCACAGGCTCCTGCCACCACTAAACATTTTTGTATTTTAGTAGAGATGGTGTTTTATCATATTGGCCAGGCTGGTCTCGAACTCCTGACCTCAGGTGATCCATCCGCCTTGCCTACCAAAGTATTGGGATTATAGCCATGAGACATCAAGCCCAGCCTCAATAGGTAACTTTATATGGCAAAGGTTGTGTGATGTCTTTCTTATAATTACATTACATTATATAAGACTTTATCTTGGCAGACTAGAGTGAGAAAGACTCTCTTTGTGACTTTGATGAAGTAAATGACCATGCTGAAGAAGCCCTTGTGGTAAGGAAATGCAGGTGGCCTTTAAATAATTGCAAGCAACCAAGAGATGTCAGCAAGGGGGCAGAATAGGAAGTCTCAGCCTCCACTCCCCTCTACAGAAAGTTCAACTAGCAACTAGCAACAGATTAGAGCACGCTTTTGAAAATCCCAACATTTGGAAACAAGCCCGAGATACTCGTATGGTACACAGAACTGAATGAAATCTGAATTAGTAAGGTAAGAATGGTTTCACTACAACTGTGCCTCTATCCCCACCAAACCAGCACAATGTCAGATAGAGGGGATTTTCCTGGGCCCATAGTTTCTGCATGAGGAAAGAAGAATTGAGAAAGTCATCCAGCTTCCCTAGCATTCTGAGACTCTTGCCAGGAGTCCCACTCTAGTTTTACCTCACACGGAGAACACTGGAGGAAATGGCATAGATAGAACACCCCTCCTAGCCATGTACAAACAAAAGAAGGCAGAGGTTATAGTGACAAGCGTGCAGATCTTGGTGGTAGCTCTGTGGCTCTGTATTTCTGCCATCTTTAGCTCAGAGTCAGAGACATCAGCCAACCTCATAGTCCACAGCAAAACTGAGTGGTGACCTTCAAAAGCCTAATGGGAAGTGCAACCTACCTTGAGTGCCCAGATTGCTAGTCTCTCTGCCCAGCCTCAGATCCCACCCTAATGACCTTGTCCAGGTAGGAAGACTAATACCTCTGCACATTTCAAAGAAGCAGAGGGGCTAGATCTCTTGATCCAGGAGGTGAAACAGCCACTGAACTCAACTTAAAGCCCACCCCACAGTTCCACCCTGACAATAAGGCAATACTCAATTGCACATTCTTATTCTTTCATCCTTCATATTATTATTTACAGTGGCAAATGATAAGATACAATTAATTAGATTGAAAATGTAGGTAATTGATTATTTCAGTGAAATACACTTATTTATCTCACAGAATGACCCATAATAAAGGCAGATAATGTGTCCTCACCTTTTGTAACCAAACCAGATACCTAAAAATAAGTTAATTGAAACTAAAGAGCATAATCTTTAAATGATGAAATAATTTATCTATAAGTATAAAATATAAATATTTTTTGATACATTGCTATCTAATGGCTTTTTAAATCATTTTTATTTTTTCTACTAAAATTTTGCCAGATTGAATGAAAAGAGAATCTACTGTATTTTCATTTGCATCAGCATTAGTTAAACATCCTATAAATAGAAGCAAATTTTTATTATTTAAATTCTGCACAAAATGCAAGATGGCTACATTATTTTCAGAAAGATTGAAACAGTCTCAAAGAATAAGCCATTCTCTTATAATTGCTATGAAATTCCAAGTTCCAATGTAGAGAATATTTTTGAGTCTAATTTTTATCTGATCTTCTACAGTAACATTACCATGGCCATATTAATTCATTCAAATTGACAGAGTTTATACTCAAAGATATAATACAATGCAATAGAAAAAAGTAATGTAGCCAAAATTTCAATGTTTTAGAGTCAAAGAAACATGCTTTCATAGCTACCTACTTGAATGATTAGAGATGTATTCCAATTTCTCTGAGGCTGAGTTTACTTCTTAAATTGGAAATAAAATATTGTTTGTATTTTCTTATTTTTGGTAAGAAATACATAAAATATTCCTGTCATATAGTTGGTACACAAAAAAATGACAGTTGGTATCATTAAGTATAAACATCACTGATTAGGAAAACAAGATGTCAATTCATGATGAGTTAAGAAGGCCTAACATAATTTTCTAAACCTAATTAGAAAATAAACATTGAACATGCAGAAAACCAAAAATTATGTTTAATGATACTCTTCCTTACTGCTTTATTTTGTCTTTTCTAGTATCTATTCACTTATACTTTCTTATTCTGTAATTACATAATTCTGAAAAGTTAAGCTTCTACATGTTGGTACTACATAGCTGCTTGATGAAGAAGAAAAACGTCAGATCTTCTGTCACTCAAAAAACGCAATATATAAAAGCTGACCAAATCTTTTGTAGCTCCGTTGAGATTTTTTAAAAAATGGTGTATTAAGCAGTTCATGACTAGGAGAAATAATTTAAGCACTATTCCTATTCCTAACTCAAGTGATGTGCATGATTCTGGAAAAAAACACCTCATTCATCAGGTAAAACATGTAAAATTGTAGGTAAAAATAAACGTGTTGCTTGATATAATCTTATTAACTTTAAATATTTTTCACACCAAATGAAAGGATTTTAAGCAACTTCATATACAATTTTGGTTGGATGAGAATTTCTTTATTGTAGCAGTAATCAAACATTAGAATGACATATAAAATATATTTTGACGTCTTTCACAGCAGATTAGCATCTAAATTGGCAGCAGTTAATTATGTAAGCTTATGTTAAATAATTTCCCAAAATTATGTCCACCTACAGCATTATAAATGTTCAATAATTTGAAAAAATAAATTACATATGCTCATTTATAGGCACTAATTATAGGCACTCATTCAGTGCCTATAAATGAGCATATTTACTTAGACTGTACTTAGACTACAAATACTAATAAAAATTAGCTTCTAAGAGAACTATTTATTCTTCTTCCCATTATAAAAGATGTAAAACAAAACCTATTAGAACAGTTAGTTTAAAAAGAACCGATTTTAAGTTGTTTGTTTGTTTGCTAAATACCGACAGCTGTCATTGTGGATAGGAAAGGTACTAAAATCATATGGCTGACACATGTTTGAGGCAAATACCTAGATATCACCAGTTTTAGATAGTCTCTTTAACATACAGTTAGATTTGCAACAGGAGCTTAGTGTTTGTCTTCAGTGCATTCTGTATTTAGCAATGTCTATATAAACACAGTGTTCAGTCCTTTTTTGTTCCAACTAAGATGTGCACATATGATAAGAAACTAATTTTTGTATATGCCTCCGCCCCCATTTGCTGAGGGCCATTCATGATCAACTATAATCAAATGTAAGCCTGTCACAAATTAAACACATAGTATTGTAGTATTTAAAAACATAGTATTGTAATATTTAAACATGTAGTGTTGTCGTATTGTAGGCAGCCTTAACAGAAAGCTTCATGTACAAAAGCATGCTTTTATGTATTTATTTGCCTTAATAAAGCTTTGCAATTACAGACCTTTCGACTCTTGTAGTCAATATATACAAGAGTTTATAAGGATTATTTTCACAAGCATAAAGAAGTAGAGGAGTAGAATTTATGGCTTTATTATGTTCAGCTAAATTTCGCTTTTTTCTAATAAGAAAACACTCCATTACCCTATCAGCTAAGTTGCATGTCAGACACAAGTCAATTTAGTAATTACATTTTTTAAAATAAACTGTTAATTCATCAAACATGTAGAGTAGTTCGTATGGCACAAGCATTATTCTAGGTACTCTGGGCAGCATAAACTAGAATTGTATACCAAGTGACTATATCTTTCAAAATTAAAAATGATAATATGGTTTTAAAACAAAAATGCTGGAGAGTTAAACAGCAGCTGATTCATAGTAATGGATATATTGAAGGAGCTCTTCAATAAAGAAAATTATTGCAAATTTAACCATGAGAAAGAAAGGAAAGAGGGAAGGAAGGAAGGAAGGAAGGAAGGAAGGAAGGAAGGAAGGAAGGAAGGGAGGGAAATAAAAGGTTGAATATGTGATTAAATCTAATATGGTGGTAAACAGATGGTTAGACCTATTTGCTAATAAATTAATAATAATAACGACTTGTAGAGTTTTAATATATTTTAGAATTAAATTATATAGCCACAATAACTGAAAAAGACAGGAATGAGGTTAATTAGAGTTAATATTGTCCAAAGTAATGCTATTCAATTTTAACGTACATAAAACACACCCGGAATTCTTATAAAACTACCGGATCTGATATACTAAGTCTAGGGTGAGGCCTGAGCATTCTGCAGTTTTAGCAAGCACCCAGGTGATATCAATACTGTTTGTCTGTGAATCAACTTGGTGGTGCATGGGTCTGTTTTATCATCATTTGGAATATAGTTAATATATTATTGAATACAATAATTTAGGTAAGTTAACATTGCATATTGTAATCTCCAAGATACTCTCAAAATAATAGTTGTAGAATGTATAAATAACATAGTAACAAAGGGGAAAAATATTTAACAAAAATCCTAATTAACTCTAAATAAGGTCAAAAAAGGAGAGAAAATTGAGTATGGAACAAGTGACACAATCAATAAGAAACAATAAGATTATAGATTTAAACCCAAACACACGTAAATGGACAAAACAATCTAATAAAGACAAAGACTTTTAGGCTGGATTTTAAAACAATGCCCTGTTATATTCTTTTAAGAGACATCCCTTAATTATAATACAATTTGCAAACTGTAAGCCTAAGAAAAAAGATACAAAATAAACAACTAATAGAAAGAAAATTGACTTTAAAACAAAGGTCATTACTAACAATAAAAAGGAATAATTTCTTAATGATATAGGAGCCAATCCACTAGGGAGATACACAAATTTTAACATCTAAAATCATATTCTAAACATAAATAAGTTAAGAATTAAGAGAGCTAAAAGGACACATATGTAAATGTATAACTTGGTGTGGGCTAATATATCCTTTTCAATAACTGAGAAAACAGAAGGCATAGATGTAGACTATTTGAAAAGGTTTATGTGACTTCACCTAATTGACTTATATGAATGCTTTACTCAAAAATTTCAGGATGGAAATCGTTTTCTTGTGTTTTGGAACATTTATATATACTGGCACATTGCATGTTCAAATAGCAAATGTTAGCAGACTTCAAGATCATGCAGAGCACAATAAAATTAAGCAAGAAAAAAGTAAGATAGCTCAAAAATCTCTAAATATTTGGGAAATAAACAATACAGTTCTTACCCACTCATCAAAGAGAACTTCCAGTGGAAATTTCTTTAAAAATGTCAGAACAATCAAAAGTTGTGGGATCTGGCTAAAGCTGTGATTAAAAAGAAACTTGTACCTTTAAAAATGTACACTAGAAAATAGTTAAAACCATAAAACAATAAGGTAAGAAATATCTAATAGAAAAAATTGCCTAAAGTTAGGAAATAATAAAATTGTAAAGACCCTACTAAGAAGGACCAAGAGAAAAAAAGAAAAATACATGTTGTATTATGAATGTAAAAAGGATAGCACCAGAGATTCTAAAAGACACTAAATTTAATGAGATCATTTAAGTAAATTTCTGCCAATAAGTTTGAAAATTTAAATGAAAAGAAAAAAATTCTTTAAAAAATACAGAAATTACCCAAACTAACAAAAGAAGAAATTTTTAAAATATATTAGACCTTTATTTATTAATGAATTTAATAATTCAATTTCTTTTCAACAAGGAAACACCATGACCAGAGGACTCCACAGTAAATCCTTACATTTAATAAAATAATAACCTAAACTCAGAGAATAGGGAAGTAAGAATCAATTACACTGCCTGAGAATAAGAAAAAGATAATCTATTTTCCAGCTTGTTTCAAAAAGCCAACATAACAGTGATCTCAAACGACGTAATATTACAAGAAAAAATATTATATGCCAATCTTTCTCATGAATGTTAAAATTGTAAATGAGTTTTTAGCAACCAGATCCAGCAATATTTTTTAAAGAAAGAAAATCAATTTTAATCGAATTATATTTGTTCAAGGAATGTAAGCTCATTTAACTAGGCAAGAATGTCTGTTTGTATCACTTTTACTCAACCTTGTATTGGAGGGCAAGAAGAAGAAATGTAAGTCATGAAAACTGAAAAATAAAAAGTAACACTGCCTTTCTTCATAAATGATATGATTGTGTACATTAAAAATTTAAAGATGCCTTAAAAATACTATTGAATTGCAGCAAGGTCTCAGGATTCAAACTTAATTGATGAAGAATAAGAAAATAAAATGATATGTGCTGAATGATGTACATTTAATTAACATTTATTTCTAAGTTATTAGTAGAAGAAATGGAAAAATGGCAGTTATCAAATATTATAGAACTGTTAATATTGATGCCAAATGATTAAAGCAATACTGAGATCATTTTGTGAATATAAGTGTCTGGTAGATTTAAACATATTTGATATTCATAATTTCTTCCAAAATTCGTAATTTCTTTTCATAATTTATTCATAATTTCGTTTCATACTTCTTTTGTCATCTAACTGCATAGTCCTTTATCCTTTCTCCATTAGACTAATTCTGCCTAAGGGTATATTCAAGTTAGCTATATATTTTTACAAAAGATTTGACATACATTATACTGCCGCAAATGTAAGCAAACTTTAATAAAACACAAAAGTGCAAATGTTGCAAATAGAACTATAAGCCTAAGAAAATATGAGCGTACTGGGATTTTCTTATATTATACCATCACCGGTAACATCCAGAAATATACCTATCAAATATTATATGTATTTGATCAATAAACAAATGCCTTTTAAATGATTGCCTTTTTGCCATAATCCAGGTTGATTCTCAAATCTAGGAAATTCAGTGCTCATCTAGTCTTGTGAGGAATCTTTCATGAGAAGACATTACTAAGGCCAGTTGGGAAAGTTATTTTCCATGGGAATGTTATTTTCCATGAACTATTTATTAAATTTACGTATAACATTTTGAAAGCACAGGGCAATCTCTGCCAGTTTTATTAATCTGTTAGTGTCAAACCACTCGGGTACATTAGTTTTGTGTCATTTTATTTATTTTCTAGAGGTTCTAAAGATACTGTTTTCTTTTTTCTTGTTTTTTTTTTTTTTTTTTTTTTTTTTGGAAACGGAGTCTCGCTCTGTCGCCCAGGCTGGAGTGCAGTGGCCGGATCTCAGCTCACTGCAAGCTTCGCCTCCCGGGTTCACGCCATTCTCCTGCCTCAGCCTCCCGAGTAGCTGGGACTACAGGCGCCCGCCACCTCGCCCGGCTAGTTTTTTTGTACTTTTTAGTAGAGACGGGGTTTCACCGTGTTAGCCAGGATGGTCTCGATCTCCTGACCTCGTGATCTGCCCATCTCGGCCTCCCAAAGTGCTGGGATTACAGGCTTGAGCCACCTCGCCCGGCCTAAAGATACTGTTTTCTAAAGCCTCTCTCCCTATGGCATGACATTCAATGCTCCCCAACAGTGTGGAAATGTTCTGTGTGCTGCAAGGTGTTTTATACCACATCCTAAATACTTTAGTCTCTCTCAAAATTCTATTTTTCTAGAAAGTTCTCTGAAATAGTTATGCCAGGCATAAAAATATGGGGAAAAACTTCATCCCTGGTTTGTAAAAATTCTGTCAGTTGTTTATTTTTTTAATTAAATATTCTCCTCCTCTCCACTAAAGGATTTGGGCATTCCAAAAGGAAAAATAGTCACATAATCCCATATTTGCTCAATGCCCTCAAATCGACATTGGTTGGATGGCTGAATTTCCTCCTTACCCTCAAGTTACCATGTATACTACCTCAACAGCAGTGGCCCAAAGATGTGACTTCTCCAATATAACCACCAAATACCTATACCTCTATACTATGCTGTTGAAAATCACTGTCATTGATTTCTGCAAGTGTGCCTTTGATCTCTAACCCTAATTTGTTTTTCTCCTCAGGGAATTGCTTAGTGATCTGCGCTAATAGATCTCGGCTATGGGTTATGAAGGAGAATGTGAGTCTTGGTGTTCTTTTTAGATAAGAATCTTAACCTGATCTTTGGTTTTTGGATTTCACTACTGTCCTCCAACCAGAGGTTAACTATTATAGTGCTCAATCTTCTCCATCATAGATGATTGGGATAAACTTGATTAGCATTATAATTAACACATATGCTGCAATTCTAGGGCCATCCTTCATTTAGTTAAGTGGGTGGTTCTGTTCATTATGCCAACTCTTCCTACTCTATCTTGAATCACATTCATTGTTCTTAATATAATGGCACCTGAAAAATTCTCCTAAATTCTTAACTTACCAAATACTGGGCCCTTGGTCCCTGATCATGCTGAAATTAAACCATCATTAATCCATACTCTTGGAGTAGACAGACAAATAATCCTAAATACACAGCCATGGCCATCCTGAGTTCCTCTTCTTTCTTCTTATAGAACTGTTAATTTTAATCGCACGTTTAAGACTTTGGAAAGTAACATCCATTTTGAATTTTAGAAAACAATTCAAATAACACTTTTAAAATGCGTATATTATTTTCACATATGTTTGGTAGCTTTAACATTTATGTTGACGCTGTATTACTTATATTTTCTTTTTTCATCGTGCCTTCCAAATATAAACTCCAGCAGAAGTTACTGATATGCAGATCTGTTTATGCTACCACATTTCTTATTTCATTAAGTCTAACCCCTTCAATCTGACATTCAATGCCCACTTTCATTTGACATTGTCTTAGTCTTTCAGTTTTGCAAAGTGCTTACGTCAGGAAACTAAAACATCTGAGTTCAAGTAAAGATCTCTTAGTAAGTTCGGATTGCTATAACAATTTCCATAAAGTAGGTGGTTTGAACAGCAAACATTCATTTTTCAAAATTCTGGAGGCTGGAAGTCTGTGTTCAGGATGCATGCTTAGGTTCTGGTGAATATCCTCTTCCAGGTTGGAGACAGCAGACTTCTCTTTGTATCCCCAAATAGAAGATCGTAGAAAAAGAACTAAAGAGCTCTCTGGACCTTCTTATTAGGGAATTAATTCAATTCCTGAAGGATTTACCTTTATGACCTAATTACCTCCCAAAGGCCCCACCTCCTAATACCAACATATTGGGTGTAAGGATTTCAACACATGAATTTGTGGGGTGGAAGGGACACAAACATTCAGTCCATAACATATCTTCTATTTTACTAGCTCTGAGACAAGTTACATACAAGTAAATGAAATTATTCAATAATATAATTGTTCATATTAAATAACTTCTGAATATTCCTGCTTTCTTTGTGCTTGCTTATTCATTCCAAACACAGATTTTACTTTCAGCCAATTTCCATGCTACACTTATGCCACTCTCCATTCTTGCTTTCCCTCGTATCTCCCTCAATCTAACTTTTTCATGATTTGTATGTGCAAATAACCTATGAATTTCTAAAGTCAATCTATGGTAATATTTCCTTTGAGTTTCTAAAACAATTATTTGAACAATATTTTATATTATCTATTAATATTTCTTAGAGTTAGTATCCAAGTAATTGAAACTCCTGATGTAAGTAATACAGATATATTCAGGAGGGGTACTTCTAATTTTATGAGCACTCAAATTTTGCTTTAAATAAAAAGTTCCCCAAGAGTGAGGACTTATTATTGAATCTTTTAGAGCCCATGACAGAGCAGAGCACTTATGGAATACTTAATAGGCATTGTAAATAAATAATTAGTTACAATAGATAACTTAACAATTGGCACACAGAAATTTTTAAGCAATAAGGTAATGTGAGTCTTATGAATATATTTGTTAACTATGTTTCATGTTCTTTCCATACCTTTGGTTACTATAATTTAAAAAGTTTATGCTTTACTATTTGTAGTGTATAAACTTAGGTGTCTATATGAAGAAATTATATCAAGGAGACTTTTATAAATTACAATTGTGACCTGGAAGCAAGGTCACAAAATATAGCTTCACTACCATTCAGCTGTGCATAATTTCTTTATTTTGTTTACCATGCACCTGGACATTCATCAAAGCCTGTGTCTGGTACTAAGGTGGCAAAACTCACCTGAATGTTTAATTTGGCTTAAAGTTAAATCAATGTGATAATTTTAAAAGTTCCTTCAAGTAGCACTCATTCCTTCTTAAATGAAAGGATATTGATACCCTGTACAATTCACCCTTACTTCTATTTCTTCTTCTTTCAATGGCCTCTGAGAGTCTGAATATGTCTCGGCAAAATTCATATGTTGAAATGTATTCACCAAAGTGATATTTTTAAGAGGTGGGGCTTTTAGGATGTGATTAAGTCATGTACCCTCATGTATTAGTCAGGGTTCTGTAGAGGGACAGAACTAATAGGATAGATGTATATATACAGGGTAGTTTATTAAGGAGTATTGATTCACACGGTCACAAGATGAGGTCTCACAATAGGCCATCTGCAAGGCGGGAAGAAAGAATGCCTGTCTGAGTCCCAAAGTTGAAGAACCTGGAGTCCAATGTCTGAGGGCAGGAAGCATCCAGCATGGGACAGAGATGTAGCCCAGCAGACTAAACCAGCCTAGTCTTTCCACGTTCTTCTGCCTGCTTTTATTCTGGCCACACCGGCAGCTGATTAGATTGTGCCTGCCCAAATTGACAGTGGGTCTGCCTTTCTGAGTCCACTGACAAATGTCAATCTCCTTTGGCAACACCCTCATATACACACCCAGGAACAATACTTTGTATCCTTCAATCCAATCAAGTTGACACTCAGTGTTATCATTACACCTCACTAGTGGTATTAATTCCCATATAAAACAGGTGCAAGAGAGCTATTCACCCCTTTTTTCCCTTCTGCCATGTGAGGCTGCACCAACAAGGCACCATCTTGGAAGAAGAGATTGGGTCCTCACCAAATACCAAACCTTCAAGTGCTTGTATCTTGGCCTTCCCAGCCTGTAAGAAATAAATTTCTATGGTTTATAAATTACCTAGTCAGGCATTTTGTTATAGCAGCATTATGGGACTGAGACAGGGAGCCCAGGATAACAGACACGGGGCTATGCATCCTTATGATTTAGAATAAGGGAGAATTTATCCTGGACTTTGGTGACATGCTGCTTGCATCAGCTGGTTTGCTTGACAATATCACTTGTCCAGTCACCATTGCTTTTTCTGCCATTTTCTAATGTGGAAATCTAAAAACGATATATTTGTAGTCTCTTTTCATTTTATGTATTTACTTTTTATTCAGTAAATGCTCCCTTCCAGACTTGATGTTCTGCTCCAGAACTGAATTAACTGGTTTCATATATCAAAATCTGTAACTGTTTTTCTCTATCCACCTCAGTGGCCCAGAGGTCCCCCAACCTCCACTGCAGGGTCACCCCAGTCTGTGCACATGACACCGCCACAAGCCTAATGACTCTTACCCCAGAACTCAATGTCACTAACAAGCACTTATTTTGGCTCAGGAGAGTTAATGCTAAAACTCTACCTTGGTCTAATCTCATCTGGATTGTCACCTAGATTAACATAGAGAAGCTTGAAATGTGGATTATTTTCATAATTTCAAGGAGAAGCTGGAGGAGAATGCTAGACCACTGTAGGCGATTATTCCTCTCCTCATTTCCCCAATCATACTTTGTTCCTCTCAATCCAGAGTAGAAAGGTAGAAATTCGGAATCTGCCTGATTATCTAATCTCTTCTCTCTTCTTTCACTTTCATAACATTCCTTGGAGGCAATGAAGAATTGTGCTCTCTTTGAATGCCCTAAAACATCCCCTCTTTCCATCTCAGCTAAAATTTAAGAGGGTACTAGAGCGTTCTCCTGCACTATGTACTTCTGTGCACTTAATACTATCAGCTAGGTGATAATTGAGATACTAAGTGGAGAAAAAAGAAATTTGAGAGATCCTTTCTTAGAACAATATCTGGATCGAAAATGTATACAATTGCATAATTGTTTTTTTGAATATCAGAAGCTAAATAATACTAATATGCCTATTTCACTCTATATTACCTCTGTCAGAAGTTCCAATCTCCTCTTGCCTCTTTCCCACTAATATTCTCATCCTTACAGATGGGTACCCCAATATTAATACAAAAGCCCTATACACTTCACACGAAAGGACAAGGACAGTAAAATATATATTAACATATTCTATAAATAACTTGCATTAAGTATTATAACCAATCAGTTTACACTTAGAAAAATGACTATAATTGCATTACCTCTTGCTACCTTTTCTATTTAAGGTATAAAATATCTTCATACCTATACAGAGAGAGATCTAGTAGTCTTATTTAAATTTATAACTGTATGAGCTATAGAAAGAATTTACAACATGTACTTTTTAAAACTAGAAGTTGCTCAATATTATTTTTGTGTGTGTAGAACAAATTGTTTTCAGATTTTTATATATTTATTCTTAATAGAATGCTATTAGAATTATTAACTATTTTCTTTTCTGATTCTTTACATATAATTTTGAAATAAAATATCTAATTGGTATTGATCTTTTTAAAACTCATATAAATATTTTACATTCTTCATTTAAATTCCAAGTCACTGTATGTTCTATTTTAAACCTCTGTTTACATAAAATATTACATTCTTAATTAAATTGGTATGAATCTATATTACTGAGTCCTGATACACTTGAAGACAAGGTTTTTGTACTTTGTAAAACTATGTATAAGTTTTGCTGTTCAAAATGAAAATATAATACAGCAGGTGTAATGTCTTCGTTTAAAAGCTATCTGAATTTTTTTCAATATATTATTTGGATACTAACGTTTGGGTCACGAATTTGACCTTGAGATTCCTTTTCAAGTTTTTACTATAATTAATAGCGACCTTGTGAATGCCATGTCTCTGCAACTGAGCAGGCAGGCAGGCAGTCATCATTCAGTTGGTAGTCCAAATGGATCAGTTGTCAAGGGAGTATGGAATTCAGCATTTCTTTCTGCAGGGGCTGTTTGTTTCAACTTGGGCTTAAGGCACACTTCTAGTCTCAAGGAACTATTTATAAAATAATTGGGCCAGGTGTGGTGGCTCATACCTGTAATCCCACCACTTTGGGAGGCCAAGGCAGGTGGATTGCTTGAGGTTAGGAGTTCAAGACCAGACTGACCAACATGGTGAAACCCTGACTCTACTAAAAATACAAAAACTAGCCAGACGTGGTAGTGGGCCTCTTTAATCACAGCTACTTAGGAAACCGAGGCAGGAGAATCGCTTGAACCGGGAGGTGGAGGTTTCAGTGAGCCGAGATGGCGCCATTGCACTCCAGCGTGAGTGACAGAGCAAGTCTCCATTTAAAAAAAAAAAAAAAAGACAATGGAAATAATATTATAAATCAGAGGTCAGCAAACTACCGCCTATGGGCCAAACCTGTGTGCATCATCTGTTTTTGTAAACACATTTTATTGAAACACAGCCACACCGATTTATCTATGTATTGTCAATGACTGCTTTTGTCCTTTCACAGTAGTGTCAAGTCATTGCAACAGAATCCCTATGGTTTACAAGGCTGAAAATACTTACTACTTGTCTCTTCACCAGAAAAGTTTGCCAAAGCATGTCCTAAATTAAAAATAGATTGTAGCTATTTAAAAGCATATCAATTCAGAAATGAAATGAGTGGCCTGGTGATGTAAAATAATTATTACATGGCATTTACCATGTGTCACCTATTATGAATAATTTTGGTATGTTAACTAATCAAATCATCACAATAATCTAATGAGACAGTCAGGGGGGCAGAAAGGGGATTTAAATTTTTAAAAATCTGACTTCAGAGTCTGCTGTTAACCGGCAATTTATACTAGCCCCTGTAAATTGTAAATGTCTCATTATTGGAGATGTTCAGCCAGTTTAATGAAAGCTTGTCAGAGATTGTAAGAAAAAAAAAAGTAATTTTAAGGTCATTTTCCACAATACAATCCCAATAATTTGTCATATCCGAATCAACAAAAAGCAATGCAGAGAAAAAAAAGTATTTGATTTCAAACTCACTGAGAGTTTTACGATTCAATAACAATGAGATATTCTTAAAATTAGAAAATAAGCTAAATATTCTAAAAGTTAAGTATTTGAGCTTTTAACCCCCCAAAAAGAAGAAAAAAATCAGTTCCAATGAAGAGGTGGAGCGTGAAAAGAATTTTTACACAGTTCACTTGGTCTCTGACTTACTAATGACTATTACTATATTATATGGAATCTTCCAACATAAAGTCATTGAAACAATAAAATCTGACTTATTGGCAATAAAATCTGACTTATTGGCACCTGTTGCTGTTAGCCAAAAACAAATATCCGAGTAATATGCAGGATTACTTATGGTTCAGACATGTTAAGGATGCGTTTATGTCTGAGATCAACTCACTCTGTTTTTCCAATTAGACTTATACCAAAGTCCCCGTGGAAGAACCCTTCATTCCAGTCACTATCCTGCCCAAGTCACTGTCAGAGGAGATGTTTAGAATGCAGAATCACAAAATTCATCCCCTCCTGACTTACTATGTCTTTCTTAGGAAAGGAGATCTAGAATGGCAAGGTGGTCTTATTCCCTCTTTCCTGGTCTCCATGTAGTTCCAAGTCCAGTCCTCACTCTCCTCCTGCTCCATCCTTTGATCTCACATGAGCATCTGACTCTCCTTCTCTGCTGCTATGAAAAGATAATTAAGCCTGAAGTGAGAGGACCTGGTACCAGCGGGATTCTTAATGATTCAGTGTATGTCTATGCAGTGAATAGTGACTCACTTCTTTTTACCTACTTTCATTTTCCCATTAGAAACAAGACATAATAACAGCAGCATTGTATGATTTGGAGAAGATAAATGCAAAGGTTCTGTAAAACTAGCAGACACAACTGTCATGTATTATTTGGTATTAGGTGTATATTTTTTCAGTCTGAAACTAAATGATCAACTAATGCTGAGAAAAGTTATATACAGTTACTTCACATCTAAAAATTATATTATTTAAAGTCTAATGGAGAAGATAATCTTAGGGCATAAGATTTATTTTTTTTTCCAATAGATTTTGGATGAAACTAAACCTCTTGTCTGTATGAATATTTGTCTCACATTTGTATGTGCATAAAATTATTTTCTATTGCATCTAACACCATATGATTTTCCCAGATATTTTTATAATAGTTACTTTAAGCCATGAAGGAGAACTGTGGAATGCTGGGGGAAAAACAATTAAGGTCATACAAAGTCAATCCTGAGCCAAAAGCAATGGCCTGACTCATTTCAAGTGAATGTGTATTTCGGTAATGGCTGGAACCCAAAATGTAACAGAATCTAAAAATAATGATGATCAAAATTTGGGCACAGTGTTGGCTTCTAGTTATAATTTGGTCTTTTTGGACACATTGATCTTTAAATAATAAGGTAGGGGGCTGACTGTTACCATACGTTTCTTTAAATTTTCATAAAACGTATCAAGTTAACTTCTCCTTCTATCCATAGACAAGATGCAGCTATTCTGAGTCAAATAACATTTCAACTATATGATCTTCTTTTGATACTACACAATTCACTAAAGGATTAAAAGAATGGCAGATATATCTTATTTTCAACATCATCCTCTTTTCATTTATCACAAAAATTAGTAGAATAATGGGATAACACAAAGTACTTTTGCTTTGGAACGTCTCAAAAACAAATACACAATGTAGGCTCTGACTGATACGTAGACTTTGTGGGCATTATGCATTATTAGTATTCTATTACTAAAAAAGGCAGTCAGGAACAAGTAGGTATTACATATTTTGTACTTTATGAATACTCTGTTTTCATAAATAATAACTTTATAAGTATAAGCTATTAGCACCAAAGCTGTAATTTTAAAATAAATTTTGCTAAAGAATATTAGCTCTTATGAGAGTAAGCTTAGGTAGCATAAATGTAATCTCTCTTTTTTTATTATTATACTTTAAGTTCTAGGGTACATGTGCACAACGTGCAGGTTTGTTACATATGTATACATATGCCATGTTGCTGTGCTGCACCCATTAACTCGTCATTTATGTTAGGTATATCTCCTAATGCTATCCCTCCCCGCTACCCCCTCCCCACAATAGGACCCTGTGTGTGATGCTCCCCTTCCTGTGTCCAAGTGATCTCATTATTCAATTCCCACCTATGAGTGAGAACATGTGGTATTTGGTTTTCTGTTCTTGTGATAGTTTGTTGAGAATGATGATTTCCAGCTGCATCCATGTCCCTAAAAAGGACATAAACTCATCCTTTTTTACGGTTATGCATAGTATTCCATGGTGTATATGTGCCACATTTTCTTAATCCAGTCTGTCACTGATGGGCATTTGGGTTGATTCCAAGTCTTTGCTATTGTGAATAGTGCCACAATGAACATACGTGTGCATGTGTCTTTATAGCAGCATGACTTATAATCCTTTGGGTATATCCCCAGTAATGGGATGGCTGGGTCAAATGGTATTTCTAGTTCTAGATCCTTGAGGAATCGCCACACTGTTTTCCACAATGTTTGAACTAGTTTACAGTCCCACCAACAGTGTAAAAGTGTTCCTATTTCTCCACATCCTCTCCAGCACCTGTTGTTTCCTGACTTTTTAATGATTGCCATTCTAACTGGTGTGAGATGGTGTCTCATTGTAGTTGCCTCCAAGAAGTATGGGATTATGTGAAAAGACCAAATCTATGTCTGATTGATGTGCCTGAAAGTGATGGGGAAAATGGAATCAAGTTGGAAAACACTCTGCAGGATATCCAGGAGAACTTCCCCAACCTAGTAAGGCAGGCCAACATCCAAATTCAGGAAATACAGAGAGTGCCACAAAGATACTCCTCGAGAAGAGCAACTCCAAGACACATAATTGCCAGATTCACCAAAGTTGAAATGAAGGAAAAAATGTTAAGGGCAGCCAGAGAGAAAGGTTGGGTTACACACAAAGGGAAGCCCATCAGACTAACAGCAGATCTCTCAGCAGAAACTCCACAAGCCAGAAGACAGTGGGGACCAATATTCAACATTCTTAAAGAAAAGAATTTTCATCCCAGAATTTCATATCCAGCCAAACTAAGTTTCATAAGTGAAGGAGAAATAAAATCCTTTACAGATAAGCAAATGCTTAGCGATTTAGTCACCACCAGGCCTGCCCTACGAGAGATCCTGAAGGAAGCACTAAACATGGAAAAGAACAACAGGTACCAGCCATTGCAAAGACATGTCAAAATGTAAAGTCCATCATTGCTAGGAAGAAACTGCGTCAACTATCAAGCAAAATAACCAGCTAATATCATAATGACAGGATGAAGTTCACACATAACAATATTCACCTTAAATGTAAATGGACTAAATGGTCCAATTAAAAGACACAGACTGGCAAATTGGATAAAGAGCCAAGACCCATCAGTTTTCTGTATTCAGGAGACCCATCTCACATGCAGAGATACACACAGGTTCAAAATAAATGGATGGGGGAAGATCTACCAAGCAAATGGAAAGCAAAAAAAATAGAGGTTGCAATCCTAGTCTCTGATAAAACAGACTTTAAACCATCAAAGATCAAAAGAGACAAAGAATGCCATTACATAATGGTAAAGGGATCAATTCATCAGGAAGAGCTAACTATCCTAAATATATATGCACCCAATACAGGAGCACCCAGATTCATAAAGCAAGTCCTTAGAGACTTACAAAGAGACTTAGACTCCCATACAATAATAATGGGAGACTTTAACACCCCACTGTCAACATTAGACAGATCAACAAGGCAGAAAGTTAACAAAATGTAATCTCTTTGAGAATTTGTACTAAGTGTTTTACTTTGAAATTATGTTCCTATCAGGCATAAGAAAATAATATCTCTGCCTAGTTAAATGGATTTTGCATACTAGCAGAATACCGTTTTATATCATTGTCAATTCAATTATATGCAGCATTTATTAATGTTTACCATTAATATTGGCACTTCATACACATTAATTCAACTGTCATAGACTGTCAGATATCTATCAATTCTTTCATTACAATGAATTTATATTAATTTACATGATACATTCATTAAAGCATGAAACTAGTCCATAAATTAAGCTAGGACATTATTTTCTAAATATTATGTTAGGATATGTTCAGAGATACATGTTTAGTATTTCTTTAAAAAATGGTTATAAACACATAGGTTTTAAATGACATTTCTTTGATCTTGTTTGAATTATTTTGACCCTCTAACTCCCATTTCAGGTTTGTTGTTGTTTGTGATTTTGTTTTGTTTTATTTTGTTTTGTTTTGTTTGATACAGGTTCTCTTTCGCCCAGGCTGGAGTGCAGTGGTGTGAAATCTGTTCACTGCAACTTCCACCTCCCAGGTTCAAGCAATTTGCATACCTCAGCCTCCCAAGTAGCTGGGATTAAAGTGCCCGTCACCATGCCTGGCTAATTTTTGTATTTTTAGTAGAGACAGGGCTTTGCCATTTTGGCCAGACTGGTCCTGAACTCCTGACCTCAAATGATCCACCCACCTCAGCCTCCCAATGTGCTGGGATTACAGGCACAAGCTACTGCGCCCAGACTCAACACCCACATTTTAAAGGATTATTTTACCTGTAGTCCAAAACAAAGCATTCAAAATGATGCGCAAATAGCACAGATGCTCCTCAACTTATGGTGAGGTTATGTCCCAATAAATTCACAGCAGTTTGAAAACATCAAGTCAAAAATGCAGTTAATATAGCTAACCTACTGAACATCAATTATAACCTAGCCTATCATCCCTTAAATATACTCAGAACTCTTATATTAGTTTACATTGAACACAATCATCTAAGATAAAGTCTATTTTAAATACAGTTTTTAATATCTCATGTAATTTATTGACTACTGTACCGAAAGTGAAAAACAGAATGGCCATACAGATAATCAAAGCATGGTTTTGACTGAATGTGTATAGCTTTTGTAGTATCATAAAGTCAAACAATTTTTAGTTAAACCATCAAAAGTCAATGGACTGTCTGTACATTGAAAGCAATATAATTTGCACTTTAAAGATTTCATTTTATTATTTTATTATTTTATTAAAGTATAATCTTCCTGACTAATTATAAGACTTTATGAGCAAGTAATATCATTATGTCAGAGAATTCTATAGCAGATGTTTTCTAGTAAGACCTATGTAGTAACTAGTTTAATATATATTTTATAAAATTCTTACTCCCTTTGGCTTCTCCTATGACTTTTACTTGGATCTACAGAAATCTCTCACCTGCAGGCTCGAACCAGAACTGTTCCTGTCTGAAGTGGGAAATATATCAGCAGCCTCAGTTTCTCAATCTTATAGAATTTAGTCATATCACCAGTTCTAGCATTTCATAGGCAATGACTGTCAACTTCTTTTTAATTCCTACCTCTATCGCCTGCTACCCCCATTAACTTTTGTCCTAGGAGCCCAGGTTATGATTTATATAAAAAAAACTAAGATGTTCCTGAAACCCAGACATTCTCAAACTCTACTTCCTCAATAGGGGAACCTAATATTCTTATTGTGAGAGTTTCAAAAGATATGCATCACAGTCATATTTATTTCTTGCAAACGTAATTCCACGGCTCTGAAATATGTGGAAACTCACTGTACTAACTTTATAAGTTTTCCATTATTTTAAAACTGTTCTAAAATTTCCATTATCTAAAACTACTCTAAAATTATTTTTTAAATGCAGCTCTCTGGGTTCTATAATACATCTGCTAAATTATAATTCCTAAAAGTGGCATGATGGGGAGCTACTTTTAATAAACACCTTAACTGATTCTTATGTACACCAGAGTTTCTGTACTGACTAGGAACAGGCTTATGCCCTTTGTACTCTTCCATATTGTCCAATTGGCCAACTAATCCACCTTTAAGGAGAAACTGGAACCCAAGATGTTTTTATTATCACCCACTGTCTACCATTCCTGTTCTTGTTCTGTGTCTAGTGAGGGTAATAACTGTCCAAGCATAGAAATTAGCCTGGCAGCACTTGTAGGCAGGTCAACATACAAAGTAGACTTCCTGGATTAAGTAATTTGGCATAAACACCAAACTCCCTTCATCAGGTTCAGCTTGAAGTCTTGGACTAGTCCTCCCTCCCTTGTTAACTCCCTTTTCTTAGATCATGAAATATCTCCTTCCACTGACATGTTCCTGAGTTAGAATGGAGGCAAGAAAGAGAATGATGAACACTGTTTTGGAAAATAAACAAAAAAAAAATGCATCACCAAATCAAAATTCTAAAAACTAAGCACAGAGTTGTAGTAAATGAGAATGTTTAATGTGTTTCTTATGACTTTCTAGACTCAGAATTCTATTACTTATTATTTATACTACTTACATATGTTTATATACTACTTATTTATTTTAAAATAACTTTTACATTAAATAAACTCAAAATATAAATGCTACTTAGTTACCTAGCTGTATTGACTGATCAACTATATCAGAATTGCTGAATCCACTCATCAGTATTTGTAAGATAAAATTTGTCACATTAGCTTTGCATGAAAGATTCTTAAGAAATCCTGAATATAATTTTGAGAAAATAACCAGATCACTATTGAGTCTTTTAAAAATAGTCTTTACCACTCTTTCCTCTCACAGGAGCTGAAAAAATAAAATTAGAATTATTTTAAGGTACAAATTGGCCATTTAACACTTCAACCTCTCATTTACTCATTTAAGATCATTTTCCATACATTTCAATTTCCATATGTAGCAGTCAAGTCTCCTGAATAATTGCAGAGAGTTATGTTTGTAATAAATTTCTTAAATTACTTGATTTCAATCTGGTCTCCTTTTAAAAAATTTAAATTAAATTAATGAAGAGGAAGTGTCTCTGTGTGCCTAAGTAGAATAAAAGCCAAAATATTAAAACAACATGTCAAAACCTGATTCACATCATTCAGTGGTGGGAAGCTGGTATCAGGCAGCCTGAATCCCTGTGCTACTTTTGTCCCGTGGGGACCAAATCAGAAACAACTAGTCATTGTGGAGTATTGTTTAAAAATGAATGTGCTGAAGATTTTCTGATTCACATTTATGATCCACTGACCTGTTCTCAACGGATTTCACAAAAAGTAGCAAAACTAATTACCTCAGGCCAGGTTGTCTGGAAAACAACGACATGATGATTTAGGGGAAAGGATTCATTCTTTAGAGGCATTTGGAATAGCACATATTTTTTAAAGTTAAATATGACACTTTTTTGATAATAAAGCTTTTGCATTTGAGCTAATGCACCATCATTTCTTTGAATTAAAAAGTCAGTGCTAAACAATGAAGACCTTTGTGTACTAAATATTCATAACATTAGTTTACTTCATCTTAAGTGATTGTAGCATACTTGAAAAAAGACTTGCACAATACAGGAGATTATATGGGAGTGCTTTAGAAATGAAGAGAGAAAATAATATAATAACCCATTAAGAAGTCTTAGAGCACAGGAGGTCATCACTTAATGTTGTTGATAGGTTCTTCGAAACTGCAACGTTAAGCAATACATAGAAGGTACTTAAATAAAGTCATTTCATTATGATGTTGATGAGAAAAAATTTGTTTCTTTTATAAGTCATTTTACTTAAAGTCATTGTGTCCAAGAATCTATTGACAACATTGTGAGGACTTACGTACATGTGAATTTAGTACATTCTGGAAACCTGTAGAGATCACAAGACCTTAGAGAAAAATAGCTAAAATTAAAAGGGGAATCTGTAAAATGATTATACACTTATGACCACAAAAGTAAAACTAATCAAAAACACAGTGGAAGTTTGACCAAGCAGGCAATATAATATCCACTCCGCCCTAATTATGAGGTGCTCTTGTGGTTAGAGAATAATCATATGAAAATTAGTAAAGAGGAGCTAGAGATGAAACTTTAGTGATCCAAATGGTTCCACTTTGGATAAGGTCTAGAAGGGTTTGGAAGAGAATTATACTGTCCAGGTATACCTCATTTGATTGTGCTTCATTTTATGGTGCTTGGCAGGTGTTGCATTTTTTACAAATTGAAGATTTGTGGCAACCCTACGTTATTCAAGTCTATCGGTTCCATTTTTCCATAGCACGTGTCACAGTATGTCTGTGTGTCACATTGTGGTAATTCTCACAATATTACACAATTGTTATGATTCTTAATCTGTTATGGTAATCTGTGATTGGTGAACTTTAATGTTATTGTTGTAATTGTTTTAGAATGCCACAATGCACACCCATATAAGATGGGAAATTTACTTGATAAATGTTTATGTGCCGACTGCTCCACTAAGTGGCCACTCCTTCATCTCTTTCTCTCTCGCCTTGGGCCTCCCTATTCCCTGAGACTCAACAATATTGACATTAGTCCAATTAATAACCCTACAATGGTCTGTTAATGTTCAAGCGAAAGGAAGAGTTGTATAACTCCCTCTTTAAATCAAAAGATAGAAATGATTAATCTTAGTGAGGAAAGCATGTCAAGAGCTGAGACAGGCCAGAAACTAGTCCTCTTGTGTCAGTTAGCCATGTTATGAATGACAAAAGTTCTTGAAGGAAATTAAAACAGCTACTTCAGTAAACACGTGAACACTAGGGGGTGAAATAGCCTTAGGGCTGATATGGAGAAAGTTTTATTGGTCTGATAGAAGATCAGACCAGCCACAACCTTTTCTTATACCAAAGACTAATCCAGAGCACTCTGCATCTCTTAAATTCTATGAAGACTGAGGAAGTTAAGGAAACTGCAAAATAAAATAAAAGTTTAAATCTAGCAGAGTTTGGTTCACAAAGTTTAAGAAAATAACCTGTCTTCAAAACAAAAAAGTGCAAGGTGAAGCAGCAAGAGCTGCTGCAGAAGCTCCAACAAGTTATCCATAAGATCTAGTCAGGATCATTGATGAAGGTAGCTATACTACACAATAGGTTACCAATGAAGGCAAAATAGTCTTGCACTGAAAGAAGATACTGTTTAGAACTTTCATAGTTAGAGAGAAGTCAATGTCTGACTTCCAAGCTTTCAAGGAAAGGCTGATTCTCTTGCTACGGGCTAATAAAGCTGGTGGCATTAAATTAAAGCCAATGTTCATTTACCATTCAGAAAATCCTATGGCCCTTAAGAATTATGTTAAACCTACTCTACCTGTCCTCTATAAACGGAATAATAAAGTCTGGATGATAGCACATCTGTTTACTGCATGGTTTACTGAGAATTTTTATTGCGGGATCTGGTCAGCAGCCCGCAATACAATGGGGTGATCTCTTTGTTCCCAGGAGAATCAGCAGGTTGAGAAATAATAGACACACACAAGATAGTGAAGCTGGGTCTGGGGGGTCACTGCCTTCTTGTCCAGCATTTATTATTAAGTTTAGTGAGGGTGGTGGTAGGTTAGTGAGGGATTTAGGGTCATTTGATTATGAGGTGAGATGGTCACATGGGGATGAAATAATTCTTTAACATAACATCTGTATGCAAAAGTACAGTATACAGAGGTAAGAATTTACAATACAATGTGTGCATCAGTAATTTCTAACAGAGCCTTAAAGCAGAAACACAGTCTTTCCATAACCTATGATTAGCAAGATATTAATCAGCAGTAACAGTTGCAGCAAAAGCTGGTTACGAACAATCCATAGAAACAGGATGTGAAGCTAGACAACCGGTTAGACCAGAAATTCTCAGAAGAGAGTGTGTCTTAACACTAAAGAGGCTTAGAAGAGCCGTGGCAAGATGTGGGCGTTTATATCCGTATGGACAGGCTCCCCCCATGCATCCATTTGTAGGCTCTCCACGAGGGTCGCGTTCCATTCCCAGGGCTGTGAACATCTGCTTTTCTGGGATAGGAATCTTGGTGACGTGAAACTTCCCTGACTGCACGTCCATTCATAGGCTCTCTGCAGGGGGAAGCACATCATGCGCTGTTGGCTCATTCTGGCAGTCCAACCTGGCATTGTCTTTACACAATCCTGCATGCAATTTTGTATTTACAATAATCAGGAGCGTTTCATCTTTTAATCCGTAGCAATAGTTTCAAGGGATATCCCTACAAATTTTAAGCCCAATGTTCAGATGTAGTGCTCAGAAAAGAAGATTCCTTTCAAAATATTACTGCTCATTGACAATGCACCTAGTTACCCAGGAGCTCTGATGGAGATGTACAAGAACACTAATGTTTTATGCCTGCTAACACAACATTCATTAGACAGCCCAGGGATCAAGAAGTAATTTTGACTTTCAAGCTTTATCAATTAAGAATTTTATTTTGTAAGACTATTGCTTCCATAGGTAAATTATTCCGATGAATCTGAGCAAAGTAAATTGAAAACCTTATGGAAATAATTTCCAATTCTAAATGTTAATAAGAACATTTGTTTTTCATGGGAGGAGGCCAAAATATCAGCATTAACTTTGAAAGAAGTTGATTTCAACGCTCATAGATGTACTTTGAGGGGTACATCTTTGTACCCCTTTGGCAGAGGAAGTAACTACAGATGTGGTGGAAATAGCAAGAGAATCAGAATTAGAAGTGGAGCCTGAAGATTTGATCAAACTGCTTCAATTTTATGATACAATTTTAATGAATAAGTAGTTGCTTCTTATAGATGTGCAAAGAAAGTGGTTTCTTAGAAAGGAATCTATTCCTGGTGAAGATGGTGTGAACATTGTTCTAATGACAACAAGGAATTTAGAACATTATATATAAAACTAGTTGATAATGTAGTGGCAGACTTTAAGAGGATTTACTTCAATTTTTGAAAAAAGTTCTACTGTGGGTAAAATGCTATCAAACAGCATCACATGCCACAGATGAATTGTTCTTGAAAGGAGGGCTCAATCAATGTGGCAAACTGCATTGTTGTCTCATTTGAAAAAATTGCTCAGATAGAAGACGTAACAATACTTGTACAGAAAAAAAATTGCATTACATTTGTTTTTGAAGTTGTATGAATTTTTTTATACTTCCTGTCAAATTGGGTATCATAAACAAGAGCCCCGGACCAGACGGATTCATAGCTGAATTCTACCAGAAATACAAAAAGGAGGTGGTACCGTTCCTTCTAAAAATATTCCAAGCAATTGAAAAGGAGGGACTACTCCCTAACTCATTTTATGTGGCCAGAATCATCCTGATACCAAAACCAGGAAAAGACACAGGAAAAAAAAACTTCAGGCCAATATCCCTGATGAACATCGATACAAAAATCTTCAACAAAATACTGGCAAACCAATGGTTCAACATATGAAAATCAATAAACATACTCGATCACATAAATAGAACCGATGACAAAAACCACAGATTATCTCAAAAGATGCAGAAAAGGCGTTTGATAAAATCCAATATCCCTTCATGTTAAATAGTCTCAATAAACTAGGTATTGATGGAGCATCTCTCAAAATTGTAAGAGCTATTTATGACAAACCCACAGCCAACATCATATTAAATGGGCAAATTGAATCTCTGAAAACTGGTACAAGACAAAGATGCCCTCTCTCACCACTCTGATTCAACATAGTGTTGGAAGTTCTGGCCGTGGCAGTCACGCAAGAGAAAAAAATAAAGGGTGTTTGAATAGGAAAAGAGGAAGTCAAATTTTCTCTGTTTGTAGACGACATGATTTTATATTTGGAAAACCCCATCATCTCTGCCGCAAAACTCCTTAAACTGACAAGCAACTTCAGCAAAGTTTCAGGATACAAAATTAATGTGCAAAAATAACAAGCATTCCTATACACAAACAGTAGACAATCAGAGAGCCAAATCATGAATGAACTCCCTTTCACAATTGATACAAATATAATAACGTACCTAGGAATACAGCTAACAAGGGATGGGAAAGACCTCTTCAAGGAAAACTACAAACCACTGCTCAAGGAAATAAGAGAGGACACAAACAAATGGAAAAACATTCCATCCTCATGGATAGGAAGGATCAATATCATGAAAATGGCCATACTGCCCAAAGTAATTTATAGATTCAATGCTATTCCCATCAAACTACCATTAACATAATTCACAAAATTAGAAAAAAACTATTTTAAATTTCATATGAAATCAAAGAAGACCCATATAGCTAAGACAATCCTAAGCAAAAAGAACAAAACAGGAGGCATCAGGCTACCTGACTTCAAACTATACTACAAGGCTACAGTTACAAAAACAACATGGTACTGGTACCAAAACAGACATGTAGCCCAATAGAGCACAACGGAGACTTCAGAAATAACACCACACATCTACAACCATCTGATCTTCAACAAACCTGACAAAAACAAGCAATGGGGAAAAGATATCCTATTCAGTAAATGCTGCTGGAAAAACTGGTTAGCCATATGCAGAAAACTGAAACTGAACCCTTTCCTTACACCTTTTAACTCAAGATGGATTAAAGACTTAAATGTAAAACCCAAAACCATGAAAATCCCAGAAGAAAACCTACATAATACCATTCAGGACATAGGCATGGGCAAAGACTTCATAAACAAAACACCAAAAGCAATTGCAACAAGAAACAAAATTGACAAATGGGATCTGATTAAACTAAAGAGCTTTTGCACAGCAAAAGAAACTATCATCAGAATGAACAGGCAACCTAGAGAATGGGAGAAAATTTTTGCAATCTACCCATTTGACAAAGGTCTAATATCCAGAATTTACAAGGAACTTAAACAAATTTACAAGAAAAAAACAAACAGCTACATCAAAAAGTAGGCAACGAATATGAACAGATACTTCTCAAAAGATGATATTTGGCCATGCACGGTGGCTCACACCTGTTATCTTAGCACTTTGGGAGGCAGAGGCGGGCAGATCATGAGGTCAGGAGTTCAAGAACAGCCTGACAAACATGGTGAAACCCCATCTCTACTAAAAATACAAACATTAGCCAGGCGTGGTGGCAGGTGCCTGTAATCCCAGCTACTCAGGAGTCTGAGGTGGGAGAATCGCTTGAACCCAGGAGACGGAGTTTGCAGTGAGCCGAGACTGTGCCACTGCGTTCCAGCCTGAGCAACAGAGTGAGACTGCATCTCAAAAAAAAAAAGACATTTATGTGACCAAAAAACATCTGAAAAAAAGCTCAACATCACTGATTATCAGAGAAATGCAAATCAAAACCACAATGAGATGCTATCTCATGCCAGTCAGAATGGCGATTATTAAAAAGTCAGGAAACAATAGATGCTATTGAGGCTGTGGAGAAAAAGGAACGTTTTTACACTGTTGGTGGGATGTAAATTAGTTCAACAATTGTGGAAGACAGTATGACAATTTTTCAAGGATCTAGAAAGAGAAATACTATTTGACCCAGCAATCCCATTACTGTGTATATGCCCAGAGGAATATAAATCATTCTACAATAAAGACACATGCACATGTATGTTTATTGCAGTACTATTTACAATAGCAAAGACATGGAACCAACCCAAATGTCCATCAGTGATAGACTGGATAAAGAAAATATGGTACACATACACTATGGAATACTATTAAACCGTAAAAAGGAATGAGATCATGTCCTTTGCAGGAACATGGATGAAGCTGGAAACTATCATTCTCAGCAAAGTAACACAGGAACAGAAAACCAAACATCACATGTTCTCAGTCATAAGTGGGAGTTGTACAATGAGAATACATGGACACAGAGAGAGGAACAACCTGATACCTGATCAGAGCCTGTTGGGGGGTGGGAGGTGAGGGTGGGAACTTAGAGGATGGGTCAATAGGTGCAACAAACCACGATGGCACACGTAAACCTATGCAACAAATCTGCATGTTCTGCATATATATCCCACCTCTTTTTATATAATAGAGAAAAAGGTGGTTATCATTATTTCTTCCTTGTTCCTTTCTAAATACTACCACAGAAGAGGCTCTCTCATCTGCAAACTGTGACTCAAAATACTTTTTTAGAGTTCCTTGACACCCTACTGTAGAGTCCACCACCTCCTGTATCTATTATCTGATAACCTTGACTTAATGTTTCTATTACTAAAATTATCACATTACATTATAATTGTAGATGTGCTCTCCATACAGTTTTTAGTTGAATGCCAAATAGTTAAATGTCAAAATTAATATTTAGAGGAGGCCAATTAACACCATTCTAGATTGAAATTATGGGACTTCCGGAAAAATCTGAAAATGTTCCCGAAAATGTAATTACGATTACAGTTTTACTGTTAAAAATGTTAAAAGTCATTTCTAAGGGTTTTAATATTTAATTAGAAAAAATAATTTATCCACTCTCTTTCAACTGTGGATAGTGGGTATGCAAAAGTTTTGGAGTAACTCTGCCAGTATAGGCTACTCTGTGGATAGTGACGTTGCCACTAAATTTGGAAGTTTTCGATTATCTAGGTAAAGATTTCAATTCCTGTGAGGTCATAACATCAGTCCCTCAAATGGAAGTTTTTCTCACTGAATGAAGAAGATTCTGCATATTTTCAAAACTGTCTTCACATATTATTTTATTGGGCATATTTTTATTTAGTTGTTGCCTTACACTTACCTAAGGTAATTTTTTTTTACTCTTGGATTTAGCAATATAGCAATGGAGATATTTAATTGGTTTCTGTATAACAAATCTCTAAATTCCCACCTGTACCTCAGCTTTCATTCCATGCACACTAATTTCAGCATGTTCTGTGAAGCAAAACATTGGAAGATTTTTTGTTTTTATAGAAAGCACAATATAAGAAATACTTCTGTCCTCAAGTCATACCAGTTTGGTTATTTCCTTAGCAGATTCTAATAAACTGTTATTTGCAAGCAAGTTGTCTTTTATGTTGGTACTGTCATTGATGTAATACAGTGTTAAAGCTTTCTTAACATTAATCTTTTAAAAAAGTGTTATACCTTCAATTCTATCTTGTTTGAACATCTGATATCTGGCAAAGCAGTTCCATTATCTTTCTTATGTCATGTAGATTATTTTTGGATAAGGTAGAGTGATAACATGAAATCACTATTTTTCTGCTTCAGGGCAGTATTTATGTTATGCTTTTTGTGCTCTAATTACTTTTCCAACACATACTAAAGTATGTGAACTAAATATCCATTATCTGCTTATTCCCATGCCACTCACAGTCTTCATCACATTTATTTCATTGTTAGTCGCAACTATATGACATTTTGTTTGCCGATTTCCCATTCCATAAATAAGTCACCAGATTCACTCAGTTGTTAGTTTTGTGAGACTCAGAAAATTTTCAAATAGAAGAATGATTAAAATCTTCATTGGTTCAGCATACTCAGACTTAAAGATTTATGGTAATATCTTTATATCTAAATATGTAATTATAAAAATAAGAAAAGTACTTATTCAATAATATCACAAACTTTTTGTTGCTGTATACAACAGAAATAAGTCAAGAGCAAGCTTTTCGACAACATGTCTTCTACACAGAATTCTGTTGCTTAGAATTTACAGCTTGAATAAGAATAAAAACTTTTTGATATTCTTTCACAGAAAATGCTTGACATTCTATTGTAATCATTATAATAGGAATCTCCTCCACATTTTTGCCTCTAAAGGCTTAAAATAATAATTTTTAAAAAATCTGTTGCTAAATCATTTGTGAAAACTCTGTATTGTAGTTTGATACATGAAAACAAAATTGAATTTTTGATACATTTTTCCCTAACTTTTAAAAATTTTCTTTTTACTGCTTATTTTTATATCATAGTTGAAGATGATTTATCAGTGCTATTTTGGAGTCTTGGAATCTCATGAAATTTTGTAATGGCATTCTGGTCTTAATTCATTTTCCCAACTTGTACAAAAATTCCCATAAAAGGAATACTAAGGCCAAAACCATTTTTTCATGCTTTCCAAAATATGTGTTTATGTGAATATTCTCTCCATTAGGCTATGAGAATCATTAAAAACATTCGTTTTATTTATCTTTCCATCTCAGTGTCAAAAACAGGGCATCACAGATACCAGGCACTCAATGAACATTTATTAATTGAAAGAACATTTATTAATCAAAATGAGGCAGCATGTTACCTCATTTTGAAAGTAATTTAAAAGTATTGCATTTGTGTTCAGAAAGATATATTTTTGTATATGATAGCACTGTAATATTGGACAATGTAATAAACATCTTGGACCATAAATTTCCTTATTCGTAGAATACTCCTTGAACTCCCTGATTTTTATGATAGTTATGGGTGTATTTTAAATCCCAGCATAATACCTGTCATCCAGTAGGTGCTCCACATGGAGACTACTAGGGAGGAAGGAAAAAAGTAAAAATGTGCATTAAAGTTTGCATTGATTAAATAACTATTTTGCTGTCCAATATATAAATAGACTTTAAAGATCTAATTTACTAAACTGAATTTATTGAGCTGAAAAAAATAGCATTCTATCATTAAAATTGCAAACTTTTTTTCAGTGGATGGTTCAAGGATAGATTCAAAACATATTTTCAGAGAAGTTTCTTAAAGTATACCCATTTAACTCCTCAGTATCAAAATTTCATTTTTAGTATCAGATCTCATTTGTCTAATGCGTATGAATGAGCGTTTCTGCATAGGGATCATGTTTCTACCAAGTTACAAGTAAAGGCTATAAATCATTATGTTATGTCCTCACAGTCTCCCTTATTTCTAGTAATTAGTGGGACTATTTCTTGGCTTGCAGCAGCAAACTCAAAGGAATCTCTACACTTATGTTAGCTCTGCAGACTTTCCCATTTATATGAGAAATGACCTCAATTACTCACATTCCTCACCCTTCCTAATTCCTTTAAGTATTGCAAAAGTATATTAAGCAGAATGATGTTCCAAAAATTAATATTTCCATCAGTCATTTCAGTTTTCTCAGTCTTGATCACTGATACTAATCACTCTTTGTATAAATACTAATTAGATTCAGGCAAATTCTTTGGAATTAATGAAAGTCTACTATACTCAGGCTCTAGTTTTTCTCTAGTATTTAATATTTTCTCTATTGGTATTTTGGTCACTGATATTCCACCAAACATATATGCTTCCAAGTAATTTTTTAGTGAAATTATGAGGTTATAATATTTAGGAATTCATTAAAAATATTGGTCACTTAAAATAAACTTTTACTTTTCATTAAAGTAATACAGTACATATTAAAAAAAAAAAATCAGTTTGACCTAGATTGGGAGCGGTGGCTCACACCTGTAATCTCAGCACTTTGGGAGGCTGAGGCGGGTGGATCACCTGAGGTCAGGAGCTCAAGACTAGCCTGACCAACATGGAGAAACCCCATCTCTACTAAAAATACAAAAATTAGCTAGGCATGGTGGCAGGCGCCTGTAATCCTAGTTACTCGGGAGGCTGAGGCAGGAGAATCTCTTGAATCTGGGAGGCGGAGGTTGCAATGAGCCGAGATCCCACCATGGCACTTCAGCCTGGGTGACAGAGTGAGACTCCGTCTTGCAAACAAACAAACAACAAGAAAAAACGGTTTAACCTAAAGATCTTATAGTGATAAAACGATAATATTTCTAAATCCAGAGTACCCTAGCCCAACTCAATTCAACACCCATTTCTAATTCTTTTAGCTGTTTCTATTGCCTGATATTTAACTACATAATCTAAACCAGGGGTCTACAACCCCTAGCCCATGTACCAGTAGCAGTCTGTGGCCTTTTAGGAACCAGGCCACACAGCGGAAGTGAGTGGCCAGTGAGTATTTTCACCTCCTGTCAGATAAATGGCAGCGTAAGATTCTCATAGAAACTCAAACACTATTGAGAACTGTGCATGCGAGGGATCTAGGTTGTGCAATACTTATAAGAATCTAACTAATGCCTGACAATCTGAGGTAGAACAGTTTCATCCTGAAGCCATCTCCACCCCCCCCACCACCACCCCTCACAACCCTGGCATGGAATAATTGCCTTCCATGAAACCAGTCATTGGTGCCAAAAAGGCTGCGGACGGCTGATCTGAACAATATGGCGATGTAGGGATTGCTCAATGTTAGAACTTCATTAACTTCGTTTATGAGAGATGATCATTTAGTTCTCTAGCAAACACTTTCTCATCAGCACTCTTTCTACACATTTATATATATATAACATATATAATATTGGAATATATAATATTTACATATATAATATATATAATATTGGAATATATAATATGGAAACATTGACTTTCTTGTGCACTTCATATTTTGTGTTTATTTGCTGTGCATATATTAGCAATGTTTTCCCCAACTCTGTTAAATGTATATCTTATATTCAAAATAACAAGTTATTAGTGTTTCTTTTCTTGCTCTGGGTTTCCATCTTTCAGCATATCTCATCCTTCTGCTCCTGTCTGACTTCCTTGTCCTGCTGCAGAATATATATATATATGTGTGTATATATATATATATATATATATATTTTTTTTTTTTGAGACAGAATCTCGCTCTGTTGCCCAGGCTTGGGCACAGTGGTGTGATCTTGGCTCACTGCAACCTCTGACTCCCAGGTTCAAGCAATTCTCATGCCTCAGCCTCCCGAACAGCTGGGATTACAGGTGTACGCCACCAAGACTGGCTAAGTTTTGTATTTTTAGTGGAGATGAGGTTTCACCACGTTGGCCAGACTGGTCTTGAACTCCTGACTTCAGGTGATTCACCTGCTTGGGCTTCCCAAAATGCTGGGATTACAGGCGTGAGCCATCACTCCCAGCCAAGAAAAAAATTGAAATTATGCATTTCTAAAATGGACATTATTTATTGATATTTTGATGAGGTATTATTTTTGCAGAATTATAGACGTGTAGTTTGATGCACTTCTCATTTCCAATAATAGCAGTTGAGAATTTCCAATATTGGCCGTGCATTGTGGCTCACACCTGTAATCCCAGCACTTTGGGAAGCTGAGGCGGGCAGATCACGAAGTCAGGAGATCGAGATCATCCTGGCTAGAACAATGAAACCTTGTCTCTACTAAAAAATACAAAAAGTTAGGCCTGGTGGCGGACGCCTGTAGTCCTAGCTGCTCTGGAGGCTGAGATGAGAGACTAGCATGAACCTGGGAGGTGGAGCTTGCAGTGAGCCGAGATTGCACCCCTGCACTCCAGGCTGGGTGACAGAGTGAGACTCCGTCTCAAAAAAAAAAAAAAAAAAAAAAAAAAGAATTTCCAATATCTAGTTTATGATTATTTGTACAAATCTATTCTTTTTTTATTTTCCTGGAAACATTTTGTGTTCTCTTTATTACCTGCCTTCTTCAATTTGTAATGTCATCACACATTTTCAAAATCTCACATTCTATAACTCCTAAAATTTGAATGTTTCACATCCTGAATTTATCATTTTATTTTTATGTTTCTTGCATTTATTTCTATTCTACTCTGTTGCATTTTGCTTTTCTTTTCTCAAAATTTCTGGAATTTTAATTCAAAGGAACTACTAAATGCATAATTTTCATGACTAATTTTTTAAGCTGCTTTTTCTCATTCTTATTCTTTCTATTTTAACAGCCTGTTACTATTTATGAGTAAGATATCTAATTTTCCATCTCTTCATGAAGATTATGTTCCTGTAATAGTGAAGTTCTCTTCTGTTCTCTCTATTGTCTGGTTTTCCTTTTGGTTCCTTTAAAGAAAAGAATGTTTAAATAAAGGTATGTTTTTTGCTATCAAAAATTCACATCCGGAATACATAAGAATTTTTACAAATCAGTAAGAAAGGAGAAATTCCAAATTTATCGTGGGTGAAATACTTGAACAAAAACTTCAAAAAAGAGTATACCCAAATACCTAATAAGCATATAACAATGTATTCAGTGCCATCAATCATCAGAGAAATGCAAAATAAAACTGCAATGTGATACACCTACACACACTCCCAGTGCCTAAAATTCAAGATTGATAATAACAAATATTGACAAAAAGCATGGAGTAATTGAAAGTTGCAGTAGTAGAATATATCCCATTTCAGAAAGCCATGTCACAATTAAGTCCAGTGTATACTTTGTTTCCTTATCTATGACCTCTTTTTATCTACTTGTTTGCTGTGGAAGAGATGGTAATAGTCAAAAATTCCTGTTGCTGCTGCTGCTGTATATCTGTCATTTATGTGTTTTTCAGTATTTTTTACTTAATATATCATGATAACAAGATAAAACATGTCATGTTCTCATGTCTTTTATTACAATGAACACTATAATATTTTAATATAGATAATTCTATTTATTACTATAAAATAACATTCTTTGCGTAGTGTATTTCTTCTCAAATGCTTTATTTATCAGATATTAATCTCAACCCTGTTGCTTTGGACATAAATGTGCTTGCCTTCTAATCAACTTTATCTCTTTAAACTTGCTGTGTATATTTTTTTCAAATTTGTCTCTCATAAGCAGCCTATCGTTGTATCGTTGTATCTTTAGTACAACCTGGATAAGCTTTCCCTTCAACTTCCTTACCATTAATTTAAACACTCACTGTCAATGTAAAGCTCCATTTATTAGCCTACCTGTAACCACATAACCAAACAAAACATTGCTCTGCAGCTAAATCTCAGAAAGATCTCTAGGCTATACCCTAAATAGAGATCACAATATCGGTCTCATTTTAAAAATTGTTAAATACATTTTTGGCTTTGTACACGGAATTATCTTTTTTTATCCCAGCTATACAAGGTAGGCAATTGGAACTAAACTAACTCTCTGACTTGAGATTTAGCAATTTTCATAATACTGCTTTCAGTTTTGCTTCATCAGAGCTATTCATAGGCTAGGGTTGTGATGCCAACATAACCAAGCTGAAACTGTGAAATATGGCACCTTAGCCCAGAAGAGCTCTGCTGTGATGTCACTTGTCCAGTTAGGATGGCAAATCATAATTGCAATGTTTGAACTACCTTCTGAAGTAGTATTTTATGTGTCTAAGGATGATCTGTGAGTGTGTGTGTGTGTGTGTGTGTGTGTGTGGTCAGAGATCAAAAATGATGAAAGTTTTTCAACCTTTTTTTTTTTTTTTTATCTATCCCAGTATCCCATTCATTACCAAGTTTGTTTATTCCTATTATAAAAATATCAACATAAACATCTTTTGCACATTTGTGTAAGAATTGCTATAGGATTAACTTCTAGGGATTTAATGGTAGGTTAAAATGTGTGCACATTTTAAGGCTTTTGATTCATGTTTTCAGGTTGGCCTCTCAGGCAGTGCAAGAACATGCTGTTTTCTCACCATATTTTTGCCAGTTCTGGAAGTCTCTGTTCTTTTTACCTTTGTCAATATATTATGTGAACCACATTTTTGGGAGTATGAAAATTTACTTTTACCTAATATTAATTTACTTAATATGTGCTCCAATTTTTTTCAGGGATATAAAGATCAAGGAGAAAGAGAAGGATAGACTCCAGAATTTGCATTAGAAATAGAAACAGATTTATCAAACATATGGTATCAAAATCAGAACCATACAAATGCCCAGTCCATACTCTCATAAATATTGGCTCAATTATCCTGAAATTGTGTCTGAGATTGAGTAATGTTTTTTAAGCTCCCCAGATAATTCTAATATGACATTTGACCCAAAAACCATTGACTAGTTTATATTCTATGTTCATTTCTCTCAATAAATGTGCTATCCCTGATAAGAAAATAGAATCTTCTAGAGGCAAAAAATCTGGAGTTGAAAAAGCACCTTAACATAGAATACTGAGTAAATAATTTAAGTCTTTCTTTTCTCAGTTTTTATGTATAGAATCAGAAACATAATAAATGCTCACCTCACAGTAATGTAGCAATATTTGGATAAGTATATATAGTAAGATATATGATTTTTTTATTAGAATAATAGCTACCATTTAGTTATATTTTAATCATCAATTAGTATGCTTTTAAGTTAACTCAATAAGTATTCATTGAGCATTTACTGTATGCCAGATGCTGCTAATAAATTAGAAAACAAAAATAAGCTTAAATTCCTTCCTAGAGCCTAGATTTTGGAGGGAGAACAAAAAACTATAAATAAGTAAATAGACTGATAGCTAGATAAATACATAGATAATATAATAGTAAAAAGCATTAAGTGTCATGTAGAAAATAAATCATAGAAATAAAATTAAAAAATAAGAGGGCATATAATTTTGATTTAGATAATCAAATAACTCAGAGGGTGAAATATTTGTGTAAAAGCCTGAAGGAAATAAGGAATAAACCACTGGGATATCTGCAGAGAATATTCCATTTAGAGTTTACAATTAAAAAGTCCTAAGGTAGGTATTGTTTTGTTGTTGTTGTTTGGGGTTTGGGGGGCTTTTTTTTTTTTTTTTTTTACACAGAGTCTTGCTCTGTGGCCCAGGCTGGAGTGCAGTGGCAAGATCTGGCTCACCGAAAGCTCTGGGTTTGGGGGGGCTTTTTTAAAACATTGTTTGTTTATTGAGATTAGCTAGCAAGCCAGGGACCAAATAATGTAGTGTCTTATTAGCATAATGCAAATTTTGCATTTTATTCCAACAGTGAAAAGAAATAATTTTAGGTCTTTAAAAAATGTAATGACATAAACCAACTTTTTTTCATGTAATGACATAAACCAACTTTTTTTCATATCTGTCACCTAGGTTGGAGTTCAGTGGTGCAATCATATTAGGTTGGTGCAGAAATAATTGCAGCTTTTGCCATCCAAATAGCAACCACCGCAATTACTTTTGCATCAACCTAATAACTCACTGCAGCCTCAAACTCCTGGCCTAAGGCAGTCTTCTCATCTTGGCCTCCCAAAGTGCTGGCATTACAAGCATGAGCCATGCCTGGCATTTTTTTTTTTTTAAGATCACCACGGAGTGGTGTAGAGGACAAGAGTGAAGGGGAAGCATGTAGTTACAAGGCATTTGCATTTGTTGCTAATTCCATTAGAGCTATATTGGTGAAGGTGTTGAAAAATGAATATATACATATATATATATATATATATATATATACTTTGAAAGTCAAATCAGTTTGATTTGCTAATGGATAAGATGTAGAGTTAAAAATAATATGATAAATCCAAAATAACTCCAAGTTTTATTATATACTGAACAATGAACTTCATTCATATATATTATCTCATTTAATCTTTTAAAAGGCCCTCAGGCTCAGAGGCATTATGCTGAAGAGGATCAAAACATGCCACCTCAAAATATGCTACTATTGTGGCATATTGTTTATTTTGAGCTCAAGGCTATTGAGGAAAAAGGAGATACAGGAAGAAGTCTCTGATCTCCCCTTTCTACCTAAATGCAGGCATAAAATTTCCCATGAGAAAGGTGCCCTCTCTGTACCAGGAAGCAGAGCATATTTTCATTCCTAGAGGTGAGAAGTCAATGTTGAGATAAATCAGTACAAACAAACCTACTAAATAACCTTTATCTTCCATCTCTCATATATTTCCTAGTCACTTTCCCACAAGTTGCTGCCCTAGCCCAAACCACCTTTTCCTTTGCCTTGACACATATCCACAATGTATTGCTCTTTGTTACAATATTATATAAGCTCTCAGGCCTATCACTTTATTTGGGTCTTTATCTCTTATATATGAAGGCCTTCATGTACAGGCAAACACATTAATATCAACATTTGTACACATTTATTCTATTAATTGCTCATCAATTTAAACCTCAGGTTCAGCCACATAAGCTGAAAGGGTAGAAGAGAAATCTTTTCCCCACTACACTGGCCATTTTACAAATTAGAAAAGAGATTACAGAGAATTTTACTTTTTGTACAACATACAAAGCATAAATTGTTTTATTTTGTTTTGATTTTATTCCACATTCTTGTTATTGTGAGAAGTTATGAAATGTTCTTGTATTGTACAAGTTTATTTCATTTACTTTCTGATGTAAATAAAATCCCAATTTATTTCAGCATATGATGAGATAGCAGTAAGAGTGGAGAAATCTAAACAGAGTTGGGAGTAGAAAAAGAAATTTGGACTTAGACAGCATAAGTTATGACCAGAAAATGATTAACAGTTTATTATTTCTGAGTTATAATGTGAGAAAGGAGATAGTAAAAGCATGATAAAAGGTGGAGAGATGAGCAGAAGCTTCTGGGAGCAATTCACCTAACATGTTGAATAGCATGGACTTTACCTTCAACCAGAAATTCTCTCCAAACCATAGTCTTTAATGGCAATTTTTTTTTTTTTTTTTTTGGGACGGAGTCTCGCTCTGTCACCCAGGTTACAGTGCAGTGGCACAATCTCGGCTCACTGCCAGCTCCACCTCCCGGGTTCACGCCATTCTCCTGCCTCAGCCTCCCTAGTAGCTGGGACTACAGGCGCCCGCCACTACGCCTGGCTATTTTTTTGTATTTTTAGTAGAGACGGGGTTTCACCGTGTTAGCCAGGATGGTCTCGATCTCTTGACCGTGTGATCTGCCCGCCTCGGCCTCCCAAAGTGCTGGGATTACAGGCGTGAGCCACCGCGCCTGGTCTAATGGCAAATTTTTAAGTCAAAGGCCTTAAAATTGCTAGCCTTTCAACAAACTACAGAAAATAACACTGCAATGAGCTAATTCTTTAAAAGTGAGTATACACGTTACACACAAAAAAATTATTTTAAAACAAATTGATTAAAATAAATTCCTCTGGTAGTTTTGACTATAGCTAAAATATGTTTAAATAAAATAAAAATAAAACATAACTATTGCAACATTGTCATTCCCTGCCCAATTTAGTCTTTATTTTTTTTAATTATTGGATTAGAATTATAACTTACCAAATAAAAATTACCTCTAATTATTTTCTTAAGTATTTCAAAAGCCAATAATTAATTACTATGAATTAATTCATAAATTAGAGCTTTAAAGACTTCAAAAGTCTAGCAGTTTTATATTTTTTATGTTTAATTAGAAATAATTTTATTTTAATTTCTAGGCCTCTGTCACTTTTTTGGATGTGGTTTAACCACCATGGTTACTGGCAATCAAGTCTGCTAATATAAATCAGAGAATTACAGCTAGTTGCCTGAAGAAAATATTTCTGACTGTCTTCTCTCTGTCTGCCTCTGTATCTCCATGACTTTAAATTACTCCGACAAGTAGCATATAATATCTTCATGGTAGATACCTTTTCAACAAGAAAATCACAGTAAAGAACATGAAAATAGTTGACAACAATGACCAGATTTTCATACTTTCCAATCTATTTTCAGATTGTTGCTGAGCTTCAGCTGGTTTTCCAGAGTATAAAGAAATAATTTTCCATTTTCATAGTTCTAATATCTCCTCCCACTCTCTCTCTTTTACTATTCAAAGGAACTTAAGGTCTTATGTGTCATGGATTGCGTTAACAGTAAACCCCAAAGTTGGCCGGTGGGTGTTACATTTTCTGAAATATTTTAGTATTTGGCAGTTTGGTTTGGTTTGGTTTGATGCACTATTATCTATAGCTAGGAAAGAGAAATTTAAAAGTAAATGACATTTACCACCATTTAAAAAGCTTGGCTTCAGGGGTACTTCATAACATGAAAGAGGGAAATCTCTAAATGAGAGAAAAGGTTAGAACAATGGCTCATTGTTCTGTTGTACACAGCAAAGGCTCCCCCAGTGGACCATCAGTATCACTATAATTTTAGAACAGTACTACTGATGTGCAGCCCACTCCAATTCTAACAGAGTTTGAGTTTTTGGTCTTGGCTCAAGTACAAAATCATTTCATATTAAAGGTGTTGATCTCATTCTTGTTACCATTTGGTAGTTATAAACATTGCAACAGGTTGTATTGTCTCTCGTTCCTCCATTAACTCCTCATTTCATGAAAGTTTTATTAGCTTTTCTGGACACAGCTGGTAATGTAATATGAAATAGTGGAGTTTTACTGTTACAAGATGATCTTGAATTGACTGCATGGAAAGCTCTAACCCTTCTCTCAGACATTCTGGAAATGATTCTAGGTGAAGGAACTAGCAGACCCATGAAGAGAGCATGACTTCTCTCCAGGAATCAGATGATCAATGAGACTGAATAAGCCTGTGAGAGAGAACACTGTAACACGACACTGAAGAAATAAGCTGGAACCAGAGCTTGCAAGATCTAATCAAGCATATTTAAGATTCTGTTCTTATTTACAGAATACCAGGAAGCCACCAAAGGATTTTAACTGGAAGACACATGGTCTTATTTTTGTTTTGGAAATATCATTTTGACTGAAAAGGAACAAGACAAGAATATGTACAGAGTCAAAACGAATAAATGGTAACATGAAGCCAGAATTGGGTCACTACAGGGACCACTGTAAAGTTGTTCCATCCTGATCAAAATCTTCCTCTTCCTACATAATGAAACCTGAACCTCAGTCAAAAGATCACCCTTTGAACTTAAATCTTTCATCATACGTTAATTTACAAATATTCTTAGAGAGGATGTGAGTTGTAGTTTAGTGGGTATATGGTTATAGTTCAGCAAAATAAGAAGAGTTCTGAGGATTGGCTGCACAACAATATGAATGTATTATACATTATGAATTCTACACTTTAAAAATAATTAAGATGGTAAGTTTCATGTTACGTATATTCCACCATAATTAAAAATTTTCAAAAATTATAAAAGTGGAGAGATATTTGTGAATCATTCAAATGTTTACAAAACACTTAATATGCATTTTAACAATCTGATCTATATCAAATGAGCAGTATTAGTCTCATTAACAATTTAAAATACTAGAACTCAGTGCAGTTAAATAAATTGTTTGATATTAAATAGATCTGTAAGTGGAGAAAGTAATTTAATTCATGACTTTTGACGCATAATCCCATATTGTCTGTACTGCCCCCAAAAGGTTCTGATGTTTGATATTGAGAGAAAGTTGGGGTTTCTGATTTTATCATTGAATAAAAAGAAAGAGTATGTCAGAAGTCAGACATTAACAAATAATATTTTAAAAGTCTGGGAGCCTTGCAATCAAATTCAACTACCTCAGATTATATTTTTAACTGTGCTCCTCTCTGCCTGGTATAATATCATCCCATTTGTGGGGGAAAAAATACTAGTATAGAAAGAAAAGACAACATTGCTCACCTTATCACAAGTATTAGGAAGACTAGTGAAAGGAAAGGAAAACAGGCTCAAGAAAAGAAACCAGTCTCAGGGAAAGAAGAAAAGAAAAATCACGTGGGGCCAAATGAAGACCATCTAAATAAGAACTGGCAGATGCAATTTATTCAGAGCTTGCTATGCAAGGAAGTCGGATACCATCACTTACTTTTGACAGAGACTCAAAATCAGGGAAAGGAGTAGGAAAACTTTACGGTGAACAAAGAAAGAAAAGACTTAAGCTGTGCTCTGGGGGTTGCTGGCAGAGTGGGATGCAGGCTACCTAGAAGCAGGACATGTGATTGGTTTGGGAAACATACAAGACTTTCTCTGGTCCTGAGAAACAAAAATTATGGTAACTGACAGACATTGACCAAGTCCTGCCTGTTCTGTGCTGAATGCTGCAGACTATGGTTTGACTTCTTGGGCCGGTTGCTGTTGAGATTATATGTATGATTTCTATTTTCATATATGGTCCATTGTACATGCATTGTCTCAAGCACATGGGAAAAATTTAGAGATTTCAGATGAGAAATCAACGAGGGAAAATCTGTTAAAAGTTCTCTTTGTGGTGGCAAAAGTTTCGATAAGAGTCGAAGTCCAAGGTAACATAAAAAGTAAAGTGTAATACCTGAAAAATACTGAATATTTTAAATAAATAAATGATACTTTATTTAAGCCAATGTATACAGTCTTAGCCCGAGAAGAAAGAAAAAATAAATAAAAATAAACCAGCAACAAAATATATGGTTTTTTCTAATTTCTCAATATGTTAACCAAAAATGAATTCTAGCATATCTCCTAAACACCTGTTAAGTTCTCAATTTCTAACAACTAGAAATCTCCATTATTCATTTAAGGAAGAAATCATTCAGGCATACACAATTTACAAAAAGAAATTATGCAAAAACTTAAGTTGTAATACTTTCAGTGTTTTCAATATAGTTATTCTTATGAAATATGTAGTCATTCAGTTATCTCAAATCTACCTACTTTTTTCTTCACTCTTAGAGAAGTCAATCCATATAAGACTAAAAGCAGTCTTTTCAAAACCATAAAATTATCACTAGAATATTATAGTAAAATCATTCCGACTTAAGAATTAGTCCAAGGGAAATAATTTTTCCTTGTTTCCTCCATTCTTCCTCTGTCCTTTATTTTCTCTTACTCCCTCTTCATTTACCCTTTCCCTCCCTCCTTTTCATTCTCTCTCTTCAGTGTCCCTCTTCCCCTTAGGTCTTTCTTTCTTTCTTTTATTCTACATAAAAACATATTTTCTTTTATCCTTTGTGATTGCATTAATTATGTTTTTGCTTTCTATATTTTTTGATGTTTTGACATCTTGGCCTTTCTGGCCTGGAAAAGACTGCCTCTTCCAAGGCAAGCAATTTCTAGAGATAATTATGAACTCACCTGCAAGTGTGGCTTTCATGCCTTTCAAGTGCAAACCAACCAATCTAAAGCCCATATGCCCCAATCACCTCCTTCATTGGGCTCCCACAAGGTTCTTACACTCCAGATCGCTATTTCCCTATTCTAATTTTCCTGGGTCCAGATATCAGACAAGAAACAGCCCCTGTGTTAGTCCCTTTGTTTTGCAATAAAGAAACACCAGACACTGGGTAATTTGTAAAGAATAGACGTTTATTTTGGCTCACAGTTCTGACGGGCTGCATGGAAAGTGTGTTGCTGGCATCTTGTCCTGTTGAGGGCCTCGGGAAGGTTGAAATCATTGTGGGAGGAAAAGAGGAAGCCGGCACATTACATGGTGAGAGGCAGCATGAGAGAGAGGGAGGAAGGGCAAGGGTCTTTTAAGCAACCATATTTCACATGAACTCACACAGAGAGAACTCACTTATTGCCTTGAGAACAGCACCATTCCATTCATGAGAGAACCATTCCATGAATAAAAGACCCCCCACAAGGCCCACCTCCAACATTGGATGTCACATTTCAATATGAGATTTGGAGGGGAAAAAAAAAAAAACATTCAAACCATATCAGCCCCTATGACCAGAATCCACTGAAGTTCTTTAAACTAGACAATTTTAAACCCATCCTACTTTGATTTTCTTGTGAAAACTACAATAAAGGCTCTTGCCACATTTTCCTCCAGCTCCTGCTATCTCCTGCCAGCTCCTGCCTGCCCTCTGTGCTTCCCTGCATGGTCTTGCATGGTATGGTGTGCCCCTCCCTCCTCTTAAAAACACTAATTACAATCTTTTTAATAGCCATTGTCTCTTAATCTGTTGCCCTGACCATCCCTAAATAATAATAAAATGTACATTTTTAAACAGAGATATCTGAGGGAAAGGAGGGCAGTGGATTGCTGAGTGAGAGGAAAAAAGTCAGCACAACAATTTTTTACAGACTTTCTTTGAGTTCAAACAACTGATTGGTTTTCTGATAAATTCTCAAGCCGTGCATGTATATAGTCCTTAATGAGCACTAATGCCCTGACCTTGTTTGATGAAAGCCTTCTGAAGTAAATTTATGGTAGATGGAAAATTACACTTAAAGCATCTGGAACACTTTTAATTTTCTTATCCTCAGAAAATAATAGAGAATTATCTGACTTACCCCTACAACTTGTTCTGCATTTTTAGAAGAAATTGAATAGCCTCATTCTTCCAAATAGCCAACCTATAAGAGCACCCAAATAATTTAATCTTCTCCATCAGAATGAAGGATAAAGGCACAAAGACATTTTACTAGGGACACATACACAAGAAAAGCTTTCCATAAAATTGCCAAGAATAGAGTGCATATTAATAGAGAATATAAAGCTGGTTGGTGTCAAAATCAGTGTTTTCCAAAGATTTTTGGTGACTTATCTCCTCAATACAAAATCGTGACTCATTCTCCAATATATTAACTTATTTCTGAAGCATAAGTATGTGTGCTCTGTCAATCTACCAATTAAATAGTAGTGAAGCATAATTTATTTTCTAATTTGTAGATTAACACAAATAAATAGAATGTATTATTTTCTTTTTACACTTCATTGCTTCATTTATAACAATTCCTCCAGTGAACAAGCCTCCTTTTAGAAAACTTTAGGCAATCTATACCTTGCAGTCTAGTCCGAATTACTGAAATACCCTGTATAGGGGAGAAAACATTTTTTTCAGGTTGTTAGTTGTGACAGTATCCTGAAAACAAAAGTCAAATTAACAAAAGAAGCAGAAGTTTATTAACATGTTCTATATCCATCACACAGTACCTGCCTCCGTCCAAAAGTATTTATTTGTCAAGGCAATGGTTTAGGGGCCTCACTTAAATAGTATTTTAACAAGAATCATAAATCCTTTCTAGGGAGAAGAAAGGTGCCTTCTCTGGGCCCATAAGTAAGTGCTCCGGTAAGGTTGGATTGATGTCCTGCCACCGGGCAATAGAGGCTGAGGCAGAGTGTTCCCCTCTGTTTCTAATGCCTTTAATTTCACAATTCTCAGTACTTGGGGTAGAAATATTTTGGTTTTTTTCAGTTGCCCCTTTGAAATTTTGCTTTTAGAAGGTTTTACATATGAAAAGCCAAGATGGTAGCTTTAGAAGGATTTGGGTTAGAGGTTTTGAGATAAGAGATTGGCAAAAAAAGAGAAACCGTGGAAGCAGAAGAAAAAACCAATGTCATATATCCTAATGAAACAGTTCTTCAGTCTTGAGAATAGTAAGTTCAGTTGAGCAGTTGTGTTTCAGTCCAGGAGGTGGTGGTGTAGGTGGGATGTTGTTAAAGTTAATTCTCTATATGGTATAGGCAAACAGGTATTTAGTAAGAAACATTGCTATGGGAGCAAAAGAAAAACAGAGATTGATGTCTGGAGCAACCTACAAACTAGTCTTGAGTTTTGGAGGGCAGTTAGCTGACCAAATTTTCAGATTTGCGTTTGAAATATCTACAATTGGGATGGAAGTAAACAGTGACAATCTGACAAATTTTCCTGGATTATAGTTTGTACCAGATGTTTCTTTAAACAGTGAAACTTTTGTCCATAAATACATTTATGTATGTTTTCTCTGAAGTTAATATCAAGTTGCCTAACTTCAGCTTGTAGGGCTTCAGAAAAGCATGGTTTACATTTTAGTGATTTTAAGTTAGGAAAGTGGGAGATAAAAGCATTAGTCTAGAAAGTTGAGGCCAGATAATAGAAGAAACTAAAATTTAAAATTTAGTTCAGAATTTTTTTTTGTAAAATTTAACAATGGAGAAGGCTAGAATCTAATAACAGGTATATAGTATAGGATTTTTTAAAAACATTATATATATATATACACACACATATACACATACATACATAATGATGGCTTTTTGTTTTTTTTTTTTTTTTTTTTTTGGAGACAGAGTCTGCTTCTATCAGTCAGGCTGGAGTGCAGTGGCATGATCTCGGCTCACTGCAACGTCCTCCTCCCAGGCTCAAGTAATTCTCTTGCCTCCGCCTCCCGAGTAGCTGGGATTACAGGCATGTGCCACCACACCTGGCTAATTTTTGTATTTTTAGTAGAGACGGGGTTTCACCATGTTGGACAAGATGGTCTTGAATTCTTACTTCAGGTAATCTGCTCGCCTCAGCCTCCCAAAGTGCTGGGATTATAGGTGTGAGCCACCGCGCCCGGCCCATATATAAGATGCTTTTAAAAAATATATATTATGCTATTATATATATATAATGTGTTAGAAAAATCATATATATGTATGGATGTGTGCATGTGTATATGTATATATACACATATATATGTATATATACACACACATACATGTATATATACACACATATATATACACACATACATGTATATATATACACATATATATACACACACACGCACACACTCAAAATTAAGCCAATTTTTACTAAAGATTTTTTTTTGAGATGAAATCTCACTCTTGTCCCCCAGGCTGGAGTGCCATGGTGTGATCTCTGCTCACTGCAACTTCTGTCTCCCAGGTTCAGGTGATTCTCCTGCCTCAACCTCCCGAGTAGCTGGGATTACAGGCACCTGTCACCACGCCTGGCTAATTTTTGTATTTTTAGTAGAGATGGATTTTCACCATGTTGGCCAGGCTGGTCTCGAACTCCTGACCTCAGGTGACCCACCAGTCTTGGCCTCCCAAAGTGCTGGGATTATAGGCGTGAGTCACCGCGCCTGGCCACTAAAGATATTTATAGTAAGACTAATTTAATTGTAAAATAAGTTTTAGCTTCAATATACTTGGCCTAATTATTTGCATAAAGTGAAGCAAGCATAGTGACTGGCCACATCGACTCTTTTTTCTTTAATCTACTTTGTTGGAAATTATCATAAGAAATCTGAGAGTAGACCTTTAAAACTTCTTTAGGCTAGGAAGTCAAGCCACGGACTTCTCATCAGATTTCGTCTATAGTACCTGGGTAAATTATTCTTTTCTTGAGGTCTCATATTATTTTGAGGTTCCTGAGCCTGTCAGAAAGTTACATTTTTTACTTACCATAACGCTGAAACCTTGTAGGGGAACTGCATAGACCAGGTACCAGATCAGTTCTTTCAAGAATGTTAATGGCTCCTTAGCATTAATTTTAGTTTCTTGAAGTAGTCTAGTCATTTCAGAAAATGTGACGTCCCAGTCAAGGCCCCAGTAACATAACCTGTGTTTTAAATTGTTCCACTAAAGAGAGAAACATTTTATTGAACTTATGAAATGACTATATTGTTTTAAAATATGAATACTCACAAATAATTTTAAATTCTCAAGGAATCAAGTAGAGAGAAAGGCAAATGTTTCAATTTTGTTTACAAAAGCACATTTTACCTAATTGCTGCAAGCTATACGAAGCTTATTAGAAGAAAAAAGTTTCCTTGACTCCAGAAAGAAGTACATAAAAATAATCAATAATAATTTGAGCAAAAGAAAGTCCTGAAAAAATCATTTTATTCCCATATCAAGTTTAGTCCTATGTGATTAACTCTTGTTCTTCTAAAAGTTGGGCTAGTAATCTTTATGAACCCATCAATTTTTTCATTTGAGTTCTTAAAATTTTTACACAGTCCAATGGTATGATCTACAAAGTTATCAGAAATCTATATTTAAAAGTATTTGTCATGATCCTTTTTCCATTAATTTTCTTGAATAAGAAGCAAATTTTAAACTATAACCAATTGCAAACAGTCTTTTGAGAAGAATAAAAGTAAAACAATAAATGCCTGTGGATGACAAAACACTTCAAATAGCTATGGCTAAAGATGCAACTGACAAGTAAATTTGGTTATTTCTAAGGCATACAACAATTTAAAATAATAATCAGAATTTTGACTGGTAACATATACCAAGATATAATTTTTAAAAATTTTATACAATTTTGGAACACATACTAATAACACACTTATATAAATAGAACACAAATAAAGTTAAACGTTATTTTTTATTTGACAATGCTGCCCCTATAATTTAAGATATCAAATGAGACTAATATGTCTCTTTTGGACTTCTGTCTCTTTTTTTGAATGCCTAAAAGCTAGTTTGAGGTCAAAAAGACTTAATTTAGAATTTGAAATCTGATTTTGAGAAGCTTGCCAAATGTGTCAAAGGTCCAAAACATTTGATCATAATAGGATCACAGGTTTATTTAGTCAAAGTGATAATTAACAGATTTCAAAAAGTAAAAACCTTTACTCTCTGATTGGTAGGAGACATAGTTTTTTGAAAAAAAGACCTAATAAAGACAGGGTGAGACAAACATTTCTATTTTTTTTTTTTTTTAGTGTTATCAAAAAGAAAACCAAAGTCTTTTATTATCTCTTATTAATATTATACAAAAAAATATTCAAAAGAGAAAATCAAATTCTATCTTTGTATCAGTTGTATTATTCATACTAAATATAATTTCCATAAAACCTTATAAATAAATCCATCCAACCGTAATTAGTTTTGACCACACAAGATTTCTCTAAACCTTTTACTATCTCTTATAATGTTTTTCAATTTTCCTTTTTCTCCAACTTTTATATCCACTTAGTTTATTTAATTGCTTCCTTTTTTCGTTTATTCTAAAGTGCCATATAAACTAGGAAAAAATCACTTTTTTAACAAAAATATATTTTCAAATTTCATAACCTCCTTTATGAAAAAGTCTTACTTTTATTATATATTCTGTATACAGAATTGTTTCCCTTTTCATCGCTACTTTAAGTTACCACGTATTAGCCAGAATTTTAATTTTTAGGAACCTTTATAGTGAATATCTAACAAGTAGATAATTTTTAATTGTCAGTCACTTACTAACAATTTATTAATACACATTTTATAATTTTTAGAAATACAGCTTTTTAGTGGAATTATTTTTCCATGTGGAACAGAATATATTTACTAACATATCTAAAGATATTTTATTTGTCTGAAATAAGAAGCCTAGATTTAGTAACCAGTGTCTTAGCATTCTATCTTTTTTGAAAATGATGTAGATATTTAATGACTGTCTATCATTTAACTGAGCTGAGCAAAATTTTTAGGCTATGATTACCAAAAAGATTTGAGAAATACTTTTCATTAAACATAAAAATAATGATTAAAAGTTCATAAGCTTTATCTCATTTTCATCTATTTTATTTATTTAATTTTAAAAATTATGGTTGGAAAATTTTATGAGACATTAGACAAATCTAGTGATCATATCAAGTTAAATTTTCTATTTACCATTTTTATATTACCATATGTTAGACAAGTACCATAAAATAAAGAACCTTAAAATTAAACACATGTATGTTTTGCTACTAGCTCAAGACATAGTTCTTTTTATTAAACCAAGAATTTTAAACTGGTCTTACTCATCAAAAAAAAAAAAATGTATTCACATCACACGAGCTTGAAAAATTTTGGGGCTATTTATTTTCTTTATGGGTACTTTCTATCTTTGAGTTAATTTGGTACCATGTAGACAATATGCATATATGGGTAGACATACATACATGTAAATACAACATGTAAAATACATATGCACATATATATGCATCTAAAAGCCAAAGAGATCAAAGAGTTTAATGCAAAAGAGCATAGAGCTTTGGATTTGTCTACTTACAACTATTGGAGTTGTAAGGAATCTGTCCACTGAGAAATATTGCTCATGAGAAATATTCCATGAGAAAATAATGGAGATTCCTTCCCAAAAAAGGACTCTTTGGCACCTTTTCTGTTGTTCTCAAGGGGTCCTAGTGTTGTTAGAAATCTTCCTTAGGTTGCTTCATGACCTCAAGGGTAGCAACTGGAAGCAGGGACAGAGAAAAGTAAATGGAAGAGCAAGTCCTAGTGGCAAAAATTATGTCACCAAGAAGATAGGCAGAGGGAGTTTATAGATTAATAGTTAGCAGGGCTTTACAAAGAGAGGAATTTAGTCAACTGAGAAGCCTCTATAGAGAAGAGAACAGGAGTCTTAATATATATACACACACACATACACTTATATAACCTAAATATATGTATACTATAGGTAAAATTTGAAATATGTAAGTCTTAAAAAGATTAGCAGATTTTAGCTGGGCAAATGACAAATATTCTTGTGCCTTGGTTCCTGGACTTTTTCTTTCTGAAATGTAACTGTTTTTCAAATCTGATCTCTGCAAATTCAAATTGTTCCACTAAAGAGAATGCTACTTAGCTGATTTCCTCTATGTTAACATTTTAAAGTCATGGTAGGATTTACAACTCCAAGGGACTGAAAAGGCTCTCTTTAAAAAAATACTTTCAGATACAAAAGTCCAAATTTTCAAAGGTATACTCACTTTAATTGTAGCTTAGTACCAGTAAGCCTGTCTCGCTCTGTTGCCCAGGCTGGAGTGCAATTGCACATTGACACAGTCTCGGCTCACTGCAACCTGCACCTCGAGGGGTTCAAGCGATTCTCCTGTCTCAGCTGCCTGAGTAGCTGCGATTATAGGCACATTCCATCACACCCAGCTAATTTTTGTATTTTTTTTTTTTTAGTAGAGACGGAGTTTCACCATGTTCGTCAGGCAGTTCTTGAACTCCTGACCTCGTGATCTGTCCACCTTGGCCTCCCAAAGTGCTGGAATTACAGGCGTGAGCCATTGCGCTGGGTCAGTAAGTCTTTTTATGGCTTACAATCAGATGCAAGAATAGAATCCCTAAAGAGAGTATAAAAAAATAGGAGGGATTGCATTGGGAGTTATACCTGATGTAAATGACGAGTTGATGGGTGCTGACGAGTTGATGGGTGCAGCACACCAACATGGCACAAGTATACATATGTAACAAACCTGCATGTTATGCACATGTACCCTAGAACTTAAAGAATAATAATAATAATAAAAAATAAAAAATTAAAAAATTAAAAAAAATTAAAAATAAAAAAAAATAGTGGCCCCTCAAGATCTAAAGTTTCTTCCAAAGAGTATGGGTGCAGTGGCTCAAGCGTGTAAACCAGCGTTTTGGGAGACCAAGGCAGGAGGATTGCTCAACGTCAGGAGTTTGAGGTCATCGTGAGCAACATAGTGAGACCCCATCTCTACAAAAAATTTAAAAATTAGCCAGGTGTGGTAGTGAGTGCTTGTAGTCCTAGCTACTCCAGGAGGCTGAGGCAGGAGGATCACTTGAGCCCAGGGGACTGAATCTGTAGTAAGCCATGATTATGCCACTGCACTGCAGTCTGGGTACCCTGTTTCTAGAAAAAAATAAGATAAAATGAAACAGGCAAAAAAGAGGCTCTAAGAAAGTAATATCCCTCCTTATAACAAGGCAATGAAAGTTGAGACAATTAAGAAAAATTCCTCAAAGCTGGCACATTTGGACAAACAGACATTTGGTACCCCCAGCTGAACTCCCAGATGGCTGCCTTACATGATACCAAAATCTGTGCCCTTCAAGGTGTTAGAGATGAGAAAATAAACTCGCTTGTTAGAAAGCCAAACTTCTTCAGAAAGAAAACAAGACAAAAGGAGAACCTTATGAGACTTTTCCTTCTCATGACAAACCATGCGAAGATACAGAAACAAGGAAAACAAAGCCCCTCGTAGGAAAACGACAGATCAACAACCAAATAAGTATGTACAACAAATCTACAAAAGTCACAGATTCAAATAACTAGTTTTTATAGATTTTTTTTCCTGTTAATATGAACCTGGAAAGGGAGGGACAAGGAAAAAAAATTACTTTCCTCTCTCCACCAGGTACCACAGAGGGAGAAGCTGGCTTTAGTAAGAAATCTTACCTTTTTCTGCAGACTTTTGCCAGTTCTCTTTCAGGATTCCCTTTATAGGTCCCAGAACAAGTGGATTATCTCTGTTTTTCCAGGCTGGATTGACAAATTGTAGCGGAGAAATCATAATTTCTTTTCTTTTTCTTTTAAAGTTCTTAGTTGAGACATCTTCCAAAAACAAAAAGTCAAATTAACAGAAAAAAAAAAAAACAACCAGAAGTTTATTAAAACATGCTGTACCCATTGCATAGGAGAGGCCTCAGTTTAAAAGTATTTCTCTCTCAAGGTAATGGTTTAAGGGCCTTGCTTAAATAGTACTTTAACAAAGAGCCATAAATCCTATCTAGTGATAAGACAGAGGAGAGAGCGGTTCTCAGTCTTTTAAAAGGCAAGAACATGTGAAAAGATGGTAAAATCTGTTCCCAGATTCTTCTGGTGCTTCCTACTGCCTTCTCTGGGCTCATAAGCAAGTGCCGTCTCCAGTAAGGAGGGATTGCTGTCCTGCCACCAGGCAAATAGAGGCTGAGGCAGAGCATTCTTTTGTGTTTTTGGTGACTTTAACTTAACAATTCTCAATATTTCAGGGAGAAATATTTTGGTTTCTTTCATCTGTGATACAGTTTGGACATTTGTCCTTACTCAAATCTCATGTTGAATTGTAATCCCCAATGCTGGAGATGAGGCCTGGTTGTAAGTATTTTGGTCCTGGGGGCAGATCCCTCATGGCTTGTTGACTTCACCATGGTGAATGAGTTCTTACAAGATCTGGTCACTTAAAAGTGTGTGGCACCTCTACCTCCACACTCTCTCCCCACTGCTTTCGCCATGTGATGTCTATGCTCCCCCTACAACTTCCACCATGAATGTGAGCTTCCTGAGGACTCCCCAGAAGCAGACACCAGTGCTATGCTTCCTGTACAGCCTGCAGAACCATGAACCAATTAAACTTCTTTTCTTGTAGTCAGTCTCAGGTATTGTTTTGTAACCATGCAAAAACAGCCTAATACAACCTGCTTACCTTTGTTCCTTATTCTCTGCTTTCCCCCAGCCCCCATTATCGGTTCTTCACACAACTGCTGCAGTGATATTTTTAACATGAGTCAGTTTTTGTTTTTCTCTTTAGATTTCTCCAAAGTCTTCCAACTGTCAGAGGTTGAGTGTCCCAGATGGAATGTAAGCTGAGCTTTGGTATGCGAGTGATTTGATAAGAAATTGTTCCCAGGGAAACTGGTAAGGAGCTGTCCCCAGGGGAGAGCTGAGAAAGCAGGACAAGAAAGGGCAAAATCCAAGCAAGGGTGTCATCACAGGCAAAATCCTGTAAAACTCAGCTTCAGCCTAATCCCACAGAGCAACTATGGAGAGAAAATTCAGCCTCAGTGTTTTCCCAACTATAAGCTGCACCTATTAATTATCTAATTATTGGGCGGCAGATTGTGGGCACACATTTTCAGATATTTCTCTGCAGTGTAGACCAGGCAGGATCCAGTAACTTGAGGACATTCCTCCAAACAAGATTCATAGAAGAAAAGTGCACAGAAACTGAAATATGCACAAAAATGGTCATCTACATCCTAGGGAATTGGGGGACCAATATTATCCATTCCATGATTCTACTGAGAAAGACATCCAAACTACTTAGCATGGTTTTGTTTAATTAAGCCCTGACAAATTCTACGAACGCCTGTCTCCCACCCAACTGCTCACAGTAACCAAACTAATCTCCATTGTCTTGCTTGGTTAAACAAGGTTGATCCCTGTGGCCTATTTCTTTTGCCCAGATTCTCAGTTCAACTCCATTGTTACATGATTGACCCTATTGTATGATTCTGATTTAGTTAAAAATGATTCCTTTTCACAGAGTCCTTCCCTCATCATCTGCTGCAAACTTCCATACTTCCCAAACTCTTGATTAAATGAATTTGTTTTATTTTCTTTATAGCAGTTAATGCCATTTGAAATGACCTTGTTGTTTTATTGTCTCTAACTCAACTCATCGCAACATAAGCTTCATGTCTGTCTTGTTTACCCTTTGAACTCCACCACACAGAGCAGTGCCGGATACAACACAGGTGATCAATAGTTATTTATTTAATAAGCAAATAAAGGGCCATACATGACCTACTTACATTTTATGCCTACTCCACCCTCACCTCCTTGGATTCCTAACTCCTATTAATAGGGTTGCTGCTAGGAAATTAAGAACACCTCATCGAGAATAAAATAAGAAGAAATTTAAGAAAGACCTTCCTTAGCTTATAATGATGCAGTTATATAAGTTACTAGAGTGCACTGCCATGTTGTTCAAACTTCCTGTTTGTGAATCTTAATGAATCTTTGACGGATCTCGCTAAGGTCCCTTATGAAAAGCTGTTTCTTTTTATATAAGCTATACTCTAGAAGTCGTCAATATATCAGAACATAACAGGAAGAGGATACAGCCCAAGATCTCTGATTTACAAAATGGCATATATGGGTGTCCACATCAAGCTCATAATACCTCAGATATACAGACAGAAATACGCCTAATTTAGTTTGTCTATAACCAATGTCTGTGACTCCCCAAGTTTCATCATGGGTTAAAGGAAAAATTTCTACTTTGGAAATTGTGTGTTGAAAACTTAATCCAATTCAATAATTTGATTAAAAAATTTATAGGAAGTCATTGGTTTGGATTGAGTTCCTGCACTAGGCTTCAACAGACAAAACCAAAATGGAGTCACTCGTGCTAAACTTCTTCATTTAACAAACTGACACTAAGTTGTTTATCTGACCTACCAAGAAATCAGAACAGAGAAAGATAACAGCCAAATCCCCAAACACTCCTGTTTTAGCAGACATCATAAAAAAAATAAAGGCTCCTCTGCTTTAACTCTGAAAAGGAAAGAAACCTGGAGTAATTTAACAAATGCTAGCCAATCTGCTTTTTGTTCCCTGTTTCTAACTTCTTCAGCCCTTTTCTTCCTATAAAGCCAATCTCCTCTGCTCAGTTCATCTGAGTACCTTTTCTAAATCTTTAGATGGGAAGCTCTCTGATTCACAAATTGCTACAATGATCGATCTTATCAGGAAAAATTTCTCAGTCACTCAAATATCGCAGGCATAGGCATAGTATTATTTTTCTGTCCATTTTCATTTGGTCTATGTTCTAAGATTTTTTTCATTGCAGGTAGAAGATATAACAAGTATAAAAAGACATTTTTAGAGATTATGCATAGCTCAATATTTATATGTGAAAATAAGTAATTAATATTATTGAAATCATATTCAGTACATTTCTTAATATAATATGCATGAAAAATTAAAATCATTTTATTTATATTACTACATATAATTTTTTCTTTCATATTTTTGTCACACTGGGAATTACAATATTTTATAATTATAGTCTTGGAAATTAATAAATTAAACTTTCCATTTTACAAATGGAAAAGCTATGACATACAACAGGATATAAGAATTTTTTTTAAGTCTCAGAAATCCGGAAGTTTCAAATATGGAATCTAGGTCCTAATTCCCAAAATAATGTATTTTCGTCTATCTACTGTCTGTGTGTCTGTGTGTGTGTGTGTGTGCATATAGACAGCCACAGAGAGAGAGAGAGAGCATACTTTTATAATACATTCATTTATTGATGGCTGATTCCATACCTTCATTATGGTAAACAATGCTGCAGTAAATGTGAGAGTATAGTCATCTCTTCAACATATTTATTTTATTTCCTTCGGATATATACTCTGTCGTGTTGGGACATAGAGTAGTTCTATCTTATTTTTTTTTAGGAACTTCCATATTGTTTTCCGTAATAGCTGTGCTACTTGATGTTCTTAGCAACAGTGTACCATGGTTCCCTTTTCTCCACATCCTCTCCAACATTTGTTACCTTTTTTTCCTTTCTTTTGGTAATAACTTTTCTAACAGGTGTGAGGTGATATATCATTGTCATTTCCATGTGTATTTCTCTTGTGATAAAGGATTTTTAAGCATTTTTTATATACCTATTGTTTATCTTTACGTTTTCTTTTGAAAATGTTCTATACAGATCCCTCGACTATTTTAAAATCCGGTTATTTTTCTTTCTATATGGTTGTTTAAGTTCCTTACATACTTTGGATATTAGCTAATTATCAGATATATGGTTTGCAAATATTTACTGTCATTTCACAGGCTGTTTCTTCACTCTGTTGATTGTTTCTTAGGCTGTGCAGAGGCCTTTTTAGTTTGATGTAATCACATTTATATCTTTGCTTCTTTTGTGTGTGGTTTTGGGTTCATATTGAAAAATCATTGCCCAAACCAATGCTATCAAGATTTTCACCTATATTTTCTTCTAGTAGCTTTACATTTTCAGGTCCTACCTTTAAGTCTTTATCCCTTATGAACTAATTTTTATACATGATGTGACATAAGGGTTTAATTTCATTCTTGTGCATATGGATATCCAGTTGTCCCCAAAGAATTTATAAAGAGATTGCCTCTTCCCCACTTTGTGTTATTGGCACTTTTGTCAAAAATCAATTGACCAGAAATATATGAATTTCTGGACTCTCTTTTCTGTTATATTGGCCTGTCTTTCTAGTTATATGTCAGTACCATACTGTTTTTACTATAATAGCTTTGTAGTATATTTTGAAGTCAGGTGGCATGATGCCTCCAGCTTTGTTTTTTTTTTTTTTTTTTTTTTTTTTCCCTCAAGGTTGCTTTGGCTATTCAAAGCTTTTTGTAGCTCTATACAAATTTCAGGATTGCTTTACCTTTCCACGAAAACAGTCATTGTGGTTTTGCTAGAGATTGCATTAAACTTGTGGATAGCTTTGGATAATATGGACATTTTAATAATTTTGGTTCTTCCAACTCATGAACAGAGAATATCTTTCCATATGTTTGTGTTTTCTTCAATTTCTTTCATCAGTGTTTTTTAGTTTCAGTGTACAGATCTTTCATCTTTGGAGAAATTACTTTATTCTTAAGTATTTCATTTTTTGTAGCTATTGTAAATGAGACTGTTTTTATCATTTCTGTTTTTAAATATTTCACTGTTACTGTATAGAAAAGCTACTAATTTTGTATATTGATTTAACATCCTGCAACTTGGCTAAATAAGTTTATTTTCAATTTTTGTTGAAGTCTTCAGTTTTCTATGTATAAAATTGTGTCATCTACAAACAGGAAAAATTTAACTTTGTATTTTCCAATTTGAAATTATTATCTAATTAATGCCTCATTTCCTCTTCTTCATTCTGCAATTTAACTAGAAGGGCCCCTACTTCTCACCAAAGCTGTTATCCACTTTTTAACATATTTTTCTTTCTCAGGACTCTGTGAGTCATGATTCCATCTTCTCATTAGTTACCTCTAAGGAGATGATTCACAAATAATCTTTTAAAAGAACTTCTTTCAACTTCCTCCTGTCATTTACCACCCACACTGAATTTCTTTTCCTGTAATCACATTCCTGTCAGTAGCAGAGTAATTTGCCCACTATTTTAAGTATTAGGTATATCCCAACCACTAGCTTGACAGGGCATTCAGTATGAAAATTAATATCTCAACAAATAAATTGAGTTCCTATAATTTTTTTTTCTTCCAACTACAAAGACCTGGACATTTCTGGTGCAGAGAAAGTGAGACATACAACTGTGAGTCTCCAGTGATACTCACATTCTCACATGAAGAGAACATGAAAATTCAATTTCTACTGCTTTTTCTACTGCAAGTATATCTAAGTCTTCTCTGTATGGAAATATACTTTACAGACTATAAAATTCCATTCTCCTTTACCATAGTTCTGTGATGATAGAGAGGCCAGGACTCCAAGTTGAGAATCATTGGATTGTTAGAAAGAATTAACAGGTAACTTCTATGTTGGGCTATATATACGTTGGACTGAACCTCAAAACAGAGACTGTGATATTACATAGCCATTAAAATATATGTTTATAGGGAATATTTTTTAATGTTGGAGACTACTTAAGCAATATTATTTCAAGGAAAACAAAGAATAGCATCTACAAGAAAGCCCAAATAAAAATATGCCAAAATTTTAGTAATAGTGTTTTCCTTTGCAAGGACGTAAAGGGAAGTGAGTTGGTTACAGTTTTGCTCTTTGATTCTTAATCCTTGTATTCATTTTCCATTAAAACCAATCATAATAAGAATAAAAACTAAAATTAGATGGTTAAATATATATTTTTTTTTGTCTGGAACTTTGTAAAGGAAATTGCATTAATTGTACAACTTTGAACATTAACCTCTGCTGTGAATTTAAGAACGAACTCTCTCTTTTTTTTTTTAGATGGAGTTTTGCTCTTGTTGCTCAGGCTGGAGTGCAATGGTGTGATCTCAGCTCACTGCAGTCTCCGCCTCCCGGGTTCAAGCGATTCTTCTGCCTCAGCCCCCAAGTACCTGGGATTACAGGTGTGTGCCACCACGCCCAGCTAAGTTTGTATGTTTTAGTAGAGACTGGATTTCACCATGTTGGTCAGGCTGGTCTGGAACTCCTGACCTCAAGCGATCCACCCACCTTGGCCTCCCAAAGTGCTGGGATTACAGGCGTGAGCCACTGTGCCCACTCAAGAGCTGCCTCTTGGTTTATTTATTGACTCAAATCATTTTATTCTGGCTCCTATTTCTCATTTGTCTCACACTCCTTAGGAAAACATTCTGAAGCATATTCTCTTATTTTATACGTGGTTACTTTACATAGACATTGAACTGAACCTCATCACAGAAACTGTGATATTATATAACCATTAGAATATATGTTTCTAGGGAATTTTTTTTAATGTTGGAGAATACTAAAGCAATATTATTATGAGGAAAACAAAGAATAACATCTAAAAGAAAGCCTAAATAAAAATAGATCAAAATTTCAACAATAGTGTTTTCCTTTGCAAGGAAGTAAAAGGAAGTGAGTTGGTTATACTTTTGTTCTTTGACTCTCAATCTTTTTATTCACTTTCCATTAAAAGCATATATATAAAATATGGTTACATGTATATACAAGTATATAATCATACTTTATATGTAACCATACACAAAATATGTTCGTACTATGTATGTGTTTGTGTTGCATTTCTTTTGACTATAAAACAGTTTTTTGTTTGTTTGTGTGTTTGTTTTGAGACGGAGTCTCTTTCTGTCATCCAGGCTGGAGTGCAGTGCCGCGATCTCGGCTCACTGCAAGCTCTGCCTCCCAGGTTTACGCCATTCTCCTGCCTCCGCCTCCCGAGTAGCTGGGACTACAGGCGCCCGCCACCACGCCTGGCTAATTTTTTGTATTTTTAGTAGAGACGGGGTTTCACCGTGTTAGCCAGGATGGTCTGGATCTCCTGACCTCCTGATCCGCCCGCCTGAGCCTCCCAAAGTGCTGGGATTACAGGCGTGAGCCACCGCGCCTGGCCTGTTTTGGGTACATCTTATTACTCATTCAAACTCTTGCATAGTATTCGATGGTGTATAACTTTATTATTTTACTTCTCTCAGTAATAGATTCCCAGGCTGCCTTCAAATCCCCAATAGCACAAACAAAACTGAAATGTAGATTCTCATTTCAGTGAGAATTTTACTAGAAAATGTATATAGAAGCAGAATTCATGGATATGTATGGATGGATGGATTAATAGATGATAGATAGATAGATAGATAGATAGATAGATAGATAGATAGATAGATAGATAGATAGATAGATAGATGATAGATTTTGTTCCGGAAAAGCTGAAAAAGGCTATTTTCTCATCAGCTATACATGATAATTTCCCATACCCCTAAATTCTACCAACACTTTCTGAAAAACCATTTTTTCAAATGTTTACTAATTGAAAGAGTCTAAAGGAGTAGTTTTGGGGAACTTTTAAGATGATTGAAACAATGATATAGCTATCTTTTAATTTTTCTGAAACTAGGGACAGGAACTAGGATACTAAAATGAACATATGATATGTACAAAGAGGTAGATAACAATATATTACCATGAACTCACAAGTATGTGTGAGGGGGGACAAACCACTAATCACTGTAAGAGTTACATGGTAAATATGATGGAGAAACAAATGAGAAACAACAGCTCTTGTGAAAGATGAAGAAATTACAAAATAGTCATTAGGTATGTATTAGTCAGTGTTCTACAGAGAAACAGAGAAATCAATAGTGTATGTATTTTGTACTATTGGTTCTGTTTCTCTGAAGAATCCTGATTAATGTGTGTGTATGTGTGTGTGTGTGTTTGTGTGTGCGTGAGTGTGTGAGAGAGAAAGATTGATTTATTATGGAAATTTGGTTCACACGATTGAGGAAACTGAGAAATACCACCATCTGCCTTCTGCATGCAGGAGAACCAGAGAAGCTGGTAGTATAATTCACTCTGAGGCCAAAGGCCTGTAAACAAGGAGCGACAATCTCTCAGGGGAAGAGCCAGAGAGAGCAAATTCGCCCTTCATTTGCCCTTTTGTTCTATCCAGACAGTTAAAGCATTGGATGATGCCTGTCCACACTGTTGAGCTCCGTGTCCTAATTTAAATGCTAATGTTTTTCTGAAATACCCTCATGAACATACAAAGAAATAATGCCTTACCAGTTATTTCAATATCCGTTAACCCAGTCAGGTTGACACAGAAAGTTAACAATTCACTCACTGTAAATCTCAGAGGGACAGTTTAAAATTAACAGTTGGAACTGGAGATAATTTTATACCCTGCAACAGTAGATGAGTCTAAAAGTAAAACAGTAACATCTGTAGGATGCCGGAGCTCTCTGAGTCTCAGAATTCTCAAAACTAAAAAAGTTGCTGAGAAAAGAATAAAAAGTGAGCATCACAAGAACAACAGAAAAAAATGAAAGATGAGTTTGCCATAAAATTGGGAGAGGAGATCAGATCCAGAAGATTTTAAAAAGTAAGCTGCCATGTTTATTTAAGTACATGAAAATAACAGCAGAGACAGCCAGGTTAAGCCAGAAAAGCTACCTTGAACTTTAACCTTCTGAATGCTGAGTAAAACCAAATTAACGTAAAAACTAATAGAAAAAGAGAAGGGTCCAGTCTGCAAAAAGTTAAAATAAAAGACAATAAGAAGCAAAATAACATATCTATAGATAACAAATGCATGCTAGGAAATCATGCCTATAATTAAATTAAAATAATAGCTTATTATTTCAAAATAAACAAAAAGCATCCATAAAAGTATATGATTATGGAAAAAGTTACAAAAATAAATTAAGAAATATAAATAAGTAATATTATTCAAAGAGAAAACTAGAAAAAATGCTCACAGATGAAGAGAATGTTAAAAAGATTGCAAAGGTAAATAAACAGCAATTAGTTCCCTAAAGCTAGAAAAAAAGAGTGATTTTAAAAATGAATAAAAGACATTAACTCAAATCAAAAGAAGAGGAAATGTTTAAGAAATAAATGATGTATATTCAACAGAGATATAAGAGGGATCTTGAGGAAGAAAAGTAGTTTAATCCAAGAAAAAAAATGTCCTGAAGCTAATACAAAGATTCACAATTACATCTTGAGAAAACACACTACATAAGCTGACCCTACATGAACAATTACTTGACTTCAGGAAAAAATAAATCTACCTAAAGAAGCAGACAGAGCAGATGACTCATTTTATACTTTTGATATTAATGAGTTGTTCCAGAAGAAGATGACATAAACACTTTAGAATATTGAAGGAAAGAAATTGAAAGCTGAGGATTTTACATTCAGATTATACAACTTGCAAACTGTTAAGAACAGATGAGAACTCCGGTTAAATTAAGCTATAAGTTCTGCCTAAGGAATCTTCCAGGGAACAAATTCTACACAATCAAAATAAGTTGAGCCACACTGACAAAGCACTGGCAGAGAACATTAAATATGTATTCTTCTGTATAACTAAGAGTATACGAAGTTAAGGAGTATTATGTAATGAATACGCTTTAACAATGTAGAGCCCACAAAGACTTAAAGGAAAAATAATAAAAAAGTTTGTGTTCTAACCACAATAAAATTAAATTATAAATAATAGAAACATATAATTTCCAAAATATTGAAATCTAAACAATACACATTTGCCTCAATGTTCAAAGAAAAAAAGTATTAAAAATTAGAAATTACTTAGAATTGAATGACAATAGAAATAGAATATAAAAATTATTTTTGTGTGATGCAGTTAAAGCATTAAATATCAAGCCATTGACAGCACTAAACACGTAGACTGGAAAAGAAGTTTTCATTGCAACAATCTAGGCTTTCATCTCAAGAGGAGAGGAAAAGAAGAGCAAATGCAACCCAATGAAAGCTAGACAAAGAAAATTTAGAAGTAAAATAAATGAAAGGCAAAAACAGTAGACAAAATTAACAAAAGCAAAAGCCGTTTTTTTGAGAAGATAAATAAATAAAATGGATAATAGACGGATAACCATTTAGCAGCCTGATGAAAAGAGAATAAACATTAATTGCCAAGGTGAGGATAAAAGGGGGACGCCATTAAAGATCTGGAAGATATTGAAAGAATCATAAAGGAATATTTTAAAAAGTGTCGTGACATTACATTTGACGGCTTAGCTGAATAGAAAAATTCCTTGAAAGTCTAAAATGACCAGAGTTCACTTAAGAAGAAATAGAAAACCTAAATAGACCTTGTCTATTAATGAAGTTTATCTTGTAGTTAAACCCTTCCCTCAACACATACCACACATACACAGACACACACACACGGCTTCACTACTGATTTTTACCAAACATTTAAGGAATGAGTCTGCAATCTCTATTTTTTTTTCTATTGCATCAGTCTATCTATTTGTTCTTTCATTGATCCTGTGCTGTTTTCATTAATGTGGATTTGTAATACGTCTTACTACACACTCCTTTTCTCAGAATTAGCTTACCTTCATTAGGACCTTTATTTTTCATACTAATTTAAATTGTTTTTCAAATTTCTCAAATTTGAAATTACAGAGTTGTTGAATTAGATAGTTACAAATTAAGTTTTATAATTTTGATTAATTTATATTTTTCTCCTCATCGATGTAAATTTTGTGTTTTACTCTATTTTTAAGATTTTTTTCATAGAAGTTAGATATTTTTTGTTAAGATCAATATTCTTTTATGAATGTTTGCATTAGTATTATGTTATTATTTACGATAATTTCTTCTCAGTTATTGCTACAATAGGAAAATAAAACTCTGTAAGTGGTCTTATATATGACAACATTGAACTGCATCATTTCCATTTGATAGGACTTCTACTTTTCAATACTTCTAAACATTTTCTATAGTAAATTTATTACTTTATTGTTGGAAATAAAATAAAATATAAAATAACATAAGAACATGTGTTCTAATGTAAACATTACCGTATTTTACATACACTTGAATTCTGCTATCATTGTTTTTTATTAAAATAAATAAGAGAACTATCAACTGCAGGACTAAAGAAAATCCTTGTTAACCAATAGTCATATACTGCAATCCACACTGTCTTTAATCTCTGGTGGAGTAATCCTTCCAGTTTGTTTTCGGAATAGCTCTGAGACCTTTTATATTATGATACACTTCCCCTGCCCTGCACTCCACAACCCATTCACTCAGGGAATGGCATTGGAACTAATACTAAGCATTAGGGAAGAACACATCTGTTGTTCTTCTGAAGTTTTTTTTCCTTGTAAAATAATCTTCCATTAGAGAAACCCTCGTAGCCTCTCGCCACCTATTTGCTCATTTTTCTTCAGCAAAGAATTGACCTATCAGATTATCAAGTTTAGAAGGATGAGTTAGATGTACGATCAAGCTTCTGTTTATCTGAAATCTGCGTGGCAGCCAAAGTCCTGCTCTCTGTCCTTGGTCTCAAGTTCATTGCTAAATTTGATTAAATATAAATGCTTTGACTATGGCTTTAGTTTTTCTGTAGTAAAATGTAGCTTAATTTACTCATGAGTGTCAGGTTTTCTTAATAAGAAGAAAACTTATAAGACTATCCTATCTACTTTTATTTAAGGACATAAACAATGAAATGATTAGAAACTCAAAGGTTGACAAGATTCTTACAAAGACCTGTGCTTGGAACTTCTGGCTCTGAGAATAATACTTGCTCAGAGAATCAAAGACAAATTGAAATGACTAGAAAAACTGCTTCAATGTTCCCATCAGGTAAGGAGGAGCAAAGAATAAAAACAAAAGAAAAACTGACTATTTTAGGGAAAGAGATAGTTCCTCAAAAGGAATGTTAAATCTTAAAAAGAAATTTAAAAAGATGTAACTTAGAAAATAAATTCTGGAAGGGCAGGACAGAGAGATATAAAAAGGGAAATGAAGTAGAAAGGGTATCTGGAAATAGAACGTTGTTTTAGTTGTTAACAGATCAGCTAGTATAACTAAAGCTTCAAATGTCAAGATCAAAGACTGGAATAACTTCCGAGGTGAGATTTAGGGTCCAGGGAAATATTGAGAAGTTATAGAATAAAAAACAAGCACCTAAGAATTGACACAGGTATCTCAGATGGTTATATAAAACTGGTAGAGATCTTAGGGAAGATCAGAAAGACCATTGTAAGACACTATAAGAACTACTGGGTTAGTTCTAAGGGAATTTCTTTAAAATAGGTGGGATACAGGTATTACATGTGCTGGGCCAACATGCTGAAAAGTATATTAAATTAGGATTTAATACAGAATCAAAGTTAGAGAAAACTTTAAGTAGGCCCCATAGCTATCCAATAGGCAAAATTTTGCCAACTGAAAACAAGTTGCTCTGTGATTTGGGTAGACACAGCACCATGTAAGGGCACACAGCTCCACAACGGAGATACAGGTTGGATATCTTTTTTTTTTTTTTTTTTGCAGTTTACCACCTATAAGGCATAATGGCTCCTGGGTGTGATTATCCAACTCAAGGTAAGAAGGAAGAATAAAATTTTTGAAACAGTGGATATATTTGGCACATCTATGGTTCTCACTAAGGGAAACTCCCAAGAAAAAAAATCTTTAAAAAAAAAAGTTAAACAAAAAAGAATAGTTACTGTACAGAATGTTTAGAAATAGCACAACAAACTAGGCACTCAACTCCAGCAAACAATAAGCCTGGCATATGTTGAAAAAAAGAAAAAAAATCAAAAAAAGAAAGGTTAAAACATAAAGAAGAATCATTCAATTATTTTTAAAAGAGCAGAAAAGTGGTTCTCAGCACATAGTCAAGCACCTAGGGCATTTTAAAAAATAATTAAGGCTCCTGTCCTAGCTCATAGTTATTGAATTTAAAACCATGGGGGGTGAGATTATTTTTAAAGAATTTCCTTCCTGATTCATGTGTGCTGTCGGAGTTCAGAAGCGTCACATTAGAGGCAGATTCTACTGCTATATAATGATATGGATTGGAAGGCTGTTGCACCAGGTCCAAGTCATTCAGAGCTAGGTTAACAGAGTCTCTTGAGACAGGCATGGTAAAAGTATTGTACACTGCTAGGTCCCTAGTGGAAAAACTTTGGGCAGATTAAGAGTTCCTTCAATTTAGGAATCTTTTGGAGGTAATTCTACAGCAGAAACAATTACAGGGACTGAGGACAAAGTTTCCCTAGGAGGCAAGTTTCACAGGCGTAAGCAATAGCAAGAGGTAATAACAGCAACCAATAGGCAGAGGACAGAAAATGCTTGATCATGAGACCATAGAAAAGCTATGCCACCAGGCAGAGTTCACATTGAATGCTGCCCTAGCAAGACAGAGAAATAGGGATTCAGGAGGAAATGAAAATTAGGCATCTTAAACCATTCTGGATTTAGATTTTTGGTTGAGGCTGCCAACGTTGTACATTTCTAACCAATTTCAGAAGAAAGGAATGATTCAAATGTCACTCTCTAAGAACGAATCAAATAGAAATTATTTCATACATCACAAAACCAACCACTCTATTCCTGAAAATGGGCAACAATCAAAACAAAGCAAAAACAATAACATAAAAGTTACAATTTTCCCTTTTATGATGCAACTGCTTCTCTAATTTTTATGCATTGAAGAAGTAAACCAGTAGGCTGGCTTTCTTCTCACTTAGATAAGTTACCACCTTTGCTTATACCTGTTCCAGAAACTTAAACTACTGAAAGTCAGGATTCCATCTTTCTGACTCCTATGAATGTAATCTTCTCCCCTGCACGGTAACTGAACCATTTCATCCACTGGTGAGCCAGCAAATTCAAATTATCTTCCATTTGTTGTCCTTCACCAGGCTTTAGTTTTCTTCTCTCATTTGAAAATGCAGTAAAAGTCCTACGATCATGTGATATGTAAGATCTAAAAAATTTATCATTTTAAATGCTGGATCATGTTGTTTTGAGGTTAATGACATGTCTTGAGTAAGCCTGTGCAGCTCCTTGATCAGGGAATCTGAGCCTGTGAGCTCCAACTCCATCCAAGGCCTGCCTGCAATCTGGTGCCACCTGGTGGCAGTTGTTCCCTCCAGCTTAAATAATAAATGGGCATGTTTCTGGGTCCTGTAAGAGGCTGGAACTTCTAGGAGAGAAGCAGTGATTTCAGGAATGTGCCTAGAAATGGACCCATTTTGTTGGTCCAATCTGTAGTCATCAGCCTAGGAGAAAAATGAGGATATGAAGACCCACATTCTCAAGATGCAATTGTCTGCTATTTCCCTACTCGTACTTGTCTTCCCTCCAGAAGAAAAAGACTACTTCCATTTGAGAACACAGGTTGGTCACAGGCTGAGAGTTAATCACTAATTACATTATTTCCAAACTTGGATTAACCCTGGGTGAATTATTGCAGGGATTTGCTGTACTATTTTTCTGGCTCATGTCTTTTCTAATTTTAACTTTTAGCTTCCTTTACAAGAAGCTTCTACTAGACAATCACTGCAACCTTCACTCTATTTCTCCGAGTCTTCAAGATTCAGCTAAAATATGTTATCTTTTCCTAAATGCTTCTCAGTCTCCTTCCCCTGACTTCCTTGCCCTCCCTTACTCTGTGCCTCTTCAGATCTGAATAAACATGGATGTAGAACGTATCATCCTCTCATAATTTATTGATTACTTATCAGCCCTCTTGATCTTGAGCTGCTTTAGGATAATAACTTATCATCATTCTATTCCCAGAATTGACCACAGTGCCTAGAAAATTGTTGATGATTATCTAAGGATTACTTTATGTATTCCCTCTATGTTACACATCCATAACATTATAGATGATTTCTTTATTGGCCCTCTAGTTCCTTGAAGAATGCTTTATTCATAGTAGCAGAATCACAGCTAACTTGAGTTCATACTGAAAGCATCTTTGTCTAAAACTTTAACATTTACTCTGTCTGTTTAATATAGAAGCTACATTTGGACTGAAGGTTGTTAATTTTAGCATTACCACTGTCTACATAAAGCTACTTTACCCCTTTATCTTTTCTTTTTCCTCCTTTCTTTTTAAACCAGTGTTAGCTTTTAATCTGAGAGTATTTTCTGTGATCCACTATAAACAAGACACAGTGCTGGCAATGTGAAAGTTAAAAAATAAATACCACAAGAGTGTGTCCTCATCCTCTTAAGCCTAAAACATAAAGAACTGATGTTGATACTGTTGTAAATGACGATATTTTAAAGAAAAGTGTCATGTTTTAAAAAGCAGACTACATAATAGGTACTACAGTAACTATTTTATAATGACCTGAAACTAAATATATACTTCTCATACCTCATGGACAATGAATTAAAGGAGGTTTGGGAATGTCAACAACCTGCTCAGATATATAGAATGAGTCAATGTATAATTAGCACGTGAACATTGACTCTTCAGTTCAATGACTCATGTACTTAACCATGACATTATGTGTCTACATGTGAGAAAGGCAATGCAGGCAATGTAGAAAATACTGATTTGCAAGATGAAAAGGAACAGATTACCTTCAGGTGGACTATTCAGGAGAAGTTTCACAAAGGAAGTAGGATGTGAATTGGTTCTTGAAATCTATGAAGAGGAAAAGACTGGCAGGGTGAATTACATAATACATCTGGAAAAGAGGTGATTAGATATTCTACTAGTTTTTTTGACACTTCTATAAATAAATACCTGAAACTGGGTAATTTATATTGCAAAGAGGTTTAACTGGCTCATAGTTGTTTGGGCTGTACAGGCTTCTGCTTCTGGGGAGGCCTCAGGAAACTTCCAGTCACGGAGGAAGGCAAAGGGAAGCAAGCATGTCTTCACATGGTCAGCAGGAGAGAGAGAGACAGAGACAGAGAGTGAAGGAGAAAGACCTACACACTTTCAAACAACCAGATCTCATGAGAACTCTGTCAGGAGACAGCACCGGGGGATAGTGCTAAATCATTAGAAACCACCCACATGATTTAATCATCTCCCACCAGGCCCCACCTTCAACTTTGAGAATGACAATTCAACATGAAATTTGGGTGAGGACACACAGCCAAACCATATCAGATATCAAGCTTCATATTGGGTAATTCTAAAGACAATCTTTATTTGATTTCTCATAAATAAAGCTCTCATTTATTTTCTCTCAATATGGCATTCAAATTAATTTACTGTCCCAGTAGAGATTTGAGTTCAAAGGGATTCATCTGTTAACTAAGTTTTTGCCTGGAGCCTTTTACAGATGAAAAAATAAAGTGGAAAATAATTATTCTGGATTAGGTCTAGTATGTGATAAGGGACAGAGCAATGTAACTATAGAGACCAAAAATAAACAACATTTGTACCAGGCTGACTTCATCCACTTACTGGTAAACTGTATAAGAAAATGTTGTGCACATATCTGTACATCTTTTTACTCTTACAATTATATAGTTTAAGAAGTAATAGAATTGTATATTTGAAATTAAGAAAACAGTAGTAATTGTTTTGTGATCATTAATATAGTGGCCAGAGAAGTTTTCTAGCTGCTTCAACCTTGTGCTAATAGGTCACAGAGACAAAAGAATGAGAAATATGAAAGCCTGTATTAATTATAAACTAACTGGAGCGGCAGTAGAAGAATGAGTTTGAGAGTCATCATGTTTTGATATACATGTGAAATAGTTGGTTGCTAATAAAATATGCTTTATGGGAAGTAGGAAGCCTTAAGGGAACAGATATTTTCTCCTGAAAAAAATGCTTTCACTCAGACATCACAATACACAAGGTTCTACTTTTTGAGATTTGTTGGAGTAAGAGATGTTCAATGTACTTTCCAGCAAGTAGAGGTGACAGAAAAAGTATTCAGGAAAAAGCTACAGGTACGCTTTCATATTCTTGTATAATTTGGTCAGTGTTAATTGCTGTTTACCCTGTGTTCTTACTTTGCAAGGGCAACATGTCCTAACTCTTCAGCAAAGTGAGCAACTCTTTCTGCTTCCTTTTCAGTTGATCTGTTATGAGTATGACCTTTTTAGTAGTCTGTCACTATATGACCATATCAAATGTACTGCTTCTGTGTGAAATATTTTTTTGAGGCGGAGTCTCTGTCGCCCAGGCTGGGTGCAGTGGCCAGATCACCACCGGCTCACTGCAAGCTCGCCTCCCGAGGTTCACACACCATTCTCCTGCCTCAGCCTCCGGATAGCTGGGACTACAGGCGCCCGCCACCACGCCCGGCCCCAGTTTTTTGTATCTTTTAGTAGGGGCAGGGAGTTTCATCGTGTTAGCCAGGATGGTCTCCCGATCTCCTGACCTGTGTCCAGCCGTCTCACGTGTCCCCAGGTGCTGGATTGGGCGTGCGTGTGCAGGGTGGCAGGTGTTGGAGTACTTTGAAACTGAATGGTGATTGAAAATGACATGGTATTGTCGTTACTAATGTTTACTATACTGTCTTCTTATTGTACACACAAAACTTCCCCAAGATATCCAATAATGATACTTTCTCAAAAAAAAACATTGCTCAGGAGAATTCTGTCACTGAAAGCTCTGTTTGCTTAGAAATTTCTATGTCTAGAATAAGTACATCCTGCCATTTCATTTTGCCCTCAAATGTGTCACACACAAAAGGCTACATTATATGTGAAAAGTTTGGCTGGAAAAAACAAAACTGGCTGGTCAAAATTTAACAATGCTAACAAAAATATTAAATTATTCTTCTGGCCTCTCAATTTTTTCTAAATATATTTTATAAAATATGTTCCTAGAATATTGTTTTTTCTGGATGTTAATAGATATTGTACAAAATAAGGTTTTGTAGATAAAAATGTATTAAATTCATGTAGTCATGTAAGTATAGAGATAAAAATTTCAATGACTGTAATCTTTTGAAGAGTTTCTAAGAAACGTAATGCTTAGAAAATTTAATATTTTTAAAAAATTAACTTTAGAAGTATTATCTCAATTTTGACAAGAGTCTCATTAATTATGCCATTTTATAGGTGAGATATCAGAAACTTATTTGGAGCCATTAAGTAAACTGCTGAAAGTCACACAGTTTGTAGCAGAGCCAAGATCTAAATCAAGGCTTTCTACTCAGTTTGAAATTTCCTTTACATTAAAAGGTAAGGATGTTTTATTTTTCACTCCAGACTATTTTAGAGCTGCTAATATGTTAATGTGTAACATGCTATATTAGTTAGGATTCTTCATAAAAACAGAACCAGTGAGAGATATATATAGGTAGATAGAGACAGAGTAAGAGAGAGATCATAAGGAATTGGTTCACATGATTACAAAGGCTGAGATGTCTCAAGATCTGTAATCACAAGTTGGAGACCCAAAAGAGCAGATGTTGTAAATGCAGTCTGAATACAAAGGCTTGAGAACCAGGAGGGCCAATATGTAAGTTTCAATCTGAAAGTTAGGCAGGCTCAAGACCCAAGAAACAATGACTTTTCAGTTGAAATTTGAAGGCAGAAAAAAGACCAGCGTCCCAGCTCTTCAGAAAAGCAGCAGGAATTACCTCTTTTTGTTGCATGCATGTCTTCAGTTGATTGAATGATGCCCATCTACCATAGGGAGGGTATATGCTTTACTCAGTCTATTGACTCAAATGTTTATTTCATCCAGAAACAGCCTCACAGACACAACCAAATAATGTTTGACCAAATGTCTGGGTACTCCATGACCTGGCCAAATTGATAGAAAAAACTAACCAGTATAAATTCATATATGTAAACCTTAGGGTTAAGGTGAGACAGGAAGATGGGTATTTTCCAAATATAATTGATGGCAAAATCTATCTTTTTGAAGAACAATTCTCAGGAGCAATGCTCTATAGAACAGCTTTGAGATTTATCACTTGAGACTTTAAAAACGATTACATTACCTCACACTCTCTCCATAACCTTTGAAAGTTTTTACTCTTCCATTTCATTTTGAATCAATGTGCCCTCAGAAAGCAATAACTCTAATAGAACCCATCAGAATGGAGGGAATTTGTCTTCAAGTAACTACGGTAGATCGTTGCAATTCTCAACTGAAAAATCACATGATTTATAAATTGAGAAAGGAAACTTTATTTCTTGCAAAGAATTTTAGCCTCTACACTGGTTATCCTGACAGGCTGGGAAGCATAGCATCTAGCAGAGACCATTAGCGGGTATTCTGAAGGAAGAGGGGTTGGCACAGGAGGTTTATGCTGAAAGGATTTGCTGAACATATATATTCAAAAGGCTATAGGAGAAGATATGCATATTCATTAAGGAGATCCTGATGCATGTGTACTGAGCAAACATGCATGTTACATGCTTTGCCTGTTCACTTCGGGGTGGAGGCTTAACATGTAAATGCATTACAATCAGACTTTATATGTCAAAAGTCAAAGCAGATACACAGAGGCACTCAGTGGCCAGCCTCTGTAAACCTGCCAGAATGAGTCCGTTGTTGGTGATCTCTTCTCAGGTAAAGTTGCTCAAATCACTCTCTTGTCCAATCAAACCTGTAGTTCTGGCTCGTGGAACGGGGTCAGATAGTCAATGTCTGGGGATGAATGAGCTGCAATTGCTTTTTATTGTTTTCCTTGAGACCAGTGCTTATTTAGTTGCTAGAGAATAGACAAACCTTGTGGCAGTCAGAACATAGTTTTTACTTTAAGCGTAGGGGTGCCTGACTTAACCCTTGCCTGCCATGGTCTTAGGTCCTGTTTATTATTTTGTATCTTACTACCACAAAGAGTCTGTTTCATCAGTCTCATGACCTCTGTTTTAACATTAAGGCTGGTCAGTTGTTATGTCTAAATTGCAAATGGAAGGGCTTATGATGAAGTGTGTCTGATCTCCCTTCCCATCATTGCTGGGAATTCTGTTTATAAGACTTTGGAGTCCCCTTGGCCAAGAGATGGTCCGTTCAGTTGGTAGTGAGGCTTAGAATTTTAGTTTTAGTTCTCACACTAATGACATCAAGTTTGTTCACATTTATCTGTACCAATGCCTTTGGGTAGTCCTCTGGTCCACTGACAATAGACTTGACCATGTCACTTTCTTTGATCAGTGAGACAATAGCAATGAGACACAAGCAAAGACTTGAAAAGTGATGGATCATTGGAACTTTTCTTCTTTTGCTGATTTTGGAACCCTGCTGGATAACAGAGACTGGCCCAGTCTACCCTTTCACCTCAGCTGCCAGTCAGCCAGTCCTCGGAGCTGTAACACCTACTTGACTGCCTCTGCTTGAGTAAGTCTGGTCATAATCAGCAAACTATCCACTCAGCTGAATCCAGCTCAACCTGCTGACCTGACCCATCAACCATGTTGTTGTAAGCTGGTAAATCTGGGGAGACTTGTTACTAAGAATTTGGAATTTGAAAACCTGATTCTATGAAGTTTTGGCTGTGTGACTCAGCATCTGAAAACCTTAGCTCTTCCTCCTTAAAGTTAGGACAATAATAAAATGTACTTAAAATTGCTTTAATAAAGTAAATAATAAATGTGAAAAATATTTGATAAGCTATTGTTGATATAGAAACACTGTATATGTCATTTTATTATATAACATATTACCTATTATTATTTTAGTTATCATGCTAGCTATTATTTGTATTGTTTGAATAATATTATTTACTGCCCTATTAACCGAGTTCTCAATAGCTATACAGATCATCTGGTTCCTTGGCCAGACCTGTGTGGACCTGGCCTCTAGGCCAAGGCAAAGGGTTTAGAATGGACATATAACCAGAATTTGTTATACCTTGTTCAATGAACCCCTTGTGTTGTTCACAGAGAACTTTGTTGGATATCTTTAGCAAGCTTCACACATGGTAGAAACTCCTGCACAAAACAAAGAAATCCAAGGTCTGGCTCTTCTAGTTAGTATCTCTACTGCCTGGGAGAAAGGAGAGGCCAGTCTTAGCCATCTGAGGCCTCATAGTATGAAGCATGATATCAAGGACTTTCTTTCTTATGTTTCTTGATTTCTCTCTGCTTTAGTTTCTTCATCTACAAAACATGGGAAAATAACAGTAACTACTGCATGGTATTGTGAGAAATAAATGAATTGATGCTTAGAAAGTGATCAGAACACTACCTGAAACAAGTTCTCAATAATATATATCATAAGTGCTCAAGAAGTAAAGAGCTGTCATTATTTTTACAATTTTTGTAATATCATAGTACTGTTGTACTGTTACTACTGTTTTATTGCATTATTTTTCTTTGGATTATTTAGTCTATAAAATCTCTACTAGTTCTCTTGTTATTTTTGCCATATATAAACTATCATGAATATACAAATATTTCAAACTGATCATCTAGGCTATTTTTAATATTATTTACAACATGTAGGTAAAACAATTCCTTGATTATTTGACATACGAATTTAGATAGAAACTTATCAATACAGATTTTGAGAGGGAAAAAGGTATACTTAGTATACATAAATGATTATTGACAAACATAACAAAATATCCCTTAAAAAGCTGATGTCTAAGAGACATCAGCATTTTTGTTCATTGGCTTTTCTCTATTTAAAAACAATGGGAGGAAAATTTTTAACCGAACTGAATTATCTCAGTTGAGGGGAAGAGTCAGAATTTCTTTTTGTGTTTGTTATATGCATAAGAACTTTTTTTTTCTCATTTCTATTCAGTATTAAGTTCATGGCTTTTCACATGTTCAGGAAATGTTATTTACGATAGAGCTTGATAAGAATATAGCTGCTGTATTAGCAATAGACATATCACTGAAAACCGTACTTGTTATTATGGAAAATACCGTATCTGCCAATCTGAAACTGCAGCCACTAGACAAGGGAATGAGGTCAAAGAAAATGTATGAAATAGTAAAATACAAAAATCTGAGCAAGAACATTATTATTTCATACCAGATATCCTGAATCCTTAGCTACCCACAGGATAATCATGTAAGAAGAGATAAACAGATGAAAAAAGGAGGCTAAAGCAAGTGAAACCCAAAGAATTCCCCACAAATCTAGAGGCCATGCACTGTAAACATGGTTAATTCCCAGAAATCAGGCATTAACAAGAGGCAGAAAAGGAGTCCCCGAAGGTGTAGGAGGGGAAAGCCAAATGAGTCGATTCTACATGTTAGAATCTATGTTTAGAATTAGAGAAAAGAACCAAAAAGAAAAATGATAACTTGAGGAATACCTTTAGAAAAACAGAAATAAAAACAAAAATGTTAAAAGTTATACAAGTACATTGTGCTAAATGTTTTTTTAGAGTGGGAATATATTTAATATTTTTATTTACTATAATTAAAATATTACAGTAATTTACATGGTAAGATAGACATCTGTTCCTGTTTCTGGTTCTGGTCTCTTCTCTTTAAATATTAAGAACATAAAATAAAATTGAATGTATAGTAATCAAAACAGTTTTTCCATAAGTTAATATTCATATTAAAGTAGTGTTACATAAGATATGTGTTATATAAGATATAAATGATAAGTAAAATATAACTCAAATTCTTCAGTAATTCTGAACAATTAAGAAGTTTCTCCTAATGTAACTAGGAATAACAATATCAAGTTATTGATTAACCAGAAACCCACGATATATGGATGTTTTACATAGTGGAGTATATTATCACATTCTAACAGATTATTTTGATTAGTCATAAAATATGAACATTTTATTTTCTTCATTGTAAATATCAGTACTCTCATTCTCAGTGACACCACATAAGGTGAAGACTCAAATTTTGAAAATTTTAAATTAGATTTTTGAGGCTAGGAACAAATTCTGCCTAGTTTTTGAAAGGTAAACACATTAGATAATGGCTTCTCTTGAATATGAAAGTTAAAACTCAAGTTCTTCAAGGTGAAAATCACTGGAGGGCAGACCAAATAGACAAAGTGACAGGAAGAGGGAAGGAGAGCAGCCAAGAAACAGAACTCACAGTTCAACACATACTTCCTCTGAAATTATTTGCACTTTAAACTATTAATTTTTCACATATAGTTTTTCAACTTGATTAATCCTACAGTGTTTAGATTTTATTCTATTTTTTCTGTGGTGTTCTTTGCCATTTTACTTACTAACTTAGAATTTCTGTTCATTATCTATTTCGCCTGTCCTTCATATATTAACTTGCATTTTTGTATGGTAATTAGGTACACACAGATCAGTCATATTTACTCTTTCTAAAATCGGAATTAGGCAAATAAAGACTCGGAAACACACACAGGTCTTATGAGTAGTCACTCCCTTCCTGCTACCGGCTAGTATCAAAACTGATCATTTACTATGCCTGGGTTTTGTGGTGCTATTGGAGGCTGCATGTTATTTACCTGGAGTAACCGCAGGAAAACCACACCCAACTAAAGGTGTGACCCACCCACACCGGCACATGTTTTCTATACTTACATCAAGTGAAAACACTTTTTTTTTTTTTCTGTTTCAGATGGAGTCTTGCTCTGTCGCACAGGCTGGAGTGCAGTGGCATGATCTCGGCTCACTGCAACCTCTGCCTCCTGAGTTCAAGTGATTCTCCTGCCTCAGCCTCCTGAGTAGCTGGGATTACAGGCATGCACCAGCACCCCTGCTTGTATTTTTAGTAGAGACAGGGTTTCACCATGTTGGCCAGGCCAGTCTTGAACTCCTGACCTCAGGTGATCCGCCTGCTTTGCAATCCAAAAGTGCTGGGATTATAGGTATGAGCCACTGTACCCAGATCACTTTACTTTTTAAATAAGTTATGGAAATAAAAATAGAACTTAATTCTATTAAATTCTGAGTGTATTTCCACTGGGGCTAATATTAACAAAATATCAAAATACTTTTTCATTGGGCATTTTTTCCAGTTTTCATTTTTTTTATTGTTGTGAAACAAATTACCATAAACATAGAAGTATGAATTAACATGTATTAATTACCTCACAGTTTGACAGCTCAAAGGTCAGGTAGGTTTATCAGGACTTCTATTCTGGGTTTCACTAGACTAAAATGGAGGTGTCAGCTAGAGATGTGTTTTCATTTGAAGCTTGAGGCTCTCTTTCAATCTTACTGGTTGTTGAAAAATTTCAGTCCTATAATCCCCCTTTTCCTTCCATTTATTGGCCAGAAACTACTCTCAGCCTTAAAGGCCACCCTCGATTTCTTGCCATGTAGCCCCCTCAATAGGCAATTCAAAAGAGCAATTTTACTTCTTCTAAGTCTCAGCAGGAGAAATCTCTCTTGCTTCGAAGAGATCTGACCTCTTTTAGTGGCTTACATGACTGAATTAGGCCGAACCAGGATAATTCTCTTTTGATTAACTCAGTTACTAACTGGGAACGTTAATTACATACTCAGAACCCCTTTTGCCATATAATGTAACATCATCATGGTGGGGGGCATCTCACTGTATTCTAAGCCTCTTTCAAAGTGAGGTATATTACACAGGGTACAACAGCATCATGAGAATCCTGGGGGCTAATTCAGGATTCTGTCTACCACAACTACAATCTGGATATTTTGAAATTTTAATTTGGATGTTTATGAGAGCTATTAAACCACATAAAGCACTAGATTTTTAAGAACAAAAATTTAGCTTCTACATCAGCTCAGAAGTTGCCACACATCATGACCACATGTAATTTAATTGACTTCAGAAATCAAATATGGTTATTTGCTCTGATTACATAGAGAAAAATATTAGCATCTTATTGAACTGTCTTAATAGCTACAGTGTTTATATTGAGAGTCTGGGTAAACATCTAGCCGCATAAATCTGTAAATGAAAAATATGAGACTGCCGATTTCAGCTCTGATATGTAAGAGATTGGAAGTCAACACTTTCATTCTTACAACAAAAAAGACGAAACAAACAGAAAATCCATTACTTTTTCTTTTGACCCATCAGAGAACTGAAGTCTCAAGGCAAATTGTCACCCCAAAAGCTGGAGAGACAGAAAAACACAGCTGAGATCTGCTTAACTAGAACAGAAGTTGCTGGAACCACAGACTTGTAGAAACACTTAAGTGGTAATGTGCTCAACTTCTGGCTGCCGAGTGTAGACTAGCATGAGAGTGGAAACTCTGGCATCTTCAGTCTTAGGGAGTTCCTCACACTTTCACAGGTTTTACCTCTAGGTTCTATAAAAGGATCTCAGTGCAGATCCAAGAAAGATCTCCTTGCGGCTTTGGCAAGAGGAAGAAAAGACTAATAGGAAATACCCACAGACCCTCACCAGTACAAAATCTTGCTTTCCTGGGGAAAGACTGTACCCAGTTTTATCCTAGTTTTAGAAAGGGGACTTTTCCCACTACAGCCCCTATTAGCCTTCCTATCACATAAGCAGTGGGGGAGGGAGGGGGTGGGAACTGGAATTGCTAGCAATTGGAGAAACAATTGTTAAGGGTCACAACCCAGAGACACAGGCCCACAATAAGATTGAGATTTAATCAGAAAATTATACAACACTTCTTCTCAATACCATACCACTACATTCACAGGATCATATTATAACAGAAGATTACAGCTGACTGAGCTCCAAGACATAGACTCTCTCTGAAGAGGAATATTTAGGGAAGCCCAAACTGAAGAGTGAATTTAAAAAAAAAAAAAAAAAAAGGAATTATAAAGCCTCTTACACCTATGACACCTATACCTACAGGAAACAATAAACACAGCCCAGCTTCTAATCAGATTAACATACAACCACATACTAAAGATCTATTTACCTTTGTTTCAATTACTTGATACAACATATGCAGCTTTCAACAGAAAATTACATTCAGGAAGATAGAACATACTCGGACCGTTGGGAAAAATAAACAAAAACTAATGTGTTTAAAGGAAAGAAATCATCTGAGGCAACGTTGACCTCATAGAATGGATTTGGAAGTGGTTCTTCTTCAGTTTTTTTGGACAAAGATTAAGAAAGATTTGTGTTAATTCTTTTTTAATCATTTGGTAGTATTCACCAGTAATGCCATCTGGTCCTGGACTTTCCTTTGTTGGGAGGTTTTTGGTAAATGATTAAATCTCCTTATTCATTACTGTTTTTTTCAGGCTCTCTAGTTCTTTGTGAGTCAGTCCTAGTAAATTATAAGATTTTAGAAATTTATTCATGTCTTCTAAATTATCCTAGTTTGTTAGCATATTGTTAATAATAGTCTCTTGTGATCTTTTGTTATTTTTGTGGCATCAGTTGAGAAAAAAACACACATATACTGGATATACACATGCAAAAGAATGGAAGTAGACACTTATCTTAAGCAGTACATAAAAATTATATCACAATGGATGAAATATCAAATATAAGACCTGTAACTGTAAAACTCCTGGAAGAAAACATAGCAGAAAGTCTTCATGACATTGAACCTCACAATGATTTCTTTGATGTAACACCAAAAGCAAAAGTAACAAAAGCAAAATTAGGCCAGTGGGACTACATCAAACTAAAATGCTTCTGCACAGCAAAGGAGGCAATCCACAAGGTGAAAAGACAACCTACAGAATGGGAGAAAATACTTGCAAACCATATATCTGATAAGCTACAGAAATCCCAAATGTATAAAATATTCCAACAACTCAACACCAAAAAACAAATAACATGATTTAAAAATGGGTAAAGATCTTTAATAGATATTTTTCCAAAAAAGACATATGATAAAATGCTCAACATCAATCATCAGAGAGTACAAATCAAAACCTCAATGAGATGGTACTTACACCTTTCGAGGTTACTAAAACATATATGCACACACATACATACACACAAGTAACAAGTATTGGCAAGGATGTGGGGAAATTGGAACCTTTGTCTACTGTTGGTAGAAAGGTAAAATGGTGCAATCACTAAAGAAAATTGTATGGAGATATCTCAAGAATTTGGAAATATTACATGATCCAGCAATCCACTTCTGAGTATATATCCAAAAACATTGAAATCATAATCTCAAGAGGTTTAGCGTTTCCATATTCATTGCAGCATTATTCACAATAATCAAAAGGTGGAAACAACCTAAATGCCATCAATGAATTACCTGATAAAGAACATGTGATATAATACATTTGACTATTATTTAGCCTTAAAAACAAAGGAAATTATGCCATTTTGAACAACATAGATGAACCTGAAGGACGTTGCAAGTGAAATAAACCAGTTACAGAAGAATGAATACTTCATGATTCCACTTAAATGAGGTATTTAAAATAGTCAGATTCATAGAGAGTAGGACAGTGGTTTCCCGAAACTAGGGAGAGAGGAAAACAAAAAGTTGGTGTTCAATGATATGAAGTTTTATTTACTCAGAACCAAAAGTTCTATAGATCTGTTGTGCCTATAGTTAACAATACTACGTTGTAAACAGTTAAAAAATGAGAGGGTTTATCTCATGTTAAGCATTCTTACAAAAATAAAAAGTAAATTACTTTTTAAAAAATTATAAATAAGAATAAAAAATTCATCTGGAAAATGTCCAACTAGGTGAAGATCAAACAAAATACATCTAAATAAAATATGGAACTAAGAAGCAGTCTCAAAGGAGATTTAAGAATTATTTTGGACTTAATAAAAAAAACCTGTCAAAGCTTGTGTAATGCAGTGAAATCAGTAGTTAGAAGAAAATTTATACATGGAATATATGTACTAAAAATAAGAAAGGTCTAAAATCAGTACCCTAAGATTTCATCTTAGGAATTTAGAGAATGCAGGGAAATTTAGCCTAAAGCAAGCTGAAAAAATGAAAATGAAAGCACAATTCAGTAAAACTGAAAACAAAAATAATAGAGATAGTCAATGAAACTAAAGGCAATTCTTTGAAAGTATTTAAAAATTGATAAACTTCTCTCCAGACTAATTAAGAGACAGAGAGAGAACACAAACTACCAGTATCAGAAATGAAGCTTATACATTTATATAATAAATCATATTTTTAGCAACAAGAAGAAATGACCTATCAGGCCACTAAAAGACATGGATGAATCATTAATCTACACTGCAAAGGGGAAGAAACCTGTCTGGGGAAAAATAGCAACAACATCTACGACAACACATATTGGATAAGTTCCAGAAAATGCAAAGCTATAGAGATGAAAAACAGATTAATGGTTACCAGTGTTTGAATATGTAAAGCAGAAGGGAATGTTGTTTTTAGAAGAAAGAAACTATTCTATGTGGTACTATAATGACAGATGTATGACACTATGCCTGTATCAAAATCTGTAGACCCTTACAGAATAAAAAGTGAAACTGAACATATACAAAATTTTCAACAGGTCATTTAGGAGGTTGAAGAATCTTAATATAGAATTCAGAATGTGACAAAACAATGTAACTGCATTAAAAATGTATGAGACAACTTTACAGCCAGGAATAAAGGGAAAAACTGCTAAATTAAATAACTTTCAAAATCAATACAATCTGTAAAATAAATGCAAAAAGAACTGTATATAGCATTGCACTTTAGTTGATAAAATAGCTTCCCACAGAGGTGTGGCATAATAATTTTGATAGCTCTATATGTGTAGGCTGGTATTTAACAATTAAGTAAATGAAGGTAGGAGAAGGATTTCTCACTGTTGAAGTGCAAGATTACAGATAATCAAGGAGAGAAGTCTAAAGAGATCCATATGGAAATGTATTAGAGTTAGAGCTGTAAACATAAGTATGAACTTTAATTAGTATAAATTAATATACATATATAGATAATTCTAGACATCTAGTGTAGTACCTTACTGACAGCAGGAGCACCATCATCTCAGACAAACACTGCCACTTTAGGTTTCAGTTCCCTTTCTAGCTTAAATCATTTCAAGGAAATAACCTCTCTTCTAACTATAAGCAGCCAGAGAAAGCAGAGAGTAAAACACTGATAAGACAGCTCGGGCACAGAAGGAGGTGGGGGAAAAGTCTCTTGGTTAACTGCCAAACTTCTCCCTCATACAATGAACCCCAATAAAACAGTGGGCCTTAATAAACACATTCCTTTCCCTTCAAGTGCACTAAAATAGGAAAGCTAAAAGCAGACTCAGGGGTATGCCTGCAGCTGCAAAAAAAAAAAAGTATAAAAAAAGACACACAACTTTCCCTCCCAGAGAAGCATAGCAAAAAAACACAGAAGCAGTCCAAGCCTCTAAAAACTCTCCCACTTTAAATCCTTAAAAATTCTTAGTCTGTAAACAAGTGTGCCTCTAACCTAATGCAGCCGCCAAATGCCCCTCTCAGGTTTGTTTTCTCTAAAATAAACCTGTCTTGACTGTCAAGCCATCTTTCATGTTTCTTTCCTCTTTAATTCTTACACTTACACACACACACACACCTCTTTGCTCTGTCAGCTGAAAGGGCCTAGAAGCAACAACATCCTGGAAGCAATTAGCACACTTAACACTCAGATCTTGATTTCTAATACTATTCTCTAATAAAAAGAACCAATAAAATGGCTGATTCTAAGGCTGACATAGCAAACATACAATATGAACCCAGAGCATTATGTAGTGGCAGAGAGTAATAAATTGCTCAAAAATTAAAAATAAAATAAAAAACAAAAAACAAAAAACACCCACCAAAGAGACAGAGGAACCCAAATGAAAGAGCCCCTAGTGGCCAAAACTATAACAATTTGTGCAACAAACTAAAGTACTATTAGACTATAATCCAAAGTATGCAATGATTGTCCATGAGTACATACTGAAATAAATAGTTACGTAAAAGTATAGAAAAGACAAATGACCAGGCAGAAGAATTCCAAATAATTAATTTAGATACTCTGCCCTCAAGAAGGTTAAGTACAACTCCCCACTTCTTAAGTATGAGCAGAGCATGACATCATTTCAGAGAATACAATATGGAAAGTGGGGACAAAGAGTAACTTCACAGTAGAGAAACCTGACAAGTATTACCTCAGCTAGGTGATCAAAATTAACACCAACAGAAATAAGTCATGTTGATATCCTGTAACCTTGAGAAGATATGATAAAAATAGTAATTAATATCTTTGGTCACTCTCCTCAAAAATGCACAACTCCATTCCATTCGTGAGATAAACATGAGAAAAAGATTCCAACTGATTATTTAAAATACCTAATCAAAATTGTAAAAATCAATAAAAATGAAGAAAGCCTCTGAAGCTGTCACAACCAAGAGGAGCCTAATGGTATATGACTGGTAAATGTAACATGATATTCTGAATATGACACTAGAACCAAAAAAAAAAGAGAGAGAGAGAAAAAAAAAGAAGAAAGATGGAAAGATAAAACGAGGTAAAAACTAAACAAAAATAAGTATGAAAACAGATTTATTAATTATAACAAATGTACTATACTAATGTAAGATGTTAACAATAGACTAAATGAAGTATAGGGCATAGGGAAACTTAATACTAGCTTTACAATTTTTCTGTAAATCTAAACTGTTTCAAAGTAAAAGTTTACTTTCAAAGGGAAAATATTATTTAAGCAGTCTGATATGGGCTGAGTTTTGTCACCCCACAATTCATATATTGAGCCTCTAACGCCCAGTGTGATTGTATTTGGAAATAGGGCCTTTAAGGAAGTAACTAAGGTTAAAGATATCATAAGGGTGGGCCCTAATCCACTAGGACTGGTGTCTTTATAAGAAGAAACACCAGAAAACTTCTCCACACCTGCACAGAGGAAAAGCCATATGAGGATATAGTGAGATGCAGACATCTACAAGCCAAGAATAGAGGCCTCACCAAAAAGGAAATCGGCCAGCACCTTGATCTGAGACTTCTAGCCTCCAAAACTGAAAGCCAATGCATTTCTGTTGTTTCAGTATTTTGTTATGGCAGCTAAAAGACTAATACACTTTCATTAGCAGTGATATCAACTCTAATACACTGTGTTTGGAAAGAGATACCCAAGTAAATTTCAGGAAACTTGAAAAATATTAATCTAATGTGAGTATACTCTAATATTAATGAATATGCTGTTTGATTTACAGTTGAAATAAAAGTACTACGCATGTTTGTATTGTCAGATAATCATGTTTGAAGGATGAATAAGCTTAGCGGTCAGAGAAAAAAGATTTGTGCTTAGGCAACAATGGAACTGTTACACACTGACCATCTAATATTTGTATATTTTTACCATTTCATACAGTTAGAAGGTCAAGTTCGATATATGAGATCAAATAATTACCTCACCTGTGATTTAACTATTTTTTCAAAGTAAGAAATATTTGCATATGCCTATTTCTTTGTATAAGTCTCCCTTTGTTCTGATGTTTTGGTCTAGACTAATATAGTCTTGAAATATGATATCCTCACCAACACCACCATTATGTGCTTTATTCGCATTTCTCACTTACAAGAAGTTACACCCTAACTAGAGCAATAGCCAGAATAGTAAATTTAAGCAAAATTAACGTATAATAGCTTTGCTGGTTGCAAATTCAAATAATGATGCTTAGAGGTATAGTGCCTGTCCTAATTTAATGAGAACATTAAAAAATTAAATATCTGCTCTCTTTCTTTGACTTAATTCAACAAAATCATTGAAGTGATTTTCCATTTTACTTTAACGAATGTATTTTAGAAAGCATTTCCACCCACTTCAGAATCAACATTACATGGAGAGTTTGCAAATCAGAGTTTTAATTAAAGCTCTTCTCAAACAATAATGAAATTACATGAAAAGTTTATTTGACTAGGAACAATAGAAACCTATTAACTCATTGGACTCTGCTCACTGAAGGCATGATTTTTAATAAACTTAGTTAAATATCAGAGCATTCTCTTATTAACTGTAATAGTAATTGGAGTTCAGAGTACTAAACTTATTCATAAAATTTTACACAAAAATGTCTGAAAAAGTAGTTGATGACTGGCCAGGCGTGGTGGCTCACACCTATAATCCCAGCACTTTGGGTGACTGAGGCAGGTGGATCATGAGGTCAGGAGTTCAAGACCAGCCTGGCCAACATGGTAAAAACCTGTCTCCACTAAAAATACAAAAATCAGCCAGGCATGGTGGCAGGCGCCTGTAATCCCAGCTACTCGGGAAGCTGAGGCAGGAGAATCGCTTGAACCCGGGAGGCGGAGGTTGCAGTGAGCCGAGACCACGCCACTGTACTCTAGCCTGGGCAACAAAGCAAGACTTCATCTCAAAAAAAAAAAAAAAAAAAAAAAAAAAAAAAGATGATGACTAATCATTCACAATTCTTCCTTGGGTAATGCTCTCCAGAAGTAGAACATAAGTTCTTTGAGGGTGGCAACATTTGTTTCATTCTCTTCACTATCCCCAGCATTAGAAGAGCACTGACATATAATAGGTAGTCTCTAAATACTTATTTATTGAACCCATTATGACTTTTACAGAAAGCATGAACTTGAGAATTGTTTCTTTTTCCCTAAATAATATTATAGAAACTATGACCCTTGCAGAACCTATGTGAAGTGGCTCTTGACAAAGTTTAAAGAAGACAAATTCTATAATGCAGAACACATTGATCTGCATTGCTATCTGTGCTACCTGGCTACTAGAAATTTTAAACTGAATCAAAAACAAGATTATGTTCAGATCGTAGTATTTTAGTAGTCTTATTATTTTCTTTGATAATCTCAAAGTACCTGTCTGAGAAATGCAAACCCAAAGTTAAATAAAACAGTGAAGAATCCAGAAATTCTACCATATTACAATTTAGCTGTAAAGTTTTGAAGGATTATTAATAGAAGTAAATGTAACTGGTTTTTTTTGCTCCAAAAGATATAATTTATTTTGAAGGAAGTTTTGAAATCAGTATAAGGAATATGGAATCATTATAGCTGTTGATTTTTGAAATTTGAATACTCTGGTGGAGAGGAACTCCCTATTACTTGAATATTTTTGAGATATGTTAGACAAAGATTATCGACAAAATCAGAGACTTGAATATACATTAACTGAGGCTATTTGTAGCTTGGAAAGTCCACGAGACTATGCTTATTTTCATATCTTTACAGTCATCTATTTTACTACTGTATAGTCACAAAAGCACTAAACTTGGTTCATATGTCTTTAGTTCAAGTACCAATTGTGCAGACTATTTTTGGGAAATTGGATAGTCTCTGTTAGTCATTTGGAATTGATCAAAACATTCTTCAGAGACTCATCAGTAAGGACTAAATATAATATAATATACATTCTAAAATATTATATAAAATAATATATCTATATATAATAAATCATTTATTGATCACCTATATACCAATATCTTTCACTTACTTTTCCTTTCACTTATTAGGGCTACTGTTTACCAGGCAATAAGCTAGTCTCAAAGATGCAAAAGCAAATAAGTACAAACATCCCTCCCATATCCAACAGATGTTTTCCTCATGATCTAGTCATTCTAAATTACAGTTGAATGAAACAATGCTTCAGCTTATGTAATAACTTGCCAAGGACTACACCAGTATCTGTGGCACAGCTAGATTAGAACCAGGTCTGTGAATATCAAGACCCCATAGGTAAGGTCTTTCGTCCAAAGAATCCAGATATTCATGGACATTTGATTATTTATTTTCATACAATTAGTATAATATAGGGAGTTCTCTCCTCCTCCTCCTCCTCCTCCTCCTCCTCCTCCTTCTTCTTCTTCCTTTTTTTTTTTTGAGACCAGGGCCAGGTCTCACTCTGTTACCTACGGTGGAATGCAGTGAGCTCACTGCAGCCTGCAACTCCTGGGGTCAAGCGATCCCCCACCTCAGCCTCCTGAGGAGATAAGACTACAGGTGTGCACTACCATGTCTGGCTAGTATTTGTATTTTGTTTTTGTAGAGATGGATCTCACTATTTTCCAAAGCTGGTCTCAAACTCCTGGCCTCAGGCAGTCCTGCCTCTTTTGTGCCTGGCTTCTTTTGCTCACTTTTATGTTTGTAAGATATATTCCATTGTGTGATGCCACAATTTATCTTTTTCCATTTATTCCTTATGCATATTTTGCTATTTTCCAGTTTCTGCCAGTTACTAATATTGCTCATATGAACATGAGATTTATGCTTTCTGTTGAACATCTGTATGCATTTATGTCATGTAAATGCCTTGTAGTAGAATTCCTGGTTCTTAGAGTGTGTGTACATCCACCTTTGATAAGTACTGCCAGTTTTTCAGTGTAGTTGTAGCCATTTCCACTATCACTAGCAATGTTGGTCTCTCTGATCCCTTTCAAACACTGTGAGTTTTTCCTCACCCATCTTTTTCATTTTAGGTAGTCTGGTGGTTGGGGAATTGTATTACTATTTAATATTTATATCTATGATGTATAATAAAGATGAGCTTGTTTTCATGTGTTGATTGGCCATTTGTATATCTATTGTGATGTGAATATTCAAGTCATTTGTCCATTATTCTGTTGAATGTTTAATGTGCAGAGACCCAGGAATTTTGACCCTGGCAACCTCAATATTTGGTACTTGAAATTCATTACATTTTAAATTCTATGAGATAAGCAATATTTGATTTTTTCCTGTTTTCTTTAGTACTGTATTCCTGGCTCCTAGACTAATGCTTCAGTTATTGGATTTTCAGTAAATACCAAAATGATTAATATAAATCTTTTCATCATATTAATGTATATATGACAGCATAGGTATATATCAAGCTGGGATTTTAACATAGAAATCTACCTTAAAGTTTTAGTCTTTTAAATAGTTGGCTTTTGCCAAAATCAGTTGATTTTCCAGAAATTGAAACAGGTTTGTAGTAAGTGTATTAATTTAATTGTTTTCTATACACATAGGAAACCTCTAGGGCTCCGTTTATATTTCCCATCATGATGCCTGATGCTACAGTTTTCTTCAACTTTAGGAAACCTCTTTGTCTTCAACTTGTATATAATTGTCATACTCAATCATAGTATTAATCTCAACTGTATTCTCCCTCCAGATCTAACTGTCTTTTCAGTGCAAGAAGTAGAAAAGAAAACACAGCTCCTTTCAGTTCAACACATCAGAGGAGGCTAGAAATCCAATTTCCTGATTCCCAGCTCAGTTTTCTCTCTATTACAAACATAATACCACTGAGTGAACTTTAGCTACTATATATACAGAAAGTTCTAACATTCGGAGTCACAAATCGACATGTATACGGTTTTCTTCAAATTCAGAGGGTGCACACAAAAGGGAAAAACAAAACAGTTGTGAGGAAGGTATTTGGGTAGGGATTTGATTTATAAACTTTAAGTTTAATTTACTCTTGAACTCCACACATCCTGTTTTTTTTGTGGTATTGTTACTTGAAGCTACCAGAGCATTTGACTCAGACAGGACCAAAATAAACAGAAAAGAGGACTGCTGGTTAAGAAGAAGAGAATAGGCCTGGTCATAAATAAAGGCAATGCCTGTGATAAAGGATTATCATTATGAATTCACACACCGAAAACATATATAAAAATATCTAGACATAATATATAATAAACATAATACCTTTTGAAGCACATCATTAATAAATCAGAAGCCTTACACTAGCAAACTTTTCCATCTGATAGTAAAATTAGAAACATTGAATTATCAAACCTCATCAAATATTCCTGTGTATAAGGATGTTGTACTGAATTATACTGAAATTGTGAAGAGTGCTGAACAGTACCCAAATATCACCAGCATTATTCACACAACCATTACAAAATAAAATAACACCCTAAAAACAAAGAAAGGCATTTCCATAAAAGGAATGAATTTATTTTCATTTGATAGTTCATGCCATCATTGTATTTTTTGTTGACTGTAGTGCAAACTAAAAGCAGGGTTGTAACAGAGAACAAGTGAAATTACCAGTAATAGCAGGTTCCAAATTCCCTTTCCCATCACATCAACCACAATACAAGAATGGTCAATAATAAAAATCAAGATAGAATGCATCTTTGTTTTTAACACTCAATGTATTTTTTTAATATAGACCTATGAACGTGATAGCACCAGTGCTCTTTTGCAATGTCTTTTTCTAACTCTTTTATGTTAGATTGGAAAATAAAAGCATTCTAACAAATAAATTATATTAAAACTGAGTTTCCTATCTTTAAATTAACAAAATATTAATTCCAAAACATTTTAACATTTACCTGAGTAAATAGTTTACAGGCCAAATCATATAATTTCCTTTTAAAATTTTTTTAATTGTTTTTATTTTTAACTTTTGTGGGTACATAGGGGTTCTATATATTTACATGTTACATAAAATATTTTGATACAGACATGCAATGTGCAGTAATCACATCAAGGTAAATGGGTATACACCCCCTCAAACACTATCATTTATGTTACAAACAATCCAATTATAAATTTTTTTTTACTATAGTCACCCTGTTGTGCTAGAAAATACTAGGTTTTATTCATGCTTTCTAACAATTTTTTCTACTCATCCCCACTTTCTCCCAACCCCCCACTACCTTTCCCAGCCTGTGTTAACCATCCATTTTTACAGTGTCTATCTCCATGAGTACAATTGTTTTAATTTTTAATAAGTGAGAACATGAGAAGTTTGTCTTTCTATCTCTAGCTTATTTTATTTAACATAATGACATCATGCTGTTGCAAATGACAAGATCTTATTTTTTTATGGCAAAATAGTACCCCATTGTGTACATGTGCTAAATTTTCTTTATCCATTCATATGTTGATGGACACTTAGTTTGTTTCCAAATCACGGCTATTAAGAATAGTGCTGCAATAAACATGGGAGTGCAGATATCTCCCACCAGCATTTTATGAGGGTTACCTTCTCTCCACATCCTCACCAGCATTTGTTATTGACTGTCTTGGATAAAGGCCTTCTAACTGGGGTGAGATGATATCTCATTGTATTTTTGATTTGCATTTTTCTGACAAGCAGCGATGTTGATCATGTTTTCAAATGCCTGTTTGCTGTTCATATGTCTTATTTTGAGAAATGTCTATTCAGATATTTTTCCCAACTTTAAAGCAAATTATAAGTTTTTTTCCTATAGAGCTGTTTGAGAATTTATGTATCCTGGTTACTAATCCCTTGTCAGCTGGGTAGTTTGCTAATATTTTCTCTCATTCTGTGGGTTGTCTCTTTACTCTGTCAATTGTTTGCTTTGTTGTGCAGAAAGCTTTTTAACTTGATGTGATCCCATTTATCCACTTTTGCTTTGATTGCCTGTTCTTGTGGAATGTTACTCAAGAAATCTTTGCCCAGGCCAATGTTCTACATAGTTTCCTGAATGTTTTCTCATAGTAGTTTCAGTTGGAGGTCTTAGATTTAAAATGACTTTAATACATTTTGATTTGATTTTTGTATATGGCAAGAGATAGCAGTTTAGATTCATTCTTCTGTATATAGATATCCAATTTTTCCAGTACCATGCATTGAAGGGAAGTCTTCTTTCAATATATGCAATATACGTTCTTGGCAGCTTTGTCAAAAATGAGTTGACTGTAGATGTACAGATTTGTTTCTGGGTTCCCTGTTTTGTCCCATTGGTGTATGTATACATTTTTATGCCAGTACCATGCTGTTCTGGTTACTATAGCTCTGTAGTATGGTTTTAAGTCAGGCAATATGATTCCTCCAGTTGCCTTCTTTTTGCTCAGAATAGCTTTGGATAATTCTGGGTCTTTCATGGTTATGTATAAATTTTAGAATTGTCTTTTTTATTTCTGTGAAAAATGTCATTGTTATTTGATAGGGGTTGCATTGAATCTGTAGATTGCTTTGGGTAGTATAGACATTATAACATTATTAATTTTTTCAACCCATGAACATGGAATATCCTTCCATTTTCTTGTGTCCTCTTTAATTTCTTTCATCAGTGTTTTATAGTTTTCATTATAGAAATATTTTACTTCTTTGGATAAGTTAATTCCTAGGTATTTAATTTTATTTGTGGCTATTGTGTAATTTCTTTTTCAGATTGATCAGTGTTGGCATATAGAAATGCTACAGATTTTTGTATGTTGTGTCCTTCAACTTTGCAAAATTTCTCAGTTCTAATATTTTTTGGTGGAGTCTTTAGGTTTTGCAAAATATAAGATCATATCATCTGCAAATGATGATACTTGCTTTATTCCTTTACAATTTGATGCTGTTTACTCTTTTTTTCATGTCTCATGACTTCATTTAGGACTCCCAGTACTATGTTGAATAATGGTGGTGAAAGTCGGCATCCTTGTCTTGTTCCAGATCTTAATGAAAAGGTTTTCTATTTGTCCCCATTTACTATCATACTAGCTGTGGTTCTGTCATTTATGGCTTTTATTATGTTGAGGTATGTTTCTTCTATGCCTAGGTTTTTAAGGTTTTTTATCATGAAGGGATCTTGAATTGCATCAAATGCTTTTTCTGCATCAGTTGAAATGATCATATGGCTTTTGTCCTTCATTCTGTTGATATGATGCATCGCACTGATGGATTTGTGTATGTTGAACCATCCTTGCATCCCTGGGATAAAAGCCACTTCATCATGATTTATTATCTTTTTAATATATTGTTGAATTTGGTTTGCTAGTATCTTATTGAGCATTTTTGCAGCAATGTTCATCAGAGATACTGGCCCGTGGTTTGCTTTTTCTGACATGTCTTTGTCCATTTTTGGTATCAGGGTACTAGTGGCCTTATAGAATGAGTTTGGATGCATATCTCCTCTGCTATTTTTTCATAATATTTTGAGTAGAATTGCTATTGTTTCTTCTTTAAATGTTTGGTAGAATTCAGTAGTGAAGACACCAGGTCCCAGGCTTTGTATTACTAGGAGACTTTTACTATGGCTTTGATTTTGTTACTTGTTATTAGTCTATTCAAGTTTTGGATTTCTTTATGGTTCAACCTTAGTAGGTTGTATGTGTGTAGGAATTTTCCATTTCTTCTAGATTTTCCAATTTATTGTTATATTGTTGCTCACAGTAGCAAGTAATGATCCTTTAAATTTCTGTGGTATCACTTGTAATATCTCCTTTTTTATCTCTGATTTTATTTGGGTCTTCTCTCTCTTTTTCTTATTAGTCTGACTATAGCTTTGTCAATTTTGTTTATCTTTTCAAAAAACTAGCTTTTCATTTCATTGATCGTTTGTGTTGTTTACTTTGTTTCAGTTTCTTTTATTCCTGATCTGATCTTTATTATTTCTTCTACTAATATTGGGTTTAGTTTGCTCTTGCTTTTCTAATTCTTTAACATTCATTATTAGTTGGTTTATTTGAGGCTTTTCGTCATTTTTGACGTAGACACTTATAGCTATAAGTTTTCCTCTTAGCATTGCTTTCACTGTATGCCATAGGTGTTGGTATGTTGTGTTTCCATTATCCTTCGTTCCAAGAAATTTAACTTCCTTCTTAATTTTGTCACTGACTCACTGGTTATTCATAAGCATTATGTTTAATTTCCCTGTGTTTGTCTAATTTCCAAAATTCCTGTTATTATTGATTTTTAGGCTTATGTATTGCTGTCACAGAAGAAGCTTGACATTATTTCAATTTTTTGAATATTTTAAGGCATTTTTGACCTAACATATGGTTTATCCTTGAGCATGATCCACATGCTGAGGAGAAGAATGTATATTCTGCAGCTGTAAGATGAAATGTTCTGTACATATCTATTTGGTCCTTTTGGTCTATAATGCAAATTAAGTCCAATGTTTCTTTGTTGATTTTCTGTTTGAAAAATCTGCCCAATGCTGAAAGTAGGGTGTTGATAGCTCCAGCTACTACTGTGTTGAGTTTTATTTCTCTCTTTATTTCTAATATTTGCATTATATATCTGGGTGTTCCAGTGTTAGGTGCATATTTTTTAACAAATGCCATGTTCTCTTGCTGAATTATTCCTTTTTTAATTATAGAGTGATCTTCTTTATCTCTTTTTAGGTTTTGTCTTGAAATCTATTTTGTCTGATATAAATATAGCTACTCCTGTTCTTTTCTTGTTACCATTGGCATGGAATATTTTTTCCAACCCACTGTTTTCAGACTAAATATATACTTATAGGCAAAGTGTGTTTCTTGTAGGCAACAGATCATTTGGTCCTTTTTTTAAATCCATTCAGCCATTTTATGTCTTTTGATTAGAATTTAGTCTATTTACATTCAACGTTATTATTGATTAGTAAGGCCTCACCCCTACTATTTGTTAATTTGTTTTCTGGTTGCTTTGTGGTCTTCTCTACCTTCTTTCCTTTCTTTGTGTTTTCTTATACTGAAGGTAATTTTTTCCGGTGATTTAATCTAACTTCATGCTTTTTAGGTGTACATGTTGTATTTTTTGAGGTTTTGATGAGGATTGCAAATATTATCTTGTAACCTATTACTTTAAACTGGTTATAACTTAACACTGATTGCATAAACAAACAAATAAGCAAAAAGTAATGAATAATGAAAGTTCTACACTTTAACTTAGACACATTCCTTGCCACTTTTCCTTCCCCTTTCCACAAGCAAAAAGTAATGAAAATTCTACACTTTAACTTAGACACATTTCTTGCCACTTTTCCCTCCCCTTTCCACAAGCAGAAAAGCTTCACCCCATTGCTACCATCATGACAAGCCCATAAGGAGTACTGCCATGCTGCCAACAATGTATATTTCAGGCCCAAGGTCTCTTCAGTCAGCTTATGGTGAATACTGACTGACCTGGGACTCACCCTTTAGAACAGAGCACTGGACTGCCCTCTGTCCCAGGGCTCATCCAGAAATGCTATCCAAGAGCTTAGGCCTAGAATCAGGGACCCAAAAAGCCCATTTGATTCTCTATCCCACAGTGCTCAAACTGCTACCTAAGATGCAAGGCAATGTTCAAAGTTCTCTTTACTTTTCTCTCTGCTTTTCTTGATCAGAGTCTCTTCATATGTACCACTTCTGGGAATATGCTGAGTCTCATCTCAAGTCAGCATGTCTCAGAGTCTCACCCAAGGCTGATGACATATTACCTGAGTATCACTGCTGGTTACTCTGGGCCCAAGGACTCTGTATTCATCAGGTGATGAGTTCTTCCAGGACTGAGTCCCTCTCTTCAAGGCAGCAGATTTCCTTCTGGCCAAGGATATGTCTTTCTAGAAATGTCTGGGAGATAGGGCCTGGAAAGGGGAGCCTCATGACTCTGCCTGGTGTTCTATCCTACTGTGGCTGAGCTGGCATCCAACAAGCAAGACAAAGTCCTCTGTGCTCTTCCCTCTCCTTTCCTAAAGCAGAAAGAGGGTGTCTCTTTTGAAGCCATGAGCTATGCCATCTGGGGTTGAGGGTGGGATGGCACAAGCACTGGCTTAGATATGCCAGCTGCTGCCTCAGTATGTTGCACGCCCCCCCTCGTCCACTGGCTCTGAGTCAAGTTTAGCACTAGGAGTCACCCAGGAGTCACAGTTATTATGGCCTAGTCTTCCTCACTAATTTATTTGGAACCTGAGAGCCCTTTAGCCCACAGTAGTAAGACTTGCCAGAACTCAAGTTCTGACTATTAGTATAAACAATTCCCCTCTGGTTAGGGCTAGTTTAAATGCTCTCTCAGTGGGCAGGTATCAGCTGAGTTCAGCACAGTTTTGCTTTCTGCTATGACAGGGCAGCAGTGAGTTAATGCAATGTCTCACAACTGATGCATGCTCCCTCTTCCAAGCATACAGATTTTCTATCTATGCCACAGCTACTGCGATGGGTTGAAGGAGGGGTAGCATCAGCAAATCAAAACTGTCTTTCCCGACTTCTTCAGTGCTTCCTTCAGTGATATAAATTTAAAACCAGATACTGTGAGTGCTTGCCTGATTTTTAGTTCTTATGAATATACTTTTTGTGTGTAGATTGTTGTTAAATTTGGTGTTGTTGTAGAGGGGATGATAGAGGGAGTCTTCTATTTTGGCCATCTTTCTCTACCTCTCTTGTCATATCACCGTCAGATGCAGAATTTATGTAACCTGGTCACATGGACTGCATCTATTGCATTGACAAAAAGTAATTTGGTTTCTGAGCTATGAAATAAATGTGTAGGGAAATTTTTTTTTCAAATTCATTATTAATGTCTTTCAAAACTCATACTAAAATAAACCAAATTAAAACACAGCATATGAAAACAATGAACAAAAAAATCCAGTTATATACTATACATTCATGAATTTGAGTTACTTGTTTTTAGGTCAAGAAGTAAAGAAAATGAAGAAGAGAACGATATTATTAAATAAGTACTTACGAAGAATTACATTTTGACTTTTTTCTGAAATTACTGATAGTACAGTTTCCCATGCATTATTAATCTGTTATGTGTATCAATGAAATATTAATTTAATTATCTAAATTAATCTAATTTTTTCAGATATTTTGTACAAATAATCTTTTTTATAATTGGAAATTATATTTGTTTTTATTGCTGGTGTTGCATGAAACAAATTTGAATTAGAAATAAAGACACTGTAAGAAACATTCAAACACAATGGAATTACTATACATCAGCAGTAACTTGTGAGGAGATGGAATAAAAAACACTCATTAAGATTGCTCTTATGAATTTGACACTAACTTTCAATTTTGCAGATATTCCTAACCTAAAATCTACATTTACTTGATTACACTGAAGCTAAACTCTTGGATGTAAAATAGATTTTAGTAATTTACGGTATTGCTGCCCAAATTTGAAAGACAGAAATTAAGCAGAAGCCCTCTTCCAGGTGACCTTCTGACAGCAAGCAATGTCATAACCACATGAATACTGAGAGACAGTTGCAGCGGCCATGCTTCACATCTAGTAGCCAGCCAAAAATTCATGAACAGTTGTAGAGAAAGCAATGGCAGTTTTCTGATCTTTGGGTTACAGACATAGGAGTGTTCTCAAAATCAATGAGGTACAGATGTCCCCTGATTCTCCCTCTTTTAGCCCTTCTAATCATGCTCTAAGAAACAAATATCCTGTTTAAAATTCCCTAATATTTGAAACATCTAATGAGCAATATTTTTGCTGTACTGTATGCTGACTGATAGGAAAGAAAAATATGTGGGAAACTAAAAAAAGAAATCTAAATACATGCATGTATAAAATATTTATATATATGAAGATATTATAGAAGATACAAATGAACAGAGATACACTTCATGTTTCAGGAAAAGTATAATTTTTTTAATAATCTAATTTCACTAACATATGAGATTAAGTCAGATGAAAATAATAAGTGAATTATTATGGAGCTTATGAAACATGATTTTATCTGTAAATATAAATAGATATAAATATTCTAAAAATAAAAGTGATATGGATATTATATTAGATATTAGCTAAGATGTAGCTATAAAAATTAATTCAGTATAATGCTAGGAAAAAAACTGTAAATAGATCCCCAAAATACAAAGTAAATAGCAGAAAAATGTGTTCTTATATCTAAATAATTATACAATAAATAAATCATTAAAGTCAGTGAGGAAAATACAAATTAAGCAACAAATGATTTGGGTAAAATAGGTATTTCTATTAAAACAATGAAAAACACAAATTTTGCCTCACATAATAATTCAAACTTAGTTCCCCATTAAGAAACTTAAGTTACAAATTGTAATCATATACTCTAAAAGGATATTTACAATTTGATTTAAATATTATGTAAATGATTTAAGAATGGACATATACATTGAACAAAAAGACATTGCAAAAAATCACAAAGAAAAATAAATAATGAAAATAATGTCAGCATGTAAAGCAAATATTTTTATGCCAACAATCTCTTAAATGAGATTGAAAACAAAAAATTGAGAGAAATACTGGCAATGATTATGGGAGACAAAGAGTTAATTTTTAATTTAATTACAATACAGAGATTACAAACAAAGCAATAAAGAAATTATGTCACCGGAAAAGTGGAGAAAGAAACTGAGTTATCCTCAGTAATAAACAAAAAAGAACATTCAAAATAAATGATTCTGTTTCACATTTTAAAAATAAACTTCAAGAATTTTTTCTTATTACATAATTAGAGATGAAGATAAACAATATGAAATAAAAGAACAGATTTTAATGTCGTTTAAAATGATGAAAATTAGAAACAATATAAATTTGCACCATTAAGGAGCATTTGAATTAATTTTGCTGATGAGTTGTTAAAATGTTTCTTTTAATACTGAATAAAAAGATGCTCAAAACACGGGAGCAAGTGATGAAAATCAGCATCTAGTACCATAGGTAAGAAATTAGTCATTTTAAAAAAATGTATATAAATTAATCTATTTATTTAAATATATCCTGGAAAGAAATGTATAAAAATATCAGTTAATTGCAGAATTAGGGGTGATTTTCATTTACTTTATACTCTTCTATATTTTCTCATTGTCTGTAACAAGCAGAAAAGTATTTTTAACATAGTACATTAATTGCATAACCCAACAAAACAAAAAGTATTTTAATCTACAGTTTGGATATTTTTTTTCCACATTGAATGAAAATATGATATCTTACAAAAAATCAGATAACTTTAATGAAAAATGAAGGGAGTATTGTAAGCAGAATTCATAAAACATCATTATAAAATTGTATTTTCTGTTTAAAACGACTTCACTATGACATGTTACTTTTGCTTAAATAATATGATTAGTGTGCCAAAAACAGCATTAAAACAACATGTAAATCTTACAGAGTCCACATTGCAAGTAATAACTTAGAGAAAAATATCAGATTGATGGTAAATTATAAATGATACCTTTGATCAATATAGAGTATATGTGTTTCTATAATCAGAAGTGACTACATCTATACATGCCTGTTCTCTTTCCTGATTTATATTGCACGTCTCAAGCATAAGGAACACGAATGACATTTATATTTTCCAGTACTTTATTCTGAATTTTCTCAGCCATAAATGGAAATTATGATGCAATGCCTATATTTTTTCAATAGGGCTCTTAGGATCATCAAAATGAACTGAAAATATAAGGCAGTGATAGCAAGAAGAAAACCGAGGACATAAGAATGTACAACAGGACAGAATATTCAAGTAACATTAAATAACAATTTTTATAGTATAAATGAGGTTAAGCTTGAGTATTAATTGGGATGCCGTTGAACACAAGTGACAGAATATTTAATCCATACCAGCTTAAGAAAACAAACATACTGGCTTATGAAATAGAATTTTTTATGCCAGTATGAAGTTTTTCATCCAGGCTTGATTCTGGGACCTAAACAATGTTGACAAAACCCAGATCCTCTAGTTTCTCACTTCTAATTTATGTGGGTTTACTATGTTAATCATTTTCAGGATGATCCATACATCTAATTGTCCAGAACTTTTGTCTATTTTGTTCATTTCTGTATTCTAAGTGCCTATGCTTGGCACAAGGTAGATGTAGCAGAGATATTTGTTAAGTAAATAAATAAACAAAAGATGAAAGCGATATGGCTACAGTAATTCCAGCTTCCCATCCTTGCAGTTCCAGTGGAAAAGAGTTTTTCACTTATATGAGTAGCCCCAGTCTAAATCTCTGTGAGTCTCCTCAGTTCATCTTTGAACCAAACAATGGGTCTTTATCCAGATTCGGGCAGAGGCCAAGCCCAAAAGATAACTGTCCTATCTCAATCAAGGATGGAGGAGAAATGAGTATTTACACAGATGAAATACCAAAAGAATATGGTATAATTTATAGGAACTCAAACAATGGCAATGAGTCATTATTGTATATCTATGTTAATAAAAAATAGCCATACATAATCCTAATATATAAGTTATGTCTACGAAGCAATGAATAGACTTTCCTCTATTAAGAAAGGTAAAACTTAAGAAACGTTCTATAAAATCATTCAGGGATAATGTTTTGCAAAATGCAGGTTTTGTTGATTGAGCCAAGATACTCCAAGTCTGCAGTTGGCTGCTTAAGGGGAAATCAATAAATGCCTTTCTTCTTAGAGAGGATCACGTAGAATAGAGCATAAGTCTGAAAGAAGACTAAAAAAGCGCTGACCTATTAAGACGAATTAGTTACCTTTTGTATTAGAAAGCACAAACAAAGCACAAGAATGGATGACCCCACTCACAGAAGGCTTTTCCATTACAATTTTATCTTCGGTATTCTTCAATGGATTGGTAAAAATGTTTTTTGAATGGGTTTCAAGGCACAAATCCATTGATTTACTTAGAGACTCAGCTATCAATACAGCGTCTCCAGGCTGTCTGGCACACAAGTCACCTCCAGGCAGTGTTTTAAATGAAGAGTAGGTAAACTGCCTTCATGTTTATTGGAGACTTTCATCTATTGATTAAGAATTATACTAAATAATAAAATATGAAGAAAAATTGCCCATTGGCTAATATTTCCATATAATATGTTGATGATGTGATTCTTAATACAACACTATAAAACCATTCCATAATGTCTTTCTCAAAGTGCTTTGTAAACACTTTGCAGGTAGATTCCTAAATATTTTCCGGATAAACTTTTTCTCAAATAAGTGTCGTTTTGTATAGATGGAAACTGAAATGTAAATGTTAATCTTGCAACCTTAAGTCCTAGGGCTGATTAGTTACTTGAGATAATTACATTGCATTAATTCAACCAAAGTCTACTGATAGTTTACTGTCCTAAAGTCAGTGTGCTATAGTGTTTAAGAACATAGACTCTGGAACCACACCCCTACTTTACCATATATTGGCTGTGCAACCCTCATAAAGTTATTTAAACTTCTTTTGTCTTAATTTCTTCATCTATAAAATAAGGGAGGTAAGAGAGTATCCGAATTTACAGGACTGTTGTAAATAGTTTAATACATGTAAGTCACTTAGGAAAAAACAGCATGGCATATGATAAATATTCCGTAAATACTGGCTAGTATTGTTATTTTGTAAAGTTTTATAACAATCTTACATGGCAGAGACTGGTACCTAAACACTCACATTATCTGGATATGTCTCTCTCTCTCTTTTCTGTGAAATGTAGCCATGTGACTAAGCAACAGCTAAGAGACTATTAGCAGAAGTGAGCTGTGCCACACCCACGCCAAGCCTAGGAAACCTTCATTATACTCACTCTCATTTTCTCTTCTGGCTGATTGGAATGTTAATGCCAATGATAGCCTTGAAAGGTAATTGGTGAAAACGGAAGTCTCTGACTGCCTGGTTCCTGAATGTTGTAGAGGACATCTGCACAGCTAACCTGTGTACTTGCCTAGGACTTTTCCATGGGTGTTAAATGTGTTTCCAATGAGTAGAAATATATGTCTTTCCGGGCTATTACTGTACTTTTTTGGATATTTTTACTATAGTCTGTGCTTTTCTAACTGCATTGTTGGCAAGAAATAAAAAGCTGAAGAAGCTTATAAACTTATTTTTAAACAAGCAGAGACACAGGAATGAAAAGTTCAGAGTTGTGAAAAGTTTCAAAGGAAAAAAAGTATCCTGAACTGTAGGAACTCAGGGGGTTCCAGGGAGACAAGAGCAAACATGCAGTTGGGAAATCTTGCAATGTTTCCGGCAATTGTGCCTTTTGAACTGTGCCTTCAATAAGGAGTAGGATCATGACAAATCATGAAGCTTCTCACGCACAGGAAGTAGCATGAAAAAATGCAAAGGGAGAAAGTGTCAAATTGTTTTTGGAGAATAGCAAATATTAAATTTGCATAAAGTGAAAAAACAACTAAGGATGAACAGGCGGGCTAGTCTTTTTTTAAAGAAAATCTTTAATTTCATTTAGAAATAGTCAGGATTGATGATATGAAATGAGAAACACCTAAAGTTATGAGAATAGCAGCTTGTGATTATAGTCATAATTAAGGAAGATTTTATAACAATTAATATTGTTTCTTGCTGAATTTTCTGCTTTTCATACTCCATAATTCAGCAATGCTACACACCTTGTATATACTGAACTTCCACTATTTTACATCTCTATACCTTCGTATGTATTGCTCCCTTAATTGTAGAACCACCTGGTTCAGATGTCATCTTTTTTTTTAACTTGCTAACTTTCTGAAGTTCAACTATTTCATTATTCTGTGACTGCACTGTGTATATGAGTTTGGCACTTAGTAGATACCTGATAAATATGTATTTAATTAATATACTTCTACTCTAGATTGCCTCATGAACTATATCTATCTTTACTACAACACAGTGAACTCACTGAATACATTTGTTATGTGTCACCCAGCTTTGTATCATCACCTTGTCAGGCACATAGTAATGATGTTTATCAAAGTAAATTGACATGTGGTATGGATTAGTGTGATGAGAAAATAGAAGTAGAGGAACTCTTTAAAAATGTACCAAATTTTCATCCTTAAAGAAGCATCATACAGTTATTTCAAACTCACTGTTCAGGTTATTAGATTAACAAAAATGCTATAGGTTACTGAATTAGTAGCTAATACAATATAAATGAGTTTGGGATGCCACAGGCCTTTTGTAAAAGCATGATGCTCTTTGGATTGATGCTTTTAAATCACGGTGAGACTGAAGCTGATGGACTCTCAGCAAACTTAGTGGTATCACAGCAAAATAGGTTGAGATACCAACAGCTCTTTTAGGTAGGTAATCATTCACTAAGTCCAAGACAGATATAATTTAAAATATATTATTAATAAAACTTACAATATGATGTAAGGTGCAGTGATATGGTAATGTTTTTGGAGATGCATGAACCAGACTTGCTAAGAAGAAATTTTGTGAGGTTCAACTTACTTGACCAGCTATCCCCATCCACTAGAATCTTAACTATAAATGTCAGGTTTGTCTTCTTGTCTTGTTAAAAAAAAATATTTAAGTGATGTTTTCTTAGTTAATAAGTTGGAATTAATAAAATCATTGCAACTCAATTTTCTAAGTAATAAATCTTTTATTATTTATTTATTTTATTATTATTATTTTTGAGACGGAGTCTCGCTCTGTCACCCAAGCTGGAGTGCAGTGGCCAGATCTGGCTCGCTGCAAGCTCCGCCTCTGGGGTTCAGACCATTCTCCTGCCTCAGCCTCCGGAGTAGCTGGGACTACAGGCGCCTGCAACCATGCCCGGCTAATTTTTTTCTACTTTTTAGTAGAGACGGTGTTTCACTGTGTTAGCCAGGATGGTCTCGATCTCCTGACCTCGTGATCCACTCGCCTCAGCCTCCCAAAGTTCTGGTATTACAGGCATGAGCCACCATGCCCAGCCAGTAATAAATCTTAATGTTAGTATATGGGTATATGAAGAGACCACAATATGCATGATATAAAATGCTTTGTTCTTAGATGTCAGTAAAACTTACAGGCATGAGCCATTAGGGAACTGCCCATCTTTTCTCTTTCCACTTAGCTTATTTTGGATTGAATGCATCCTTGTAACAGGACTGACATAGCAATTTCAGAGACATCTCAAGCTACAGAAAGCAGAGTCCTTAATATATAGTCTTCATTATGTGTTTTCATATAACTCTGATTTTTTATTCATATTATTGTTATTCTGCAGAGATCTTCTCAAATACCATGGTTGTATATGATTGCCAGGGAATGGCTTCTATGCTGGTATCAAAGAAAACATATAGTTTTTCTCGGCTTCTGATAAGAGTGAAACAACTTCCACATACAGTGTCATAGAAGAGGTTTCTTCCATTCTTTTAAGGTTTTGCTATCTATAATTTTGTTTCCTGTGTTGAATTGTTATTTCCCTATGTATCAGTAAGTAAAACTGTATAAAGGTACTCACTATTCGTTGCTTTGATTTTACATTTTTGTTTTATACTCTCTTAATTTGGTTTGCATAATGATAAAATGCAGTAAAATTAATAATGTTTATGACCAAATCCTACAAATACTATATAAATCTATAAGAGGTGTGTGAAATAAGTAAAAGCACCAGCTCTGGAGCCAGTGGAACTGGTTGCAATCTCAGCTGTACCATGTGACATTGGGAAAGTCACAAATGCCCCAAGACTACATTTCCTCACCTTTAAAATGGGAAAAATAATGAAGCCTGCCTCCCATGATCGCTGTGGGGATTAAATGAATGAATAATATACAAAACTTTAAGAAGTGAAGCACCATAAAATGTTTGCTTTTGAAATATACAATGATTTGGTTCTTAGACTATATTGAAATGAGTGGAAAGCCTGAGTAAGAGAATTTTTTAACAATATTATCTGATTATCACAAAAGCATGTAACTATTTAAAACATTGAATCAAAACCACGACAAACTTAATTTCATTTGGGTCATTAATACTCCCTAGGAAACTTTCCCTCAGCTGTTTCTTCGAATGATTTCCCTTAATAGATATCCCTAAATTTTCAAATGTCTTCTCACAGCTCCTATATTACTTATGCCTTGGCCTCAGCACATAGCTGTGCTTCCCACTTTGCTGAGTAAATTAAGCACATCAGCCAAGAACCCTTTCCACTTCCTTTCAGGGCAATATCAAAGCTATTAGGACTCACATTTTTCCCTTTCTTTCTTTCCTCCTCCTATAATGAGAGAATATTCACTGGGTGTGTCCTTTATCCTATCCTTATTCCCCTTCTCAAGTACTGTTCTAACAATCATCAATTCTATATTAAAATATCTCTCTTCGGGATTCTATATGTACCTCAAATTCAGCATATCCAAACTTGAATTTGATTACCCAGCTCACTCTTTATAAACTAATGTTCTTCCTGTCTTCTCTATCTTGGTGAATAGGACCACCCCCGAGCCCAATATCCAAAGTTATAGTCACTTTGTATCTTTCCACTCCCTAATTCACCACATTCAGTGTAAATCTCTTTCTCCTTTAGACAAAAAACTTCCTTCCCCATCCTCATTAGAATTCCATTAGTTTGTCCATCTTCATCCATATTCTAATGTTTGAATTATGGCAACAGCCTTCTACCAGGATGTCCTACCCCTGGACTTGAGGTATGAAAAAACAAAGGGTAACACCAAAAGAAATCTATTTTCTAACCCATGGTCTATTGAAGCCAGTTCCTGCTGTTTCATGAGAACCAATTGTTAAATGCTCAGTGATTTTTTTGAGTGGATTTTCAAACCACAGGTAGCTTAAAATCACCCATGGGGAAAATATCTATACTGCAAAAAGCGGCAAACACTTCAACAGATTTACCAGCACACGACAGATCTCCACTCTAAAGCAAGACTAATACTCTTCAAGAATAATTTCTATGATTTCATTTTCATGTTTAAAATTGGTTAGTGGCTTCATCTTCTTCTTGCTCAACCATGGTGGTTAGAGTGGAACAAGAGGATTTCTCAACCTCCACACCTCTGCTGTTTTTCTACTTGGTAAAGCCTACTGTTCTTGCCAGCAGATGTACTGCCCTTGTGCATGTCTCAGCTCAAAAGAATCACGAACCTCAAAAATCGTAGAATGATTTGTCATCTGCATCTTCCTGTTATTTTGTCTTTTAGTGGCTTTTTGTCCTGTATATTGAGAAATTTGCTTCATGGATCTGGTCCCAGATGTCGCTTATAATCAGGACTATCTTCCCCTCCCATACCTTCTTTTCCTTCTACCATGAGTAGGGTGAGTTCAAAAAGCTGACATTATTTCTCTAGTTTCATTCAAACACTAGGGACGAAGGAGACACTGTATCATCACCTTTCATTAGGAACCAGGGAATAAAACTGCAAAGCTTGATGAATGTAGGTTTTTATCGTACTTTTTACAGAGTCATGAGCTAGAGTTTGACTGCCTGGAGAGTTTGTATATGCAAGGAAAACAAATGAAAAGATTAAATAGCTGCTGCAGCAGAATATGGCTAATTTTCTCATCCTCACCATCATAAACAAACAAGAAAAATTATCAAAGTATTGAGGATTACTGAAGGGAATGTAAACAGTCCCAACCAATATAACCTAAAAGATGAAGAAAGGAAACTTAAGACTTTTCCGCAGTAACATTACTAGTAGTCACTGTGCTAAATAGAGATCCGATTCTAGAAGTAAGAGTCTTTGCCAAAGTCTCCATCATTCTGTCATCAGTGATTGTGAGACATGCATCTCACTAGGTGACTGAGTGTCACCTTCTACCACTTGACCTTCAGTATTAGAAGCTTTACTTCAGTAACAATTGCTACCTAATTCTAACCACTTATTGCCACATACTTGGGGACATCAACAAAGAGAATGACAGGTATAGTCTACCGCTTCCCAGGTTCCTTCCATGCACAGCTAAGGCAAAACACTCAAAGAATTGATACTCTGAGGTCAGATGAGTTTTCACTACATGTTTGATATCCGGGCCACAAAGAGAAATGTGACAGTTTTACGATGTCCCTGTCTTTTAAGTAACCACACTTGAGTGAAAGTCATATGCCATAAATAAAGCATTAAAACATCATCTATAAATGTTTATTTCTTAATAAAAAAAAATCTATAAACTCCATGAGGAAAACAACTTTCTCTGCTTTGCTCACTACTCTATCTTTACCACCTAGGATGCTGCTTGGCATTTTCTAAGGTCTTAAAAAATATTTGTTGGTTTAATGAATATACTCATTTGAATGTGTTATTAAAGGAAAGGAGCACAGAGGCAGAAGTTAATAATTCCATTTCAACAGCTTCAGGCACTAGTCTACTCCCCACAATATAGAATAAAACGGTGGTCCTGCCTTTCAGGCACTATCTGTCTGAAGAAGACCCTGACACACTGAATAAGAACTTAGTTTTGTCTTCTTCTGAATGTGCAATGTGGAACTCAAGTGTCTATGTTTCCAATCAATGTTTTAATTTAAAAAAGCTCTAATTGTTCCCAAGATAGTTTGTGTGAAATATGAAGTGATTTTACAGATGTTCTGGAATATACTTATATCTACAATAAATGTATTGTGGCTACTGGCCAGTCATCAGGTCTCTGTGCATGGTAGGCCACAGATGAGAGCTCTATAGCTGACGATAAAGCTCAGCATGGAGGGCATTGCAGGAAGGCAGAAAGTGGCATCACTCTGGCTTAATCCATGATGCCTTGATTCCAACATGCTTGTTGCCAACATAGACATAATTGAAGAATTCTAGAATTTAAAAGGCCATATTACCTCTTAAAATTTTCCCACAAAGTGGATGGAAAAGATCAAAAGCAATGAGCAATGTGGAGATAATTGGATAAACCCTAACGAGGTCATCATGTCGCCTATAGAAGGGGCCATTCTATAATCAAGCAAAAATGCCAAACCAATTAGTAATGACCCATTTTTCGAACCTGGAACTGTAGACATAGATTGGGGATGATAAGGCTTTTGAATACTGGCTCTTATGCTCTTTTGATTCTCTGTCCAAGGGATCTTGTATCTCTCAGCTAAATTTAAAAGATGAAACATAAGCTTATAGCTCTAGCATAAATAAATCACATGGTAAATGTTCTATAATATTATGTTTACAATAAAGACTAATAATAAATATCTATCAATTATTGAGCATGCCATTCTATGTTTTTGATGTCTCCAGGTACGTGGCAACAGTAAGTTCAAATCAGAGAGCAGTTGTCACTGAAATACAGCTTCTAACAATGAAGGTCAAGTACTAGAAGGTGATCTTCAGGTCATCTGCTAAAATGTATGTCTCCAGAGGCTTTTAAGACCTGCAGAGCTTTCCAGCTTTTCATCTCAGTCACTATAATTAATCATTAATTTTATTTGAACTAATCTGAAAAGTTATGTCAATGTTTTTAAATTGCTCAAAGTTTACAAAGTAGGAAGTTGGCCAGAAATGAGGAAATATCATTTAAAAGATGAAAAAAATCAAAAATAACTAGTGAAAGAATGAGCAAAATGTATGAATCATGAAGAGTTGCAAATGACCTTTACATATGCCAAAATCATCAATGTGAAAAACCACATCCTGTGATGAAATATTGATTTTCAATCAAATTGTCATTTTATATAGACTCTCAAGCTGACCAATATGCTTTTGGCCAAATTATTTTTAGCCAAATCACCTGGTGTTAGCAAATGAGCAATTACAACATATTGGGAAATATGCTGAGAGCTGGATAAGTGTAAGATGCCATGGAAGAACATAATTCCATCTGCCTGCAACGTATGAGTCAAAGGAGGCCTCCCAGCGCAAGGAACCCATAGGCGGAACCTGGAGGGGCTAACAGTATTAAAGTTAAAGTAGAGAAGAAGAACAAAGAAAGAGGCTACTACACATAGAAAACTCCAGCATGATAGGAAGCAAGCACATTTCTCTTTGACTGGAACAGAGAAGATGAGAAATTTATTGTCAGCACATAGCACAATACCTGATATGTATTAAGCACACTGTAAATATTTCGTAATAAGTTATTTTATCTTGCTTATCTGTAACTTCTATAATGAATATATATTCCTTTTGCACTGAAGAAAAACACACACACATTTCTCAAAAAAGGAGATTATAATAATACTTACTTTTTTAACAAATTCCATGATGCTCCAAATTAAGTGTTTGCAAAACAGCTGACCGAGGTTGTTCATTGACACCCAACTAGTGGATTCAATCAAATGTGTCAAGTGCATCAATTTCCAATTATTTTCTTTGAGCAAAGATGTCTTTTTCAATGTTGTCTCATCAGAAACTAGCTCAGTACTTATGGCACACTGCACATATTTAATAACTCTGGACTGAATGTGAATATGCTGTTTCCAACCCTTGTGCACTTAGTTTGGAATTCTCTATTGATCTTCATGTTCATTACCTCTTGGACATTTCACTTGGATGTCTCATAAGCAACTCAACACAAAATTTCAAAATATGTGCCTTTTTCTGCATTCCTTATACTAGTAAATGGCACAACCACATCTAATATTATTAACTATTAACTATTTTTTCTCAATTAATGACTGACTTCATCAATTACTAAGACCTATCCATTCTCTCTTTCTAACTGCTTTGAAATCATTTCACTTTCGATATTTCTCCTGCCATTCTCCAAGCTCTCATCCCTTATTAAGTGGATTATAGTCATATCCTCCTAATTCTACTGACTTCCACCTTAGTGTTGTCACAATGATCTTTCCAGAATGCAAATTTGATTAATTTTTGCCCTTTAAAAAAATCCTTTAATATCATTGGGATACCTTTCAGGATAAATTTTATACTCTTCTTTAAGTTAGTCTTTCTAGTAATCTTTGAGATTAAGACTACCTAGCTCTACAAAGAATTTAGAGGTCCCAAAGTAATTTATAAATAGTATCAAAATGTTTCTCTAAAATATGAGATATCCATTATCTGTAAAATATAAACATCATGAGTTATTTACTAAAAGTGAAATATAGGATACTTTTTCATGATTCTAATCTAATCAGATCACTCCCTATTATGATTTTACATACAACCCACACATTTTTCACAGGTTTATTGCTCACCCTTCTTTAATTTTCCTATGCCTGATTTTGACACTCAGAGACACACAGGTTTTTAGCCAAAGTGACATGACCCCTCAGCATTTTGCAACAAAATAATTCATAGATACAAAGGAAGGATTAATAATAATCCTTAGTACATTTTACTAATTTTTTTAATCACTTTTCTCTCCTTAATTTCCAAGAAGTTTCCCTGCCTCTTTAAGTATTTAAGCCACTTGGGAGTCAATATCCATGCCTTTGTTTTGTTATATGTTATACTTGCTCATGTCTCTTAACTGCAAGCTTTCTGGGACAGCAAACTGCTTATCTAGAATTGGTTCATCATATATATTTCCTGTCTTAAACAGTAAATAAGAAGGACCAGCTGGTACCTGTAATGTAAAAGAACAGCATGAACAGAGCAACAAAGCAAATCATGATTCAGAATGTCACAATCATCTTGGATCTTCACATTCTACCATTTGCATCAGAATGGTAGAATATCAATTGCTTTGTCCTCCTCATCTAAAATAGCACCTTTATTGAACTGATATCTCCACACTATGCTATATAGACTGTTTTTTCTTCTGCATACAAAAATCTTTTCTTCTACTTTGCTAATTCACAGTTTGCATGGGTATTTTATTGCTGCCTGTGTATTTTTCTGCCAATAACCTTTGATTTGCTTTTATCAGTTTACATTATCGGTTGTATGTAGTGAATCTTCAATTTAAACAGAAAAGCAGTTAACTTCATTTAACTTTTATATCTGTTCTTCCTATGGATGCCACATAGGAAAAGAAAAATTAAAAAGAAACTGATGTTTCTTTTTAAATGTAATCAAAATAAACTATCAAGCACTCATTTTCAACTGACCCAAAGACTAAATTTTTCTTTTTAAAATATCATTATGTTTTCTTATGCTTTCTCTTGCACACTATAGACTAAAACACAGAGGAAGTTTCATTCGAATACCTATGTCAGAGATGTTTGAGCCAGAGCAACTCCATCTTGACTAGGGGCTTGGTAAAATAAGGCTAGGATTTTCTGGGCTGCTTTCCCAGGAGGTTAGACATCCTAAGTTACAGAATGAGATAGGAGATCAGCACAAAGTACTGAGTAGGAGATCAGTACAAAGTCATAAGGATGCTGATAAAACAGCCTGCAGTAAAGAAGCTAGCCAAAACCCACCAAAACCAAGTGGCGACATGAGTGAACATCTGGTCATCCTCACTGCTACACTCCCACTACTGCCATGACAGTTTACAAATGCCATGTCAACATCACAAAGTTACCCTATATGGTCTAAAAAGGGGAAGCATGAAAAATCCACCCTTTGTTTAGCATCCACCCCTTGTTTAATAAAGAAATAACCATAAAAATGGGCAACCAGCATCCCCCAGGAGTAGCCATTCTCTTATTCCTTTACTTTCTTGATAAACTTGCTTTCAATTTACTCTATGGACTCACCTCAAATACTTTCTTGAGAGAAATCGAAGAACCCTCTTTTGGGGTCTGGACTGGAACTCCTTTTCGGTACTACCCACAACTACAAACAAATGCCCAGTAGAATAAAGCTCCATTTGGATTTCAGCTGATTACTGTAGAAACAAAACATTGTTGATATTTACAAATCATTTTATCAGTAATTTTATGAAAAGAGAGCTTTCTATCATGCCTAATAATGTAATAATTAATTATCAAAAAAATGGCCACAAACTCCTCTCTTCCTTAAGGCATGTACCCTTGCAATATGACTTTGCTATTAGGAGGTGAGATCTATCTCTCCACTTATTGCTTCTGTATTAGACTTCATAACTAATTGGACATTAGCAAGTAGGATTAAGCAGAGGCTTGAAAACTACTTATACAATCTTAATCTATTCCCTTTTACAGTTGGGGATATTTTTTTCATCATATAAAGAAGCCCTGGCTAGCCTAATGGAGGAAGCACATGCAGCAGAAACGAGCCATCCCAGTGGAGGATCCCTAATGTCAAACAGGAAAGTTGCAACCATCCTAAACTCTCAGCCCCAGTCAAATCACCAGCCGCAGTCAAATCACCAGCTGATGGTAGAAATCAATCATGCTAACCCTAACCAGAGGAATAACCCAGCAGCTGACCCAAGAGTGGCGAACTAGTAAAATTGTTGTTATTAAGTTTTGGCTTAGTTTGTTACGCAACAATGGATAAAATAGATAAGGGTTTGCTCTCTGTATCACAGTCAGATAAAAATGACAAAGGTGCAATGGGAAGCTGCAACTAAGCTGGTTCTGTCTTGTTTCGTGCCACCAAGAAGTAATTATCCTTTAATTTCCTTTACTCCCTAGGGTTTTTTTTTTTTTTTCTAATCTCAATCATCAAAAAAATGTTATCCAAAACCCCAAGCCACCCAAAAAAACACAGTGACTCAAAGGGACGGTTAAAAACCTAGAAAAGAGTTTATTTGTGCATTTTAACAGCTGCAATTTTCCTTCCTCCACTACTAAATCTGATCATAATACCTGCATTTATTGCTGGAGCCTCAGAAAGCAAAGGTGGCTTATAGAATCATACTAATTTTAAACAATATTCATGATTTAAAAAGGAGCTGGCTATCTCGGAAAGTTTGTTATAATAGAATTTAACAATATAAAAAATTACATTTAGATAACCTTATCATTTAAAATCCTTTTACCCTTTATTAGTCAGATAAATATTGAAAAATGATGTCACTAAATTCTCCTCTGTGATAAAATACATATTTAGTCTTCGTTTTTGACACCTGTAACAGAGCTCCTAAAACCATTGGAATTTCCTGATTGATAGGAGTGTCTATTGTTATTCATTATCAGTCACTTTTGATCACACCTGTGTTCATGCTAATGCGGTGACTTAGGTTGGAGCCCCTAGATAGCCTCAGGATTGATCTGGTCAACAGAAAGACCTACTGATTAGAGGGTTAACACTTTCAGCCACACCTTCTGACATCTGAGGAGCAGAGGGAGACTAGAGAATAAGTTCTATAAAAACTCTTAAACAAGGATATTTGATGAGCTTTGGTGTTGTTGAACAGGGGGTTTACTGGGAGGATGGTATATCCAGAGCAGGCCTAGAAGCTCTGCAACACCACCACCTAGCCCTTCCCCGTATCTTGCCCTATGCTTCTCTTCCATCTGGCTCTTCCTGAGTTGTATCCTTTATAATAAACCAGCACATCTAAGTAAAGTGTTTCCCTGAGTTCTGCAAGCCATTCTAGCAAATTATTGAACCTAAGAAGGGAGTAGTGGAAACTTCTGACTTATAGGTGGTAAGTCATAAGTCATAGGGGCCCAGACTTGGCACTTGGTATCTGAAGTGGGATCAGTCTTATGAGACTGAGTCCTTATCCTATGAAATCTGATGCTAAATGTAAGTAGACAGATAGTATCAAAATTGAATTAAACTCTAGGGCACCCAGCTGATGTCTATAGAGTTGGAGAATTGCTTGGTATGGAAAAAACCCACACATCTTGTGTCAGAAGTGTTGTGTGAATGTGTAGAAAACAGTGTGTTTTTGTCATCTATCTACTCTACCATGAATGAATGATAGAGTATATTCTTATCCATATTATCAATTATATATTTAGATAATTGTATTGAACACAACTTTATTCAAGAGGTCTTATGGATTTTCCTGTTTTTCCCCTCTAGTCAGTGTGTTTACAAAGAATAAATTTAAGAAAATTTAATAAGAGACAGCCAGATATAAGAACTATAGTTCTGCAATCAAAATCCACGGTAGCTGAAAGTTTTATGCATTTTATAAATTGTTATAGCATGTTATTCAAGGAGAGATATTTAGCAATTATTATAAGCCTTGCTGTAAACTATATGTATGACATATGCTAATAGGCTGTATTGTTGTGGGTTTTTTTTGTTGTTGTTAGTAGCTTTTTTTCATTAAGCTCTTTATTTTGAAATAATTACAGATTCACAAGAAGTTGTGAAGGTTGTTACATTTCTGTGTTCCTAATGTCTCCTGTACAAAATCTGTAATATATGAGACAAAAAGAAAACCCAGGGATTCCTCAATATTTCAGGACTCAAGGTCTCCTCTGCTTTCTTTCCTCCATCTTCTAGAGATTTCTTATTTTTGTTTTGTATATAATAATCAAGTTTCTTAGCTATACTTAGAAGAATAAAGAAAATACTTTTCTTTATTCTCACAAGCAAAAGTCATTAGGGGAAACTCCAGTAAATTACGTAAGAAGTATGTGGGAGTTGTATTTAGACGTCTTTGAAGGAAAGAATGATATAGTTCAAAATATGATCTGAGTTATGTTGATGTTCTTTTTGCAACTTTTTAAGTAAAGCTTTCAAAATAAGCTCTATGGTGATCTATATTCTAAAAGCTTTCTCTGTTCCTACTCATTCAATCAGTTCTACAGAGAATTCTTGGGAGCATAAATTTATTAAAGGAATCTTACGGATTTTCCTACTTTTGCTGCTACTGATTGTTTAACATGTTTGTAGGTAATAAATGTAAAAAAATTTGATAAAATACGAAGAAAAAACAACTACAGTACCACATTCAAGTCCCATTGTAGCTCAAGTTTTTATAAATTTTTAAAAACACTGTAGTATATTCATCATGGAAAGATGTTGCTTAATTACTATAAAGCATGATGTGAGCCATATACATAATACACGACGGTAATTTTATATTATTATAATGGCTTATAGTCACAAGTACCAATTTTCTCAAAAATTTCAAGAAGTTCTCCAAGGTCCTACAGTGACTCTCTCAGAGAAAACAATCAAAATCTCTTCTTCATAGAGCAACTCGCAGTATCCAATTCTAAATATTTTAGACATTAAGCAAAATATAATAGTCTCTTGTTTCAAGAAATATCTTATCTAATGTCTTTTTTCCCTTGGAAAAAATTATTCACCTGTACCATAGGAATTCATTGCCTATAAAAGCATTGTTTTAGTTTCAAATGGAGAAACCCCAGAAAACAAATATCTAGATAATAGTGTTTTTACACCTCTATTCAGAAGGGTTTGCTTTGTGTTCTGTTTGTTTTATCATACATATGTTTGTAGCATTCTATGAGCCAGACTGCCGTAAGCCAGATCATAGTATTAAGAAATAGAATATAGAACTAAGTAACTTTGTCAAGGCAAGAATGACAATGATTTTACTGGTAATAGGAGAGACCCTTGACTACAATTTAGTCCCATCCTTAGGCTAATTAAAAAATCCTGTTCTTGTAGTCGCTAACATAATATATTTCTTATTTTGTAAGGGCTTCTTTGACCAACAGACTTGGAATGTGCTTTCAGGAGAAATCAGGCAGGCAGTGAAGCTGTTCCTGTTGGTGAATGTTGACCTCTCTTACTGTTTTTTTTTTACTTGGTTAGTAGTAAATCTAAATGAAAGAACTTCAACCAAGCATGAATTGTCATCCTAAAGGTTCTTATAACCTGGACAAAATCCCCTTCACCTAGCAAAATATGTCATCACGTGCTACTTTAAAGCTTCTTTGCAACTTCTTCAATCAATTGGACTTTGGGCTTCCCAGTATGCTTCCCTGACATGGCTATAACCAAAGCAAGCATATTAATAGCATTACCTGCCTCAGAAATGCACTCAAATGCAGCATTGCAGCATCAGAGTATTTTAAAATGCTTATGCATACTCTCTATTTTCTGTATCTATGAAAATTAATTGGGAGTGAAGTATAATGTATTATTTACAATGCTCTGGGAATTTAAGCCCTTTGGTCCTTCAGAGTATTGTAATTTATAAAATTATCTTCTCCCAATATCCTATGACAAATAGGTCACCACAATCCTTCTCCTAAATTTATTAATATGAAAAATGAAACAAGACCGTAAGAAGACCTGAGACTTATGAGAACAATACTGGGAGGGGAATGTACAAGTATTGTGCTCTAAAGTTTGCTGTCTACCAGGCCTTGAGTTGAATATTGGTTTTGTATGAGCAGCTTAAAGACTGTGAAATTTACATGGAAAATAAGCACATGTAAGAACAATAATTAACAACAGTGACTTAAAAAAAAAGAAGCAGCAAGCGTTCAAGATATACTAGAAACTTTGTACGTGAGCAAGACAGCACGAAACTAAATCAAGGACACCTGATAAACTACTTGTTGAAAATAAGCTCTAGATTTAGCTTTTGTTTCTCCTGGCAGCCAGGGAAATATCGATTTTATTATTAGAAAAATAAAAACAAAGAAGTGTATTTTGAGAGCAAAAACATTATTTGCACTAAAGTCTGGGACGTACCTACCTGGTACTCTCCAATATAGTAGGGAACAGTGTTTTCAGATATATATTTGTAAAGATATACAATCATTCTTCCAAAGGTCATGTCTTATAAAAATCATAAGCCTTGGTAGATATAGCCTGGAAAGTGAAACTAAATGACAGCACAAGAGAGCCTTCCTATAAGCAACGAAAAGAACATCATCCACAATATTATCCAGGTCGTCATGAACTGAATTGTTTACTACCACCCACCTCCACCTCCATCCCCCTCCGGAAAAATGCTCATATTAAACTGCAGGAATCCCCAGCCCCAGGGCCGCAGACTGAAACACCGGTCCATGGCCTGTTAGAAACTGGACCACACAGCCGGAAGTGAGCGGCGGGCAAGCGAGCATTACCGCCCAAACTCTGCCTCTTGTCAGAGCCCCTGCGGCATTAGATTCTCATAGCAGCGCGAGCCTTTTTGTGGACTGCACATGAAAGGGATCTAGGTTGCCGGCTCCTTATGAGAGTCTAATGCCTCATGATCTGAGGTAGAGCAGTTTCGTCCCAAATCTTTACGGTTCAAAAAGGTCGGGGACTGCTGAATTAAGGCCTTATCCCCCAATGTGATATTTGAAGATAGGGCCTTTAGAAGATAATTAAGCTTAGATTAATTTATAAGGGTGGGGATCTCATGATAGGATTAGTGCCTTTATAAATAAAGGAAGAGAGCAAGAGAGCTCTCGCTTTCTGCGTGTGCACGCAGAGATCATGTGAGCACACAGTGAGATCATGGCCACCTACAAGTCAAGAAAACAAACCTCAGAATTACACTCACCTTGACAGCGCTTTGATCTTGGACTTCCAGCTTCCAGAACTGAGAAATAAATTTCTGTTGTTTAAGCCACCTAGTCTGTGGTATTTTGTTATGGCAACCGGAGCAGATTTATACATAGGTATTTCCTTTTATCTTGCTCTAACATAATACAGTTGATGTGTTTGAGAAAACTACTCTCTAAAGAGAACAACGTAGTTAGCCTGTCCCTTAGACTCTATGTTTTAGATACCAGATGTTTGCACAGAGATTTTTGGCAAGAGCTGGATTACATATAATTCAAGATTCAATTCTTTGTTTCTATAAAATCAATCCTGTGAAATGGTTAAAAGAGCAATACCTTTTATTTTTATAGCTGTTTAAGTTTTACAACTTTTTTTAAAAAAATATCTTCTCTTATCTCAACAAAACCCTGGGTTACAGGCATATATATTTTTTTCCATTTTACAGATAAGAAAACTGAGGCCTTTAGAGAAAAGTGAATTGCTTGAGATCAGTTTATTTATTCAACTGACATTAAATATGTATTTAGTGCCTTCCTTTGTTTTCATTCCAGGTACTGTGCTTGCAGGGGCAATATGTTGATAAGTGACTCGAAGTCAGATGGGGTCTCTAGGCTCTCCATAAAATCTCTCTTTCTTCAACCAGGTTATCTTACTTCTACCTGCAAGGCCCAGCACAACCATCATCTCTCAGGCAAGCCCAAACTTCTACAGAGGTATCTCAGATACGGCATCAAGTAACATTTACTGAAAGTTTGTCTCTATTTTTTATTCAAGATCAGGAAAATGTTAGTCTTTTCTATTGGTAAGGAACAATCCTGTTTTTCACTTTATTTCCTCACATAATTGTGAATGTGTACAGCAAAATCTCTAGAGGTAGAGTAATAGTCAAGTCTGTGGTCAACCACTTGCCAAATTTGCAAAGTATGGATATATTATTTTATATACCCAAGACTCAAATGTTCGCAACTGTAAAAAATATATATTAGTACTATCTATCTAATGGATTTTTGTGAGCATCATATTATTTTCAAAACACTTAAAACACCTGACATACAATAAATGCTCATTAAAACTAAATACTTTTTAAAAAGTGCCTCTCGGTATCACAGCAGCACACGTGAATCTCAGCTTACATTATAAGTTAGTATTCTCTAATTTAGCTTAATTACCTACTCCAAATCCATTCTGCTTAGATGCATAAACACATAACCTAAGTTCTCACCTCTATGTCACAGTTATGCTAGAGGCCTGAAACTACCTATGGTGGCAAGCTCTTGATAAGAAAGGAGGTTGGGGACATAAGGTCCTTTGTCATTGACCAGCTCTGTTAACTGCTATTATTTTTCGTGCTACCCTACAGCAGGGAAATAATGGCCATGCTGCCTCCAATTCTCTCTGCTGAGATGTCTTCTGTCACCATCGCTCTCTTGGGCCTTGCTACATCTCTATTCTAGGACCCATATATTTTCATGCACTTTGTCTTCCATTGTTTTACTGTCCAAAGTAGTCTCTTTGTAGACAAGAAAAATATTCTTTATCCCTCGTCTTGGTCTGTTTTCTGTTGCTTATAAAAGAACACCTGCAACTGGGTAATTTATAAAGAAAAAGAATTGCTTTATTATGGTTTTGGAGGCTGAGAAGTTCAAAGTTGAGAAGCTGCATCTGGCAAGGGCCTTCTTGCTAGTGGGGACCATGCAGCATCCCAAGTGCTACAGGGTGTCACATGGTGAGAGGGTTGAGTGTGCTTACATGCTAACACATTCAAGTCTTTCTTACTCTTTTTACAAAGCCACTAGCCATACTCTCAAGATAGCTTATTAATCCATTAACACATTAATCAATAAATTAATCCATTCATAAGGGGAGAGCCCTTATGACCCAATTATCTCTCAATACTGCCTCAGTAAGGATTAAATTTCAACTTGAGTTTTGGAGGAGTCAGACACTGAAAATAAAGCATCTCTCATCACATTGGTTTTAAATCATCTTCTCACTTTAGTGCTTAATATTTTAGAAGGAAAAGAGCCACAAAATATGTTATATGTTTCTCTTCCCTGAGCCATCTTCTAAATAAAGGAAAGAGGGAAAGATATTATCTAATGGCCCCAAATACGATTTCCACTCAAAATTCTGGTTCTTCAATTCTGGGACCTTGTGTCTGAGAGTATCACCATCTGTGGGTAGATTTCCCTGGTGCCTCTGCATGCTTCACCTCGGTGGAGAAGTAGCATTGATTCCCAACCATCTGCCATGTGCCTCTGCCTGCCTTTACAGGAACATTCCATTCCTCTCCTCTCTGAAATGCCTGGCTCCAGCCAAATTCCTATATATTATTTTTGAGACTTAACCATAAACAGTTACATTCTTTCTCCTGCAGGCCTCATTGAGGAACACTGTCCTCCCCACAGCAGGCTTGGAGCACAGAGAGTAAACTGCAGTCTCTGAAAGTACTTGTAGTCAAGGACACAGGCCCTCCTAGCTGGCCAAGCTGTTAACACTCAACTGTTTCCCTATCTCAGGTGCCTCCATTTAGAGGCTTTATTTATTTATTTATTTATTGAGACAGAGTCTCGCACTGTCACCCAGACTTGAGTGCAGTGGCAATCTCAGTTCACTGCAATCTCCACCTCCCAGGTTCAAACTATTCTCCAGGCTCAGCCTCCCAAGTAGCTGGGATTATAGACACCTGCCACCACGCCTGGCTAATTTTGTATTTTTGGTAGAGATGGAGTTTCCCCATGTTGGCCAGGCCAATCTCGAACTCCTGACCTCAAGTGATCTACCCACCTTGGCCTCCCAAAGTGCTGGGATTACAGGCATGAGCCATTGTGCACAGCCCAGAGACCTCTTTATAGGGTGCCTTCATTTGAGGCCTCCCCCAGATGCTTCTGCTACTAAGACATCCTTTTGGGGATCGGGGTGAATCTTGAGGTCACTTTTCCCCATTCTCAGTACTCAGCACTTTTCCACCATGAGCTCTTCCTTTCCTCCTTTTTGTCAACCCAACGGTCCATGAAATGGCGCAGCCTTTGGTTCAAGGCTTCCTTGGGAGTGAGACAATCCCCACATGGGTGCTGATCCACTGACCTGGAACCATTACTTGGCGGGAGGGTGCGGGGGAAGGGGCGATGAAATGATGGAGAGCTGGCACTTGTTCCCGTTTTATATCTTGTTTAGACTATCACAGTGCTTAAAGGTATGACTGCTACTTTCATTTTGGCTTGTTGCTTTAATTGGCTTTCTCCAGCTGAGCTCAGCTCTTGACAACCTCCAATGCTTAAAACAGATCCAGACTTCAGTCTGTTCTATACTCCTTAGAACTATGTTCCTACTACCTCATACACATTCCTTATACCTGATACTGTTTCTATGGCCTCTTCTCCATCCTCTGTATATGAATCTGAATTCACATACCCGAAAAGTTGGCCCTGCTCCTCTGCAGCTAACAGGGACCTCACTAGTGCTGCCATGAGACTAAAATATGTGGTAAAGATTTTTCTCCCAACTACACCATTTTTCATTTATTAAAAAAATACATATGCCTTAGATATTGTAAAATTTCCTTTATGTTTTGGAAACATAGGAACCAAATTATATGGGCCTATTATCTGTAGGTAGTAATAGCTTCAATTTTTTTTCTCCAAGGAATTTCTTATGCAGTGGTTGGGAAGAAATTTGTATTTGCTTTAGAATCAAAGAAATATGGGTTCTTAGCTCAGCTCCTCCACTTCTAGCTTTAAGTACCCTGATTCTCAATTTTCTTAAATGTAAAAATGGTTATTAATACTCCCCACAGGGTTGTTAGTAAGTAAAATCAGATGGCATATGTAATGTGTTTAGGGATGCACTCACCCAAAGGTATCCACTCAACAAATGTTAATAACATTTTGTTCCCTTAAATTGAGAGTAAACAAATATGCATAAGAGAGATTATTAAAATATTTTTAATAAAAGAGAGTTTTTATTAATTTATTATCTTAATCATAAAATAACCTGTTGTCTATTGATTTTCAATGACACTGTCCTAAGATGCTCATCAAGTTCAATTAATCATAAATGCATTCTCAAATGGCATTTTAAATTAATGTTTTAGGTAGGTTATCTGTAATGTTTATTTAGGTGTTGAAGAATAACTGTTCAAAAAACTTTTTTAGTAGAGTAGTTACAAAAATGTTCTCTCTGATACTAATTGGATGACAGCTACAGCCACATTTTAAGCCAAATTTAGTTCTTAATAATAAAGCATGTCATTACCGTACAGTGGGATTCATACCTTTCTATATACAATGATATAGAGAAATCATTTTGGTTCCTTTGGACCGAAGTTTATCAGAACTTGCATAGGTAAGCAAAAAGACAGCATAAGGAATTATGCAGTTATATACCTTGCTAAATTAAAACCGAAAGTCTCAAATACTTTTTTCCCACTCTGAAACTTGATACTATTTGGGTACTGCATTTGAAAAATAAGGCAACGTTAGCCAAGATGGTAGAGCTTGACCAAAAGATATTCCCCATGTATGGAATTGATGAAATGTTAATGACTGTTATCGATATTCTTATCAGCTATCTCATTGAAATGAGGCAGAGTATAGTAGTCATTCTTAGTAGAATTCCACGTAAAATTTGTTTGCAACCAACGAAAATTTAATAAAATTTTAATTAAAAATAACTTGTTAAGCAAAATAATATCTGAATGGCTATACATTAAAATGGTTCTAGAATTTAATGTAATTAGACATTAGCTTTTAGTTCTCAAACCCACACTAGGTCTTCAGCTCCACGGAGAGAATGGGCTTTTGTAATTACTGATCTCTGGATTATACCTCCTTCTCACTTTTATTCTTCCAGCAATAGATACAGCAGAGGCTTCCTATAATTTGAAGTCTAAGTAAAGCCACTTTCTCCCTTTTGTTTCTCAAACCCCTACAACATTTTTATAACTAATTCCTTGCAATATATTATCTGTTAGAATATCTACTGTAGTTTCTGTTTCTTGCCTGGATGACAGCAGATGTGTTTTAATAAACAATAGGTGATATTTGCCATGACGTAGTCTGTATCTACCATAAGCAGATTACATCTAAGAAGTAAGGAATAATGTCTGTTGAAATTAAATTAAATTAATTTAATCTGGTTAGTTGACAAAGTAATTCTCCAAACATTGTTTTATTTGATTCTTACAATGATTAAAATGTAAGAACATAAAAATATGTTTGAATATGCAAATATATATGTACAGTACTTGAGATTAACTGATCTGCTTATAATCATACAGCTAATTTATTTACGGAATAACTAAGATATCAGGAAGTATCTTTAGCTGAAATGAATTTGAGTATTCTAAGCATAAAAATCATTATTAAAATAATATTGGGTAACTCATAGAATTATTGTAAAACTCTGGTACCAGGCTTGGAAGATAAGCGATGGCAAAGGGAAGCTGGACAGAAAATTGTATAAACACTTACCTACCAAAGTCATACTATCTGGGATTGAATCCCAACTCTGCCACTTAATTACTGCCTTGTTTGGAACAATTTGATTATCTTTTCTATTCCTTATTACTTCATGTGTGCAATGGGGATAAAAATAGTGCTTACCTCAGATAATTTTTATAAGGAATACATGAGTTTAATCAATGCACAGTGTTTTAGAACAATACTGGGGCTACAGAGAGATCTCAATAAATATTAAATGAATAAATGAAAAATCTTACCATTCTGGGGACAACAAACAAACTCTGAACTAGTTTCTACACTTTTCACTACCAGACATTGCAAGCTGCTACTGCACAGCTCTGTCTGAAACTGGAAACGACACGTGATTTTTCCCTCCATCTCCATGATACATGCCCACTGTCTCTGCCTACATTACCAAGTCCTGATTGCTGATAACGAGGCACATATTCATGCTTTCACTGCTGTAAATGTCCAAAGGTCTTGCTTAGGTTCTAAAATTGCAGGTAGATTCTAGCTAACCAAGGTCCATAGAGTAGATAATTACACAGACATAAGAAAGGGCTTCATATGATAGTCAGGAGAAAAAAGGAAGAGAAAAAAGAAATAGACAGATGTTCTCTAAAGCTACTTAATATCAAAGGCTGAGTTTTTAATTCTGAGGATAAAAAGATACGTAATCCATCATTATTACATAACAATACACATATTGGGGATGGGAATAGTACTTTACTCATCTCTTTTGAAAGATGAACAATATAATTTTAGTAACAGTCCATAGTTAAAAATTTCTTTATAATTCATATGCAGGTTCTATTATTTTACATGTGGATAAACTCTGAACAGATTAGACTGTATTTTTCTTCTTTGTTGTCTCTTTGTGTCTAATTCTACTGCTTTCCCATGTTTCTGGGCTATAATTTATTAAAAAAAAAAAGCTGATAGACATAGTGAGTCAAAATAGAGAAATTTTTGTAATATGTTAACCAGTAAACTCAGTGAATCAGGTATAATCATTGAGTAACATATTATTCTTGCCTGGAAGATTGTTTCTTTACCTCAAAGTTTGTAGCCTAGCTGAATTTTATTGCACATAAGCAGGACTTAACACCTCTCTCTTTGTTCATTCTCTTTTTTCATCTCCTCTCCCAATATATGAGATAGGTAGTATCTTGCAATAATAGCACAAGAGCACAAAATGTGACTCCACAAGGAGAAGCCTGATATATTTACAAATATGCCAGTATATAAATATGCAAATAAGTACACTAACAACCATCTCTTTTGAAATCTATGCGTTACTTTAATGATGATATTGGTGTTTGATCACATCTGGAACTCCTCTTCCAAGAATTGCTTCTTAATTAGTTTACAGCCTACAAATACATTTTTTTCTAAATTACATTTCATTCATTATACTAAGCATACAAAGATATTACTAATAACAATACAACTTGATTATGTTATTTATTAGATTTGGTTTTGAGTAACTTTTTTTTTCAGTTAAAAAATCCAATCCATGCAACAAAAATATTTTTCCACTAAAAAGGATTTTATTTTTTGCTTGGGAAATAATTCCTAAGTATATATTTTGTTATGTGACTTTTTAGAATCAGCCTTGTCTGACTATACCACATTTTGTGGTGGTATTATTCACAAAATATGAAATTAATCTATTTGCTTTAGCACACATATCATTTGAAACTAACTTAAGGTCATAAACATCCTGTCTGATTGATTGTTAGTCCTAGTTCCTAGTTAAATCACAATACATACTTACCAAAGAGAAAAAATACAATATATGGCAAAAGAGAAAAGAGAGGAGAGAAAACGGAGAAAAATAAATGATATAGTCCTACCATTACACAGGCAGCTATTTAACCCCAGAACCTTCATTTCTCCTGGCTAGATTTCTCTGAGAGACAACATCTTGAAAACTAATTCCATTTCCTTAGAACTCTTTAAAGGCTTCAATTAAATTGTGTATGTACACAGAAGCTGAACCAAAGGTCACCTACCCAAGCAAACAGGGAAAACACATAATTGTAAAACATTCAATAAATGTGTTTTAAACAAGTGCAGAATACACCAGGTTAACTTCCAAATTATATAGTAGAGAAAGCAGCTAGCCTAGAATGCTGACATAGTTGTTTTCCCTTCCTCAACGTCTCTTTCTAATAGAGTCCATGATGTGTCTTAATCATTAAGAAATTCCCATTATTTATTAATTTGCTTCTTTAAATTCCAATGAATCATGTCCATTAGCTTAACCTAAGAAGCATATTATTAAATATGGTATGATTATCATTGGCTTTGAACTTCTGAAGACCCCAAAAATAAAAAACTTGTTCAATGATTCTTTAAGTACCTGGTGTCCTATGTTGTGTTTTGGGTCACTGAAATATACATACCATTTCATACTCAAACAAAAACCCATTTCAACAAACTTACGAACGAAAAAATGGGTAAATGGAAAAAATAACAATTTATTTTCACAGCAATTGTTTTCATAATATGAAAGAGAAGAGAGCTGCCAGTTCCTCTAACTTTATTTGCAGCATTTCAAAAGCCAAACTTATTTTGTTTACTTTATTTGTGGTGAAGTATTTGTTTTCACAAGGCCATGGCAATAAAGACAAATAACATCTAACTATAGGGCATCACACTGCAGGCTTACAGCTTTATTATCTCATAAGTATGAAAATAGAAATTGAACTCATATTTTAGAAAAGTTAGCCAATTTCTAAGGTGTGTAAGGACAATAATTTTACAAGCAAATATTACATACTTGTCCACTGATTAGAAAAAAAATGAGAGGAATGTTAAGTTTCATTAAGTGGTGGTGGGTGATTAAACAAAACTTAAAAGAAATATAACACTTTTAAAAATAATACCAGAGCTTAAATATGTAAAAATGAAAGACTGTATTGTTAGACATGTTCAATTTAGAATGTATTTCCTGAAGATGTTTAAGGTCTGCGTACTGTTATATATTAAAGAGTGGCAAATCACACAAGACAATGAACTGAGACGAACACCTTGCTTTCTCTTACTAAACTAACCTAGAGAATTTATAGAAACCAGAAACTTGGATTCCAATAATTAACAAAAATTAATGACAACAAAAGCAGTAACAATAGAAATTACAAGCCCTTTGGATGCAGAAAGAATGAGGGCTAGTGTACCCCTCCAACCCAGGTGTGAGGACAGTCATGGGTGGCAGGAAGAGACTGCAAACGTAGATTACAGCAGCAGTAGGCATCCAGACTTGAAGTGTGGAGTTCTTGGGAATTCAACTCGCTTAAATGATATAATTTATTTTACACATAAATTAGGACACTTCCACTATGTTTATATTATTATAACTTTATAATTATTATATCAATTGATATGTTTCTAAGAACGAATGAGAAAACCGAAAATCCAAAAATAGTTAAGGGTAGCTAATTTTCTTATTGAATCGACTAGACCACTTGCATAGCACTTATCATGTGCAAGACATTGTGGTGGATAGTGCCAGTGAGATAAGGTGATGATTTTTGTGAAAAAAAATTCACAGCATAGTAATTAAAAAAAAAAAAACAAGTACTAAGTACTGAAGTTCATGAGGGAAGCAGAATGGGATGAACCAGAAGACCATGAGAATTCCTTCCTCCACTGCTCCTCCTACAAATAACCAGGAAGGTTGGATTACAGAATGGAGACACTGGCTCTCCGAAGGGGTTTATAAGGACAAGTCAACCTAAGATGTTCCTTGGCATGTTGTTGTCATGGGGTCCTCTATCCTGGCATTCAGTGTTCACTTGTCCCTAATCCTCAACAGACCAACACAGAGTAATGCTCGGTTTGAGCCCTTCCCAATACACAATCGAGAGTATAGCTGAAACTTCTTCCTAGAGGAACATGAAGTCACGGGTAAAAGTTACTGGACACAGGAGTTACATACCTTAAATATAAAATATATTCCTGGAAAAATTGTCATTCAATGCAGAGTTACTGAAACAAATTCACATATAATTCAAAACAACAATAATATATCATTATTGTTATTTAAAATTATAATGTATCATTTATACTTAGAGGATAAGAGAAGATAAGAGAATAATTAAATCAGAAAATTACAGTAATGAATCAGAAAAGAAGAAAAATGACATGAAACAAATAAAACAATCTATTGTATAAATAGTAAGATGGAATCTGCTGAAGAACGAGTAATCAGATGCATGAAGAAGGAAGGAAAGGATAAAGTGGATCTATAGAGATAGATGGATAAGCCACTCAGATTGTAGGGGTGCCAGAAGAACATAAAAACACACAGATAAAAGACAAAATATCCCAAATATAAGCAATCCATACATTGACAAAGAGAACAAATATGCTGAAATGTGAAAACACAAAGATAGAAGAAAATATATAGCCTGCAGACAGAGCAGATCACCTGTAAAAGTATGAGTCAAATAATGTCAGATGTCGCTGGCTACACAAAGACAGCATAATATTTCCAAAATATTAAAGGAAAATAATATTGAGCCAATTATTTGATAGCCAACTTAATTATAACTTAAATAGATGACATAATAATAATAGCAACAACAATTCCACACAAACAGGACCTCAGAAAATATGCTGTGCAGGGATCTGAATTGGGAATGTTTTTAGAAGAAGGACTCAAGTAACAAAAGAACTCAGAGAACCTAAATATTTGAGCTGGTACTTGAATTTAACTCAGACTGTTTATAAAGTTCTATTCTTTCTACTCCACCATACTGTCTCTAAAATTAATCGCAATATTATATATCTTTAATGTCTTTGTAGGTAAAGCATGGTACAGAAGCAAAAACTATAGCAGTGGTTTTAAATTTTTAGTAGGAGTTATAGAATTCAACTCACCTAAATGATATAATTTATTTTACACATAAATTATGATACTTCCAGTATATTTACATTATTATAACTTTATAATTATTGTATCAATTGATACGTGTCTAAGAACGAATGAGAAAACCGAAAACCCAAAAATAGTTAAGGGTAGCTAATTTTCTTATTGAATCTTCTAGACCATTTGCATAGCACTTAGCATGCGTGAGACATTGTGGTGGATCGTGCCAGTGAGATAAGATGATGATTTTTGTTAAAAAAAATCACAGCATAGTGATAAAAAAAAAAAAAAAGGAAGACAATCACAGACCAAACTTTTTCAAGTTGTCTTTACTCTTTTTTCCCAGCCTATATGCATAAATTTTATTTGTTCACTGTCAAAATGTACCCTAAAGACAACTCCTTCTCCCAATTCCACTGGCACCACTACAAAAGTCTTCAAACTCTTTCTCTACATTGAAGTTTCTCTTCCTTTTATATCTTTGCTCGATATTAGCTACAGTCATCACGTGATGGCCTCTTCCTACTCAGTTTTCTTCAGTGGCATTCCATACATTGAAATGAGCACTTTCTACATGCACAGCACTATTTTTAGTTCTGACTTGCACTAACTCACTTGCTTCTGAAACATATCTATGATCCTGATAAGTAAGTTAAGGCATAGAGACATGAAGCATTTTGCCCAAAGTCATCTAACCAGTAGGTGGCAGTCAACTTTGAAGTCCGTGGACTCTGCTTTAGCTCTATCCAAACTGCCTGATTGTGAATGGATACTTTCCAATAGTCCTTTTCTTCTGCCTTCTTAATAGTAGATTCCCACTCTTAGCTAGACATGTGGATGCTTCAAAAACCATACTCCCTAACTGCTGTCCTAGCATTGCAGCCATGTGCCTAAGTTATGAGAAAAAAAAAAAAAAAGTAAGAATTGTTTTGAGGCAGGTTGCCAGATATCTAGAGTGTGCCTTAGACCCTTCTTTTTATTGTTCCCTTTCCTGATTACTGGGATGCAGACAACGACAGGTGCTTTAGCAGACATCTTGGAGTGGAAAGAAGATATACACCTTAAGGATAAAGGAGAAGGTTTAGAAGGGCCTGGGTCCATGATTATACTAGCCCTGGCTATCTTAACTCTAGATTTCTCTCACTTGAGGAAAATACTCTGTCTTGCTAAAGAACCGGCATTTGACATTTTTGATAACATGTAGCCAAACTAATACCTAACTATAAAACATTCAAGTAGAAATATTGAATATTTAAGTTTGACATAAGAGGAGTTAAGGTCATTTATATTAGATATGATTTTGTTATAGAGGCTGAGATATAAATATCAAGTAGATATTATTCAAAGGCACAGAATGAATCAATTGGAATATGCACAGGCATCATTATCACATTTCTTAGACAAACCAATGAGGTCAACGCATGGGTGATATCACTATTTATAGTACATGATATGGTTTGGATTTGTGTCCCCACCTGAATCTCATGTCGAATTGGATTAGGGGCCCGGTGGGAGATGATTGAATCATGGAGGCGGATTTCCCCTTTGCTGCTCTTGTGATACTGAGTGAGCTCTCACAAGATCTAATGGTTTAAAAGTGTGTGGCACTTCTTGTTTCACCCTGTCTTGTGCCCGTGTGAAGAAGGTACTTACTTCCTCATCACCTTACACCATGATTGTAAGTTTCCCAAGGCCTCCCAATCATGCTTCCTGTTAAGCTTGTAGAAGTATGTGTGAATTAAGCTTCTTTCCTTCATAAATTTCTCAGCTTCAGGTAGTTATTTATAACAGTGTGAAAATGAACTAATACAGTAAATTGGTACCAGGAGTAGGGCATGGCTATAAAGATACTTGTAAATGTGGAAGCAACTTTGGAAATGGGTAATGGGCAGAGGTTGGAGAAATTTGGAAGGCTCAGAAGAAGACAGGAAGATGTGGGAAAGTTCAGAACCTCCTAGAGACTTGTTGAATAATTTTGACCAAGATGCTGACAAGGATATGAACAATGAAGTCCAGGCTGAGGCGGTTTCAGATGAAGCTGAGGAACTTACTGGGCACTGGAGTAAAGATCACTCTTACAATACTTTAGCAAAGAATGGTGGCAATTTGTCCCTGCCCTAGAGATCTGTGGAACTTTGAACTTGAGAGAGATGATTTGGGGTATCCAGAAGAGGAAATTTCAAAGAAATAAAGCATTCCAGATGTAGCCTGACTGCTCCTAATAGTGTATAGTCATATGCATCCACAAAGATGTGATCTGAAATTGGAACTTATATTTAAAAGGGAAGTAGAGCATAAAAGTCTGGAAAATTGCAGTCTGACCATGTGGTAGAAAAGAGAAACTCATTTTCTCAGGGGAAATTCAAGCTGGCTGCAGACATTTGCCTAAAGAGGACCCAAATGTTAATCACCAAGACAAAGGAGAAAATGTCTCCACAGCATGTCAGAGATATTCAAGGCAGCCCCTCCCTTTAAAGACCCAGAGGCCTAGGAGGGATAAATGGTTTTGTGGGCTGGGCCAAGGGCCCCACTGCTCTGTGCAGCCTTGGGACATGACACCCGGCATCCCAGCTATTCTAGCTCCAGCCATGGCTAAAAGGTGCCAAGGTACAGCTCAGGCCATGGCTTCAGAGGGTTCAAGCTCCAAGTCTTTGTGGTTTCCACGTGGTGTTGGGTCTACAGGTGTGCAGAAGGCAAGTGTTGAGGCTTAGAAGCTTCCATCTAGATTTCAGAGGATGTATGGAAACACCTCGAACTCCAGACAGAAGTCCGCTGCAGCGGCAGCCTCTACTATGGCAGTGCAGAGGGGAAATATGGGGTTGGAGCCCCCACACAGAGATCTTACTGGGGTCCTGCCTAGTGGATCTGTGAGAAGAGAACCACCATCCTCCAGACCCCACAACGGTAGATCCACTGACACCTTGCACCGTGCGCCTGGAAAAGCCACAAGCACTCAATGCCAGCCTGTGAAAACAGCTTCAGGGGCTGTACCCTGCAGAGCCACAAGGGTAGAATTACTTAAGGCTGTGGGGGCCCAAAAGGGCATACCCTTGCATCAGTATGCCCTAGATGTGAGACACGGAGTCAACGGAGATTATTTTGGAGCTTGCCCCTTTGCCCTCTCTCTCCTGCCACCAGGTAGATAAGGTGCTTGCTTCTCCTTTGCTTTCCACCATGATTGTAAGGTTCCAGAGGCCTCTCAGTTATGTTTCCTGTTAAGCCTGCAGAACTGTGAGTCAGTTAAACCTCTTTCCTTCATAAATTACCCAGTCTCCGGTAGTTATTTATAACACTGTGAAAAACAAACTAATACAGGATACTCTAAGAAAGCTAAATGTAATATGTGTACAATTTCTGTGATTGCTATCAAAGTCAATCGTAGTATGTGCTGGGTACTGTTACACATCTCACAGGGATTGATGTATTTCAGATTCTCAACACCATCAGGAGGTAGATTCTAATTCTGTCTCCATTTGAGAGATGGGAAATTGAGGCTCAGACAGGTGAATAACTAACCAAAGATCAAAGTATCTGTAAGCATTGAAAGTTGAAGTTGAACCCCAATCATCTGGCAGCATGTACATCCCTGTCTGGTGCCTCTCATCAGAGACTGCATAATTCTGTTTCATCATGATTACTTGTTTAATATTTACTTTGAGATGTTCTCCAGGCCAGGAATCAAACCTTATCAGCAGAAACTCAACAGCCAGTGAAGTGCCTGATACTCAGGATCTGAATAAATATTTTTATTTTGAGTTTTTCAAATTCATACAAATGTATAGGGTATAAGTGCAATTTTGTTACATGCGTAGAATGTGTAACGGTCAAGTCAGTGGGTTTAGGGCATCCATCACCTGAATAAAATACATTGTACCCATTAAGTAATTTTTCATCATTCCCCCTTCTCCCAACTCCTCATCCTTCTAAGTCTCCACTCTCTATCATCACACACCCTATGTCCTTGTGTATGCATTTTTGTGTGTGTGTGTGAGACAGGTTCTCCCTCTGTCACCCAAGCTGGAGTGCAGTAGTACGATCCTGGCTCACTGCAACCTCCGCCTCCTGGGTTCAAGCAATTCTCCTGCCTCAACCTTCTGAGTAGCTAGGATTACAGGCACGCATTTCCACACCCGGCTAATTTTTGTATTTTTTAGTAGAGACGGGGTCTCAACATGTTGGCTAGGCTGGTCTCGAACTCCTGATGTCAAGTGATCTGCTTGCCTTGACCTCCCAAAGTGGTGGGATTACAGGCGTGAGCCACTGCGCCCAGACGTGTATGCATTTTTTAACTCACTTTTGAGAACATGTGACATTTGTCTTTCTGTGTATGACGTATTTCACTGAAGATAATGACCTCCAGTTCTATTAATGTTGCTGCAAAAGACAGTATTTCATTCTTTGTTATGGCTAAATAATATTTCATTTTGTATGTACACCACATTTTCTTTATCCAGTCATCCACTGATGGACACTTAGGTTGATTCCATATATTTGCTGCTGTGAACAATGTTGTGATAAACTATTGGGCAGAGACCCAACAGTAGGATTGCTGGATCAAATGGCCATTCTTTTTTTCATTATTTGAGACATCTCCATATTGTTTTCTATAAGGATTGTACTAATTTACATTTCAACTGAGAGTGTATAAGCATTCCCCATTTTCCCACATCCTCACTAACGCCTGTTATTTTTTGACTTTTTAAATAATAGCCATTCTAACTGAGAAAGACAATAACTCATTGTAATTTTCATTTGCATTTCTCTGATGATTATTGACCTTGATTACCGTGGCACAATCTTAGCTCACTGCAACCTTGAGCTCCTGGGCTCAAGCAATCCTCCTGCCTCAGCCTCCAAGTAGCTGGGACTACAGAGTAGCTAATCTTTACATTTTTTTAATAGAGATGAGGTCTTAATATGTTGCCCAGGCTGGTCTCAAACTCCTAGCCTCAAGTGATCCTCCCCGCTTGACCTCCCAAAGTGCTATAGTTACAGGCATGAGCCACCACACTTGGCCAGGAAAATCCATGTCCATTCCCAACATCAAAATTTTAAAGATCTAATATTTAAATTATGTTTTTAGGCTGAAGTAAATCTATTCCTTATCATCAGCTAACTAAACTAACAAGTAATTCACATAGTACCCTGCCTAACACAATCAAAAATGATCCTGGAATTTTCATTTAGGACCATAAAATCTGTATACATTAAGTATTAAAGTCTGAATTCAATTAAAATATGCAACTTGATTACAACATAATATAAAAACTTTGCTCCAGGTAAAAACCTGCCAATAGCACCTCTCAGATGTATACGGCTTTTTAAATATTACAGCAGCATGGCAAAAGATCATACCTTCAGTTTTAGTCTTGTGGATTTATAGGATATTGGCTTTCTTCCTCATCTGAATCCATTTTCTTTTTGTTCTGTGTCATACAGAGGACATTTCATTTATTTCAGCCAACTCTGAAAGATGCTGGGATGTTTTATTTTTCCTCATTGTTGCCCATTTGCTCAGCTTTATCCCCACTTCCATGCCTACATCCACAGAGTAAAACAGCTAGATTTTTGGAGATGCCAGTAAACTGCACAATCTCTTTACAGTAAATAAAAAGCCATACACTATTCATTAGTCCCCTCTCTGTCTTTGTTCACAGAGTTGCATATGTGGAAGCAAAGACAACCAGTCTGTATTGTCAAAAAGTCAACTGCTTTCAAGCAGTTACCCTGGCTCAATTCCTACCTTCCAGCAGATGTATGACTATTTTCCCAGACCTCCATTACAAATCATAACCTGTAAACTGCCAAAGAGAGCCAGCAAATCCCAGACCAAATTCCTGAAACTGAAGAATGAGAGCACCCGTGGAACTGAGTAACACCAGAGTAAGATTCCCAGTGAGATGCTCTAATTCTTACCAAGGTTCGTCTGTCCTGTTTCAGGCACAAATATTACTAAGAATTGCCAGGAGCTGGAGGAAACACTGGCAGAAATGGAAGAAGGCCTCCCACAACTTATTCAGAAAACCCTAATTAAATCCTCATGGGCTTCATTTGCCAAAATGTGAGCTTGATGAATGAATGTGATACATTATACACATTTAGACTTAGAAAATTTCCAAGTGTGAGCACCACAAGAAAAATAGCAGAAACGGTTTGCATGGCAAAATTTCCATTTATTTCTTTCTATAATGAGTTTTTTAAAATTGTGAGTATCCTTAGATCCCCAGAGGAAAGGCATTTTATTTTATTCAAGATTTCATTTCTTCAATTTGGACTTTGAATATACACTGCCAAGCCTCCACTAGTATCATCACACACATACTGCAGATTCCCCAATAGGACGCCTTTTCTGAGTTTTGTTACAGAGCCATATTTGATCTGTAGTAGCAGCAATGCTTTTAACACCAGCTCTTTTTCACTACTGTTATTCAGATGGAGTACTCACCACAGTTTAATATTTCTTGCCAATCCCTGAAAAATCAAAGCCATGAAATACAGACAAAGGGATTCCAGGTCGTTGGACACGATTTTAGGCTACCTCTGACAAAAGCAATAGCAGATTGAGAAAACATTTTTTTATTAAACACTTACATTGCCTCAGCATAGTCCTAAGCATTTTATATGTATCAGGTCATTTAATTCTCTGGACAACTCCATGATACCGTTGCCATTACTACTGACTTTTTTTTTTTTTTTTTTTAACACAGATGAGGAAATCGAGTCCCAAAAAAACTTAAATTAACTGTCCAAAATGACAGGAAGTAAGTAGTTGTGCCAAGATTCAAATCCAGGCTGTCTTTTCTCAGAGCCCAGTCTCTTAACTACAATATGCTGCTACCTCTCATTAACAGTGATAGCTAACATTATTTAAGTACATTCTAGGTCTTTCCTAATTTCTTGGCAAAAGTGGGGTCACTAGTTTTAAACTGCTCATCAGACTGTGAAATCACCTTATCTTCCTGGGTACTGTGATTTGAATGTTGGTATCCCCCATCTCAAAATTAATGTGTTGAATCTAACCCCCAAAATGGTATTAACAGGTGAGGCTTTGGGGACATAATTAGATCATGAGAGATGAGCTCTCATGAAAGGGATTAGTGTCCTTATAAAAAAAGAGGCCCAAGCAAGTTTCTATGCCTCTTCCACCATGTAAGGCAAGAGCCAAAAGGTGTGATCTATGAGAATGCAGACCCTCACCAGACTCTGAATCTGCCAGCACCTTGATCTCATACTTCTCCACCTCTAGAATTGTGAGAAATGCATTTCTGCTGTTTATAAAGTACCAATTTATGTATTTTGTTATAGCAGCCCAAATGGACTAAGACTCTGTATATTCAATTGATGTTAAAGTGGTAGGACCTGGAGGTATGGTCTTCAGTTCATATTTTCACGGTGGGCTATAGGAATGAAGAGGCAAAAATATGATGTAGCTGTTTGAAAGGGGTGTCTTTGGTTCACACAACGAATATTTTCAGTTAACCATTCCCTTTACAAAACTGACAAAAATGGGACAAGAATGGAATTTGAATTTACTATGATGTACTATTTTGTTAATAATTATTTTATCCCATTTGGCAATCCCCTTTTGTATGTTCAGTTTAAAAGTTAAATATTAAATAAAGAAACAGTTTAAGCTATCTGAAGGAAAATTTAACCTAAATGCAATGTGGTTTATGTTCACTGCTTTTTATACTGGGATTATTCAAAAATTATTTAAATCATTGAGTTCAGAACTCTGATTCAAATTATAATTGGAGTGAGAAAATGGATAAGGAATCTCAAGATAGCATATGAGGAAAGAGGTATGAATATAGCAAGAGATAAATCAAATATTGCTTTAAGAAAGAAAAGAAAAGAATTTTCATTGCTTCTAGTGTATTAAAACACATTGGGGGTTTTGTATTATATCTGAGTATGAGTAAGAATAAGACAGGGGATGAAATTTCTCTGCTTGAGAAAGTAATAGCAATGTGGAGATTTCCCATTTGGTAGCCTGGTGGAAGTAGTAAAGGATATCAGACTAGGAGGCTCAAAGAAGTGGTGACAAGCTGAGGTCTAATGAAGCACAATAGCAAGAAATTTCTCTTGGTATGGAAGACATAATAAACATTTAAGACAGTGGTTTCTACTTAAATTTTTTCCCTTAGGCTCTAATTATCCTTTACTCCTTTACTACGCCTTTGGTGAGTGTCTATAATATACAATAGCCTATGTAAGCGGTGATTTACAAAAATGAAGGGAGGGATCAAGCCATTTGGGCTTGGCATGACAGCGGTTGCAGGAGCTTAGAGTGATAATGAGAATGAGCTTAAAATGGTGAAATCACATGCAGCACCTTCCTTGAGGAGGATTTCAAGACCTCTCATATTGATGACAATATAGAGATAATCCCAGAAATTTAGATCAGCTGATCTATCATCTATCTATATCTATGTATCTATGTATGTCCTATGTATGTAAGTATGTATCTATGTATCTATCTATCTATCTATCTACCTATCTACTATGTATTATCTATCTATCATCTATCTATCTATCTATCTATCTATCTATCTATCTATCTATCTATCTATCTATCTATCATCTATCTATTGAGACAAAGCAGACAGACAGAAAGGGAGGAAGATAGTTTATTTTCCTTAGGGAATTTTAATTATTTTCACAAAGGGACGACAAGGAAAGATGCCCACCCTGCCCACTCCCACTACCTCACTCTCACTTCCACAAATTACTACGGAAAGAGATCAAATTAACACATGGAACTAGCACAGCAGGCAATTTCCACAGTAATCACTGCATCAAGACAGAGACCAAGATTCCAAACTAGAAATATAATAATCACATTATTACCTTTTCTCTAATAAAAACAATGACCTCAATCCAGTGGTTTTATTCAATATAAAATTTACAAAAATTATCTCATTCGGCTTTATATTTTTATGTTAATAATAAATTGTTAGCATGTACAAGAAGGAAAAGGAACCAATTTTAAATAAAGTTGTTACTTTTAAAGTCTGGCTGTATATTGGCTTTTATTTGGTAGCCGGGATGTCCATGACTACATGCATAAATTGAGTAATGAGATGTCTTAGTCCATTTTCTGCTGCTGTAATAGAATATTTGTGACTAGGTAACTTATAAAGAACAGATATTTATTTCTTACTCTTCTGGGGGCTGGAAGGTCCAAGATCAAGGAGCACATCCTGAGAGGGACTTCTTACTGTGTCATCTTGTGGCAAAAGGCAGAAGAGCAAAAAAAGAACAAAAGGGGGGTGAACCCACTTTTACAACAAACCTACTCTGGTCATTAAACCACCCCTGAGATAACAGCATTTATCTACCCATGAGGGCAGAGTCCTCATGATCTACTCATCTCATGAAGATCTCACTTCTCAGCATTGTGCATTGAGGATCACGTTTCCCACACATGAACTTTGAGGGAAACACTCAGTCAAAAGCAAGAGAATATATTTGTGAGCTAATTGTGGCATGATTTAGGTATATTAGAAAGAATAAAATCATACAGAACCAAGAGTTTTCATGTGGTAAATAAGAGCAAAAGAGAAAAGTACACAATGTTCTATTTGCACACCATGAAAACTAGGGGTTAGAGGTTTTTTATTTTTTATTTTTTTAGCTTTAAATATATATTAGTGAAAAAAGAAGAAAAAGAGAAAAAAGAGAAGGAAAGTAAATGATAAAGGAAAAACTTATCTGCAAATTTCCACTTTTCAGGACTCATAAGGAAGTAAATGGCAGGCTAAGAAAATAAATGAAACTATCAAGACATAAAAAAATAGACTTTCCTAAATTCTATATTTGTATTAGAAGTGCATATCTTTGATTTCTCCCTTACTGCAGATGGATGGTGCTATAAAAATAGACATAAAGTAAATAGTATCTACTGACGCAAAGTGCAGGTACGTCAATGGCTGACTTGCTAGGGACAGCACCACCACTCATAGCATAGAAATAGAAAATGACTATTGTCTATAATTAAAACAAAACCACAAACAAAAACACGTGTTTTCTAACTGAGTGAAAGCACATGTCATGTAGTGGATATAACTATTGTTGGAGTTTCATGTTTCTAAAAAATAAAAAGTTGTCTCCTTTCCTGTGTCCTGGCCCTTCCTTTGCTCTAGTTACTGTTATTGAAGACTCCATTTCTGAGCTTCTGCAAGGGTGAGTAGTCATTTCATCAGGAAGAACCATCCACACTTTCTCTTCTGGGCCTCAAATATGATATGCCAACAGTTTTGCATTCATCAACCCTGGAAGAAAGCAGGGCACTCTTTCAGTATATAAGTCCTATGTCTCTCCCCTCTCTCTACACACAGTAATTTGGAAATGGAGAATTAATAGTTCATAATAATTTGTTTTATATTAAAATCCATAACCACAAATGCTAATGATGAATACCTTGTTTTTGCCTCTGTTATTTTCAAGACTGGTTATATACAACCACTTTAAAGAAGTGACAGCTTTGGCACTTTCCTGTAAAGTTAAATACATTACCGGGAGTGGTGGCTCATGTTTGTATTCCTAGCACTTTGGGAGGCTGAGGTGGATGGATCACATGAGGCCAGGAGTTTGAGACCAGCCTGATCAACACAGCAAAATCCCATCTCTAGTGAAAATACAAAAATTAGCTGGGCATGATGGTGCACCCTGTAATCCCAAGCACTCGGATGGTTGAGGCACAAGAATCACTTGAACCCAGGAGGTGGAGGTTACAGTGAGCTGAGATCACACCACTGCACTCCAGCCTGGGCAACTGAGCAAGACCCTGTCTCAAAACAAATAAAATAAAAAATAAAGTTAAACATATACCCACCCTATGACACAGCAATTTCACTCCTGAATATTTACCAAGGCAAATGAAAATATGTGCAGTCCCTCAAAAACTTACTAAAGATGTTCTTAGTAGCCTTACTCACAGTTACCAAAAACTATAAATGACCAAATGTCCATATGGAATATTTGAACAGTGACATACTACTTAGCAAAAAAGGAGATTAGATGATGATGATGAAGATAGATAGATAAAAGATAGATAGATAGATAGATAGATAGATAGATAGATAGATAATAGACAGATACACACTTACATGGATATGTATCTTGTGTGGGTGTATATACACTCAACATAAAGAATACAATATAAATAAATTCCACAGATATTATGCAGAATCAAGGAAGCCATACCAAAATGAGTTTATACAATATGGTTTAATTTATATGATATTCTTGATCAAGCAAACAAAATATATAGTGGAAGAAATAGAAAAGTGGTTTTCTCCAGGAGTAAGCTGTGCTGGGCAAGTTAAGAGAACCATCAGCACAGCGAACAGCATGAACCCCTCGAGACTGTGGTGCCCCTCTTCCTCTGCCATCCCACAACTGGCTCCCCAAGGACCTCCCACAGCCTCGTGGTGATGCAGGAGGTCTTCACCACCAATGTCTTTCCCATCTGTCCTCCACTAAAAACACTAGTACAACTAGGCCGAGGACACTTGGTCAGGTAGGAGACTTTGAAACTCAGGTATCAAGAACTGAACCAGACGTGCATCTGGAAATCAAACTAATGAAATCGGTACTTTGTGGCTCTCCTGCTCACCCATGCTGTCTGGAAGAACCCAGTTGCATGTTTCCACGTTCCCCTGCAAATAGGTGCCAGCAGCCTTTGTAACTTACCTGTGGGGGACGGGTGCTGAGCCCAGGTCTGCAGCAGGGCTCCCACGCAGCTTGCTGGCACCATGGGCCATTTGCTCTCTGGTGCTTTCCAGTTAGGAGTCAACCTGTTAGATTTTTTTTTCCTCTTTTGTAAAATGTAGTCAAGTCACATATAACCCACATCCCTCACAGGTTGCACAACTACCACACAAATGCATTTCAAGTTTAATTACTTTTTTTTCTTTACAGAGTGAACCTTTTTGATTTTTATTTTATTGTTTTATTTTATTATTATTTTTTAATACAGGGTCTCACTCTGTGGCCCAGACTGAAGTGCGGTGATGAGATCTTACCCCATTGCAGCCTCGATCTTCAGGGCTCATCCAATCCTCCCACCTCAGCGCCCTAAGTAGCTGGGACCACAGGTATGTGTCACCACCCACACCTGGCTAATTTTTAAAATTTTTATAGAGATGGAGTTTCACTATGTTTCCCAGACTGGTGTTGAACTCTTGACCTCAAGTGATCCTCCGGCCTCAGCCTCCCTGAAGTGCTAGGATTACAGGCATAAGCCGCCACACTCAGTCTGGATTTTTAAAGAAGCCTATTTGTGCGAGATTTAAAATATCTCTATTGAGTCTCTAGAATCTTCAAAAAATTACCTTTTGACCTGTCAGGCAAATTGGTTTAAAACATTTCAAATGTTCTTTTTCTTAACTTCATTTGAACCAGCTCACATGGATGGGCACGTTATTGTGTGCTGACACAAGTGTCTCCAGGAAATTCAGTGTTGTACGCTCGACACCTGCTCATGGCCACTATGTCCCAAACTCCCTTTCCTGTGCTCAGCTTCCAGCCCACGCGGCAGGAGTTAAGGGACTTGGCTGGGCGGCCTTCTTGCTTTAGCGCCTGAGCCCTTCAGGGGCCTTAAATACAGGAGGGAACTGAGTGCTCTGCACAGCCCCTCCCTGGTGATCGCTGCAGTGCGAGGATACCTGCCTGTGCGGGGCCATTGTGCCATGACGGGACTCAGTTTAGGAATACTGTGTGCTAGGTTAAGATACAGTAAACTGTAAAAATGTATTTTATAGCCACGTGCTTAATTTAACATGTTTTGTATATATGATTTTTATAAATCTATTAAAACTTGTGTGAGATATGGCAAGGTTTCTCTTCAAACAGCCTGCTCAGCTTCTTATTCTCTTATTCCAAGTACCCCCTTCCCTTTCTTCTCCTTTTCTTCTTTCTGATTTTGCTGCATGCCCAGACGTGCCACAGCCCCAGGTCACATTTCTTTCCTTATTTGGGAATGGACTGGCTTTCTAGTCCTCTGTTGATGACCGCTTCCTCCTCTCCCCTCTCTCCCACCACGCACCCACAATATCTAAGAAAGTTTAAATGTTTAGTCAACCAGGTCTAGCTTAGATTGCGCAGTCAGATCCCAGCCAACGGGGAAAGGACACAGAGGCAGAAGTCGCGTCAGGAATAAAAGATTCTACTCTTCTTTGTTCTATGTGCTTTCGTGGCAGTCAACCCTACGAGAAACAACCTTCTGTGCAGAAGTAAATTTGCTTTGCTGAGAAATCCTTTGTTTGAGTGCTCATTTTTCTTTATGACTTAGAGCTTTATTTCTAACGACTTCACTTAAATTAAAAAAAAAAGAGAGAGAGAGAGAGAACCATTTGGGTAATGATTGTTATTTGCCTACCATTTCTTTTTGTAACAGAATCTGATTGGCTGGTTGGTTGGTTGGTTGGTTGGTTGGTTGATTTTCAGGTTTCTGAGCCATCCCCAGCTCCAGAGAGGGATCCCGGAATGGCAATTCAAGGGGACCAAACATACTTACAGGAGGAAATTATAATCCATGCTTGGGATGGAACCTTCTGTCTTACCCTTCCACTGGACATGAACAAACAAAACATTAACTTAGGTAAATCTAGTAGCTGTTTTTTATTTTTTATTTTTTGCTTGCTTGTTTTTATTATTATTTTTAATTGACATAATTTTACATGTTTATAGGGTACAATGAGATATTTCAATACATGTTACAATGTGATCAAAGAAGCATAATCAGCATATCATCACCTCAAACATTTAACATTTCTTTGTGTTGGGAACATTCAAAATCTCTAGTAGTCCTTTAGGAATAAAATGGAAATCAATATCAAAGTGAAGTCTGCTTAGAATGATAAAAAAGAGAACCAGAAATAATTCCTGTTCTAGCCATTAATTCAGTCAGCTCTGGAAATTGCCCTACTCTGTACTTCTCCATATTAAAATATACAATTTTTCAAAAGTTTACAGCAGTTTGAGTGAGATACTCTGCTGTCAAAGCATACTGAATGGCATACTGTGGTTCTCCATTTGGGACTCCTATAAAATTATGTCACTTAAAATTATTTCACTTGGGTCTTGCAGTTTAATATTGCACCACACAAGATTTTCTTGAGTTTGAGGAACTTTACATATATCAGACTTCTAGATTATGACCTGCCCCAACTCATTAGACAAGAATAGCAGAAAGTTTACTCTTTGACCCAAAACTAGCATCTCTTACACATTTCCTACTCTATGTAAATGGAATCTGCATACTTCTAGTTCCTCTTACCAAAATTTCAGAATCATATTTGACTCTGTCTTTTTCCAACATCTATCAGAAAATACTGTCAGTTTTGCCTTCGAAATATTTCCAGTATTATTGTTATGCGGACTATTTTTCTTAGAGGCTGCATGATAAAGCATTTAGGAATGGCATCATGATTTTTCTATAAACTACTTCAAGTAGTTTTTCTGTAAACTACTAAATAAGTTGGGTCACCTTAAATTTGTGTGTAAACCTACATGCTTACATGCATACAAAAATACTCAGAGGAAGATAAAGCAAGGACAGTGAAATAATAATTGGTTAATCTAAGTTAAATGCATATGGTTGCTTACTTTGTGGTTATTTCCACTTTCTGTAGATTAAAAATGTTAGAATATAAAGTTTGGGCAAAATGCTGATTCTAAAACATATGCAGAATTTTTCCAGAATCTAACCACTTATTACCACCCCTAAGCAACTCTACCTTCTTGTTCTTAGCCACTCTTCTCTTGCCAGGCTACTGAAGCAGCCTCAGAACTCTTCTCCCTGCTTCTGCTCATATGCCTCTATAATCTATTCTCCCTAGCAGATTAATCTTCTTCAAAATGACAATATACCACACTTATAATGGTGTAATATATGCTGTAAAATATTCCTATGGCTTTTTAGCTCACTCAGAGTAAAAGCCAAATTTCTGACCACAGCTAATTAGGCTCTTGGATCTGCCCAAGTCACCTCTGATCTTCTCTCCCATGACTCCTTTTTGCCACTACACACCTGCCACCCTGACTTTCTTCTTATTGCTCCAAAAGAACACTCCCACTGCTTGCTCGTATTTCTTAAGTGAGAGAGCTACATAGTTTACTCCATCATTTCCTTCAAGTCTCAACTCAAATGTTAACCCCTCAGCCAAAAATTTCCTGATGGGATGTAGCAAAGGAAGTGAGCTCTCTACCACAGATGGTTTTCCTCTTCCATTCTTCCATGATGTTGCTGGTAACTGGCTGCCCAGACATGGACTACATTTCCTAACTCCCTTTGCATATAGCAGGTCCACTTAGCTGTATAACATGCAATGGAATGGAGGAAAAGGAAAGTAAGATCCACCACTCTACGCCTACTCCATAAAATCTCCTATCAGAACTCTACACTCTCTTCCCTTATTTGCCATATTGATGACCAATGGGGCACTGGAAGCCACACATTGAAGATGGTAGAGCCTCCATTAATCTAGGTCTCTGAATGACTTCAAAGAGCTGAGCACCCAACTGTCACCAACATATGCATTTGCATATGAATGACAAATTTATATTTGGATAAGCCATTGAGATTTCAAGTTTGATCTGTTACAAGGGCTATTGTATGCTTTAAATGATATACCATCCTATATACAATAGAAAGCCCCTGATATCAAGCTAATATGCCACATATTTATCAGTTTGTTGTCTATTTTCCCCAGATCACAAATTGAATGATGTTAGCGACTTATATTGCTTTTGTTCCTTATGAATCATGATTACTTGGAATACCTACTTCTAGGCAGTAGAATCTCAATAAATATGCTTTAAATAGCATGCTGATTCTAACCAATTGAATATGACTACCTGGAGCAATAGTTTGAGAAGGATTATGACAGTGCATCTGGACTAATATTAAAAGTTCTATGATGGATTAATAATTTCTATCATGGATTTGATAACAGAGCTGTGTGTGGTGGCCTTCTGGCTAAATAATTCATGCCCCAGTTCTAGAAATAGTACTCATTCAAAGGTATTCACAGACCTAGAGTTTAAAAAATAATGTAACAGAGTAGCTATTCTTGCTACTGATTCTGTAGAAGCCTTACTCATTTATTTATTCAACCTTCTTTGGCCTTTTATTTTGTATTCATTCTTTCAGCAAATAATTACTGAGGAACAATTCTAGTCATGGAAGATAGAGTGATAAACAAAATGCAGAGTTAAACAAAATGCAGAGATAAAGAATAATACAAAGACCCTGGGGTTAGTCTAGTGGAATAAACAGACTATTTAGATGATTTAATGAATAAATGAATTAATATCAAGTAGTGATATAAACTAATAGCAGGATGTAACATAAGCAAGGACTCTAGCTTTTGTTTCTGCCGCACTACTGAAATTTATCCTCTCAAGCCCACAAACAACTTTCCTTTTGTTAAATTCAGTGAAAATTTCTGTTTTCATCTTACCTGAACCATGAGCAGCATTTGATACAGTTTATTAGTCTCTTCTCTTTGGAACACTCTTTATTTGGCTTCCATGACACCAAATTCTGCTACCTTACTGCTTGCTCCACGTTTCTTTAGCTGGTTCCTTCTTCCCTTTTTGACCTCTTAGCAGAGTATTGCTCAGAACTCAGGCTTTAGACATTTTTTCTATATATATATATTATATCCTTAGTGAGTTCATCCAGTCATGCCATAAAAATGATGTATTTCCTGATGACTCCAAAATCTATATTTCTAGTCTTGTCTCTCGAAATTCAGATGCATCCATCTTGACATCTTCACTCATATATCTAATAGCATCAGAAAGAACAATTCCAAAATTTAGCTTCTGCTGTGCTATCCCAGTATCAATCAAGATAAACTAGATGATGATGCAAAAGTAAGTAGCCCCAAAATCTTAGTGGTTTTGTGTAACAAAAGGTTATTTCTGGCTTTAGCTATATCTCCAACATAGATTAGCAGGGAAGTAGAATAATCATAGTTATTCATGTACACAGATGAAGCTCTGTTGCAACTCATGTACCCAGAGGCTCTATCTTACTGTATACTTCCACGATCACTTCTGAAAACAATTGTAAATGTGTGTAGTACCATGCACAGGCCCTTAAAAGCTTTGAATGGTAAACAACCTCCATCACGTCTGCTCATATTTTATTAGCTAAAACAAATCACATATACATGTCTATGTTCCAAATTTGTAAGTGCAATCCTTTTATTCTCCCAGAAGGAGGAGATTTGAAATATTTGAGAATATCTCAAATGTTATCCAACCACCCCATTCTGCAATAATCTGTTTTTATCACAGTCCAATCCATCTCCATAAAGGGAAGTTCCTTTCTTCTGGGTACTTGGACTCATTCTCTATTTCTCAGATTTTTCTCAAGTCCTGTTTCTTAACTACAAGCATATCTATTAGTTCTACCTTCACAATATATCCAGAATATCTTTACTTCTTACTATTTTCACTGTTAACACCATCACCACCTCCTGGATGACTACAAGATCCCCCTAACAGGTCTTTATGCTATTGCCATGTCCGTCTTCATTCTGTTCTTAACAAAGTAACTTAAGAGATCCAGTTCAAACTTCACTCATATGCCCTTTCTGTTCAAAACCCTACCATCTCAGAATAACATAATTTATTTTCTCGGGTTTTTGGATTTTGTTTCCTTTAGACCTCCTCTGTCTTACTATGATCTCCAAATTCTTACACCATCTAAACCTTTTTCTCCCTTTGTCTATTAATATGCTCCCTGTCAATCATTACTTTAGCTATAGTGGCCTCTTCTATGGTTCTGAATGAAGCATGTTGGAATCTCAAGTCAGAGCTTTTTCATTTGTTGCTTCCTCCTCTTGGAGAGCTCTTCTGTCACATCACTGCATTGTGTGCTCCTTTATATCCTACATGGCTTAACTAAGTATCATTTTTCTTTTCATCTGAGGCTTCCCTGGCCATCCAACATTTCCTATTCCCCTTCCTCATTTATTTTTCCACGCTCACTAACATAAATATTTTATATTTTATTTTTGTCCTTTGGTATTATGTATCTCCATGCTAGAATTTAATCTCCATGAGAACAAAGATTTTGGCATATTTTTGTATTCTGTACCCCAGTGCCTTGATAAGTATTTGGTACATAGTATGAGCTCAAAACACATATATTGAATAAAATTAAATTTTTTTTTTTTTTTTTTTTGAGACAGAGTCTCGCTTAGTCGCCCAGGCTGGAGTGCAGTGGCGCCATCTCGGCTCACTGCAAGCTCCGCCTCCCGGGTTCACGCCATTCTCCTGCCTCAGCCTCCCGAGTAGCTGGGACTACAGGCGCCCGCCGCCTCGCCCGGCTAATTTTTTGCATTTTTAGTAGAGACGGGGTTTCACCGTGTTAGCCAGGATGGTCTCGATCTCCTGACCTCGTGATCCGCCCGCCTCGGCCTCCCAAAGTGCTGGGATTACAGGCGTGAGCCACCGCGCCCGGCCAAAATTAAAAATTTTATAGAGAAATACAAAGCAGGTAAACAGAGACAAGTGACAGGTAGGGCTATTTCAGATTGGATGCTAGGGAAGTCCTCTTTAAATAGGTGATAAATCAGCAGAGACTTGAATCGAGTGATGAAGTAAGCCATGCAGCTATCTAGGGGATGAGACTTCCAGCCAACAGAAACAGAAATGCAACAGCAATGAGACAGGGGTGTGTTTTCTAGGAATAGCAAGCAGGCAAGCGTGATTAGTTTCAGAGAGAAAAAAGACATAGTAAGAGATAAGATTATAACTTTAGCCAGAGTAAAATTATATTAGCATTATAAGCCATGATAAGAAATTCAGATTTTAGTCATAAAGTAGATTTGACAACTAAGTTTCAGAAGCTGTGGTAGAAAATAGGAATACAATATTTACCAGAAATTTCTACCTACTACCCTCTCGACAGTCTAACGATAGAAACACATGTTAATGAGCCAAATCAGTTGAATAAATGTAAATTGCAACTGTGTTATCAACGCGTACCCCATTTTCTATGATGACTACCACCACCAAAAGGGTGGTTCAGAAGTGGTAGAGATGTAAAGCTCTATTCTAGGTTTTCTAATTAACTGACTCCTTGACATTGAAAGAATTGATTAACCTCTTGATGTCCCTGTCTCTTTCTAAACATTTCAGAACAATATTTTCACACTGAGAGAATGTAAAATGAATCATTTAAATTATATCTAGTAATTAAAAATACAACAAGTACAACAGGGGGTATTTTCATCCTGTGCCATGTAAGTGAAAAAATAATTTTGTTTATTTTTTACCTACTTAAATTCTAGTTTCCTTCCACTCTCCCTTTCCTGATGACTCCATTCCCCCCTCCCGGTTTTTTTTTTTTTTTTTACTGTTTATTTTTAATTTTTTAATTTTTTAACTTTTTTTTTTGAGACGGAGTTTTGCTCTGTCACCAGGCTGGAGTGCAGTGGCGCGATCTCGGCTCACTGCAACCTCCGCCTCCTGGGTTCAAGCAATTCCCCTGCCTCAATTTCCCAAGTAGGCTGGGACTATGGGCACC